>NW_026570994.1:4558694-4871194 GCF_026225935.1 Boleophthalmus pectinirostris | reverse complement strand
ACTAAACCAGAACTAAAAACCAGGTCTAAACCAAGACTAAAACCAGGTCTAAACCAAGACTAAACCAGAACTAACACCAGGACTAAAACCAGGATTAATCCATTCCAGGACTAAACTAGGACTAAAGGACTAAAGTAGGACTAAACCAGGTCTAAACCAGTGACTCATATATAAAGCATTTCTCTATCAATAATATTTTTAATATGGTTAAGGAAAGACTGGACTTTTTATTGTCTTTAAGTAGACAAAAGTTATTATGTTCAGATTTCCTCGTCTTTGCTACTTTACAGCAAACAGTTTCTTATTCATGGAGACTTGGGCTCAACAGACAATTTGGAGAGATTTGTTAAACAATAAATGACTTTATAAAGTCACTTTTTTTGTTCTATATCAGTCTTTTGATCTGCCACAATAATGTAATAATGAATTTAAATGAAAATACCAAATTGAAGTCTTTTCTCAGCAATTTTCAGGTGAGATTAAAATGAGATTAATTAGATTAATTAATTACAGATCATAATTAATTAATCTCTCATTTTTTTTAATCGCATGACAGCACTAGTAGTAGTAGTAGTAGTAGTAGCAGCTCTGACAGGGAGGTATTCATAGAACCTGGGTTACTGCTGTGACTAAGGTACAAGTTTCAACTGAACTGAAGTTTCTGTTGAGTTTGGAGTCAGTGGTTTGTAACTCTTCTGGTGGACATGATCGTCTCTAAAGGTTCCACAGTATGGCATTAAACTGGTGTAACTTGACCTAGTGGCGTCACCATACTGTGGAACGTTCCAGGGAAAACATTAACATCTGGATACAAGTAGGTGAAAAGTTACATAGAGGAGCTTTAGGTAGGTTAGTGGTTGTAGTTGTAGTTGTAGTTTTAGTAACAGTTGCAGTAACAGCTTCAGTTGTAGTAGTTCTGTACTTTAGGTAGTAATAGCATCATGTATTCTTATGTGTATTATTTTACTGTGACTGTTAAGGTTAAAAAAGTAAGGCCTAGTAGTTGTAGATAGTAGTACTAGTAATAATAGTAGTAGTAGTAGTAGTAGTAGTAGTAGTAGTAGTAGTAGTAGTAGTAGTAGTAGATAGTATTAGTAGTAGTAGTAGATAGTATGAGTATTATTATTAGTAGTAGTAGTATAGTAGTAGTAGTAGTAGTAGTAGTAGTAGTAGTAGTAGTAGTATTAGTATTAGTAGTAGTAGTAGTATTAGTATTAGTAGTAGTATTAGTAGTAGTAGTAATTTAAACCCAATGTTGCATTAAAACAGTAAAAGTAATGTATTTTGATTAGTAGTATTTCAATTATTTGTAGTAAAAGTTGCACATGACTGTAGCTCTGTGTTTATAGTGTTGACACCTAAACTTGAAGGTTGACAGTTAGATCCTTGTCCCAGCTCAGACAGCAGTACTTACTGTCTGCGTGTCCTTGGGCAAGACACTTGTTATAAATAAAATAAATGAAAGTCGTCCTAAATTCCGCTCAGCAGCTCAAGTTCTTTGTATTTGTGATGGCAGAAGATCAGCTCACATTCTCTATTACAAGATCTCCACCTGCTGGCGTTTACAAGTACTGCACTAACCCAAATACGACGTGTAAATCAAACTGAACTAGTATATGTTTCTAAGGAAATATTTTTATTTTATTGAGCCATTTAGGGAAATCATATTTTTATGTTAAATGTGTTAATTAAAAACTGCAATAATAATCTAAAGTAACTCGGCTTCTGCTGACCTTCTGTTAAAAAACTGCTAAACTTAAAAGAATCAAGTAAGTACAGGAGTGTGGGTGGGGATAGGTGGTAGGTAAAAACAGAGAATATATTTGGCACTTAAAGATACACTAGGTCGCTTTTCTGTTGGTCCACTCAATTGTTTCCCCATTGCTTTGCCTGGAATGTTCCACAGTATGACATTAAACATATCTATTTCCATGGTGACAAGCACCTCTAAGCTTAAGTCACAGGTCAGATCTGTGGAGAGGCAACCATGTGCACAGTAAGAACCCATGTTTTTCAAGCCAATACATTCCTAATTCATAGTAAATAATTGTAAATCTTTTTGAAATGTTTAACTTTTGTGCACCCCTTTAAAACTAATCACGCCTGTGGTCCTTTTTTATATCAATGTTTTCATTTACTTCTGCTCTAATCATACATACCAAATATTATATAATATTTTGAAATTTTAACCTCTTAAGTGCCTTTTTTGACAGCAAAAGTCTCAAATTATGTGCATGAGAAAAAATTTTAAATTTGATTTTTTTTCTATATTTTTCAACTAACATCCTTGAATTTCAGTGTGGTCTAAAATGTACAAATGTCTTTCTATTGGTATAATCTTCTAATGGAAGATACACAGTAAAAAAAAAATATCTAAAAAATTTTAAAAAGACACTAAAACTAAAAATTTCCAACACTAAAAAATTAAAAATGAATCAAAAAGTAAAAATATTCCAGCTAAGTAATGCCAGTTTAAAAAAATCCATTTTGAACGGAAGTCAATGGGTCAAAAATGTACAGAAAGACCACGGGTGTGACTATTTTAATTATAGACAGTTTAATTAATAAAAAAAATGACAAAAAGCACAGAAATTAAAAATGCATCACAAAATACCAAACTGGTCAATTTTGGTGCTATTTGGAGCAATATAGCCAAAATTACGCCAAAAAGAAAAGTTGAGCTGTACAAAAATGTACTGAGGGGTGCAGGAGGGTTAAAGAAACCTGAACATTGCGTCAGGTTTGTGAAGTTGTAGTGTACAGTTTTGTGTCATGTTTTTGTATATTTATAGAGAATGGAGTTGTAGGAACATGGGTGTTGTAGGTTTGTGGGCGGCCGTTGCGCAAAATCTTACAGCTAACCAAAAAGAGGTTTTGAGGACCTGACAGAGATCACTAAATTACTCAAACTTGCATGAATGATATTTAAAACCTGTTCAGGCATGTTTTTGATGAGGAAATGTAATAAAAATGTGATGTTAGAAAGCTCCAAGAGTCAGTTTTGCATAATATTCCTTCTTTAATTTAATTTAATCTGTTTTTGCCTGCGCACAATTTCTCCCTGTCTTTAAAAATTCACTGTTTACAACACTAGCGCAGCATTCGCCTTGAACTATTTTGCACGCTCCGAACAATTGAAAATCCATATTCCTTCTAATTAATATTTCCAGTTTATTCCCAAAGGATCTTGCTCAATAACACGTCTTTCAAAATCTAACTAGTAATCAAACTCAAGGCCCAATTCTGTCACCGCACGGCCAGCCCGCGTCCCTCAACACAAGGTAACCCGTTCTCCAGCTGGTCCCTTGGCACCTTTCATATGGAAATGATGGAAAATATGATTAATAATGATAATGTTAAAGCATACGCAGGGAAAGTGTATGGACTGACAGTGATGAGTAGGTCAAAATGGCGGTGTAATTATGCTGTCAGACCAATAAGCACTTTTCACTATAGAAGCTGTAAGGGGGTGGAAAACGAAAAGTTGTTGACAAATAAGGAGGCTAATTAGCATAATCATAAAATGTAGCTTATTTAGTTGACTATCTTTTGTCCTTGTTGCTTTGAAAGAGCTTTTTTTGCTTTCCACCGTGTTATAACATTGTTTTCTCAACAAAAACATTTCTGAAGAGGTTTTAGATACCATCCATGCATGTTTCAGTAATCTAGCGATCTCTCCCATGCACTATTTGCACTCAAAAATTCCCCATAAATATACAAAAACATTTTACCAAACTGTACACGATAACTTGACAAACCTGATGCAATGTGCAGTACTGTAGTTTCATTAGCAGGATGCACGATGATTGCATTGTGATAGCGTTCTGAAGGGGGAGTAACTTAGCACAGAGAGCAAAAAACAAAAGTTAAAACAAAAGTCAAAGTTATTAAACATGTTAATACGTTAATATGGTGAATATAGAGCTCCGGGAGCTGACGTCATACCAGCTCGCCAGGCACTAGGTGTCGCCATTTTGGTAGTAATCGGCAGATCGGCTGACTCGTGCTGTACGACTCCAGCGCAATAACAGATTGTTCTCCAGACGCAGCCGCGATTCATTTCCGAATTATTTTGCCAACAATTTTCCAATACAGATAAGTAATACACAAAGATCAGAGCAAGAAGCAATGTGCGAACGTGTGGCTCCAAAGTAGCACCCAGCATTTGTTATTTTAGGCTTATAATTAACCAAATAATTTTATGGCAATAGCCATATTCAACTGATTCAACTTTAAAAATGTCCTGCTTTTAGCGTAGTGTGAGAAATGCTACAGTCGGACTAGATCCAAACCAGAGGAGCTGGAGCGGGGAGTGGTGTCAGGAGCCTTGGCCTGACAAGAACGTTCCCCAGGAATCAAGAGCGCGGAGGTCGGACGCTCAGAACAACATATAACCCACCAAACTGGATTCACGCCTGTCCGGATGCTTTGCATCACCTCGGAACCAGCCGCAGTTCTTGAGCGCGGAGGACCAGAGTGGCCCGTCCAGACCTGTAGTCCACAGTGCATTCTCGCTTTTCCCGCACGGAACCAGCGTGCAGACGATGACATGGAACGGCTCAGACCCAGTCCATCAAGCACTGGTCTGGAACCAGCACATGGAGGACAGAGCCTTAGGACCATCTGACCAACGCGCTCGGAGGACCAGACCAAGGACCAGACCGCAGACCCCGTCCTGAGGGATCTGAGCTGCGGTGACCGGTGAGTGCTCCTCTTTATTGCTGTTGCTCCTGCTGTTACCCGTGCTTTTGTGTTTTACGAGTTCATGATGACTCTTGAGATGAGGATGTCCCGTGGTCTTAACAGGGAACATCGGTGTTGATAATTGGAGGTATCGCTGTTCTACCAGGAAACAGAGGCATGTCAATCGGACCAATTTTGGTTCGTTTGGCGATGTACTGCGGATCTGGGACGTCTTCTTCGATGGAAATGTTTTTAAAAAACACCCCCGGGGCATTATACGGTCATAATGTGTAATCCATTTAATTTTGATCTAAAGCTCAATGTCTTGTAAATTAAAGTGACCTGAGTACTCCGATGGCTTGAAAGCTTCAGCGGTGGCGCTATCCATTTTTACTGCCAAAATGGTGGCCTGGCCACCGTGAGTCACGTGGGGTCCGGAGCTCTATAGCATTTTCAAAACAATAAAAGGTAATATGAACTAAATAGCCAAGTGTGAAGATCAGCTCCTCCAAAACCCAGACCATGGTTCTCGACCGGAAAAAGGTGTCTTGCCCTCTCCGGGTGGGTGGAGAGTTCCTGCCTGAAGTGGAGGAGTTCAAGTATCTTGGGGTCTTGTTCATAAGTGAGGGGAAGATGGAGTGTGAGATTGACATGTGGATGGGTGCAGCGTCGGCAGTGATGCGGTCACTGTGTCGGACCGTTGTGGTGAAGAGGGAGCTGAGCTGAAAGGCAAAGCTCTCGATTTACCAGTCAGTCCTTGTTCCTTTCCTTACCTCTGGTCATGAACTTTCTGTAATCACCGAAAGAACAAGATTATGGATACAAGCGGTCGAAATGAGTTTCCTCCCCAGGGTGGTTGGGCGCTCCCTTAGAGATAGGGTGAGGAGCTCAGTGACAAGGGGGGAGCTTGGAGTAGAGCTGCTGCTCCTCCACATCAAGAGAAGCAGCTGAGCATCTGTTCTGGATGCCTCCTGAGCGCTTCTCTAGGGAGGTGTTCCAGGCATGCCTCACCAGGAGGAGGGAAGACCCAGGACAAGCTGGAGGGACTATGTGTCTTGGCTAGCCTGGCAATGCCTTGGGGTCCCCCCCGGAGGAGCTGGAGGAAGTGTCCAGGGTGAAGGGAAGGGTGAAGTCTGGGAGTCCTTGCATAGACTGCTGCCCCCACGACCCAGCCCCGGATATGAGGAAGAAAATGGATGATCTAAATATGTTATGTGTTTAGCAGTTAATACCCTATAAAAGTGTAAATTCCCCTCTTTAACTACTGCAAATACATTTTAATACTTTACTGTAATATTAAGTTGTATTCACTATTACTGCTGTTCATATTGCAACTTCTGACTGTGTCTAATGATTATTTGTCATAAATAGCCATAGACATCACTTATTCATGCTTTTTCAGCTCCAGCTTGTATTCAAAATCTCCCCACTTTTACAAAAATGTACACATAATAAATACTGAGCCCCTAAATATACCGTAGGCCTATTGTTCCAGCTCTCATATACTGAATGAAAAGTCTAATATATTATTGTGACAGGCCTGGTGATGAATCAATGCCGAATTACAGACTGGATTTAGGAGGAAAAGAGTGGAGGTAGAACTGTTTTTATGAACCGAGGACAGATTCAGTTAGAATTCATAATAGTATAACCAGGCTAGTTAGTTTGTGTATAGGATTTATATTAACCTATTTATCACATAGCCTATATATTATCAAATGTTTTCGCACAGTTCAAGATACATACATACGTCCATCAGTGTTCTTATTTAAACAATTTTAACTTTTTTTTTTTTTTCCTGTCCAGTCCAGCAGATGGCAGCACCGCCTCCGCCACAATAACACCAGTCCACGCTGTACTTCGCGAACCCACAACATCTGCACAGCTCAGGTACTTTTACGGCTATTACTCCCTTTTTCACGCATTTTACACCATAATTCTTTGCATCCTTACATCTGAACACATGCGTTACACGTTGCATGGCCGTGTTATCCTTTATCATGCACGTAAAGCAGCGTAACAAGGCCAAGCTAACGTGCTACAGCGAGCTAGCTAGCTGTCAGATTTGTTATTGTTTTGGTGGGCGCGTGCACCGCTCCCTGCAGAATAGAGCTGATGTTTTATGCAGTTTTATAGACATTTTTAGGTACAAAATATTCTAAATTTAAATGTAACATAATTTAATTTCAGTGGAGAAACTAGGATTAGCTTCAAAACTATCACAAATATGAAAACACAATATGGTTTTTGCAAATGAAACCAATCAGATACACGTGAATTATGCCATAGCCTGGTTTGCAGTTGTAATTTGCATTCATTGTTCATTTAATTTAGTTTATTTATTTTATTTTAGGTTTTATTGGACAAAATTGATAACAGATGAGATGACATCACAACACAATGCAGAGTTTTGGGTATAGTCACTAGAAATGAAATAGTAATGATCAGGTTCAACATTTGTTTTAATTTATCCTTTGGCTATTTCGTGGCAAAGCACAATGTAATCAATAGGAAACAATGTTATCTTGAACACTGTGATGACATAACATCAACAAAAGGGTCTATTATGTCTTATAAGATCCATAACTCTTCATTTTATGTCCAGCTTGGTGCCTCTCGCTGGCCTCTCTTCACTCGTATAAATGTGTTCACGTTGTACAATCATGGTGCTAAAATTTCAAATGGAGCAATGGGGACAGTATGACTCTATAGGGAAATATCTCATTTAGAATATTGCATCATATAATTGATTTCTTCTGCATGTATATAAAATGTAGAAAGTAGTAATCATAAAGAAAAAAGACACTGAATGAGAGGGTGTGTCCAAACTTTTGTCTGGTGATGTATATTGTTTCTTCCCGTAATAATGTGTTACTTTCCACAGAAAATGGACACACGCGCTTTGAGAAACCCATACTCGGACTATGATGGTAACCCTGCCTCTACACAGTCCCTGTTTGACTCCCAGGGCAGGGTGAGAGCTCATGAATTATACAACATAGAATAATAAAAGTAGCCTAACATGTAAAGATAACTGTTGTTGTGTGTGTTGTAGCTGACTCCAGAGTTCTCTCAGAGGCTGAGTAGTAAAGTGAATGAGCTTCTGTCTGTGATGGAGAATGGACTCAAGTCTGCGGACCCCCGAGACTGCACCAGCTACACCGGCTGGACAGGTGTGTCTGCAGGAAGGAGGGGCATATATTGACATAATATTGATATCAGTGATAGAAATGTGGCGATTCTGAAATGTGACGATTCAGTCAGATGCACCTTGCATCCCTGCAACACCCTGCATCTTTGGTGTTGTGCAGGTCATATGCACTTAAGTGTGTAGGAGAGTGCACTATCAAGACATGGCTTTGGTCAAATATTGTTTTCAGAGTTCGCCTTTGAGTTTGACATGGTGACTTTGTGACATGTGCACAAGTGCATCATCACATTTTGCATTGTGATGAATCCATCATTACACAGTAGTGCTACAGTATTTGTCATACAGCCCAGCTCTAACATCTCCCTGTCTCCTGTGGCACAGGCATCGCGTTGCTGTACCTGCACTTACACAGAGTGTTCAGTGACTCATCCTTCCTGCACAGAGCTCTGGAGTACGTGAGCCAAGCCCTCAAGAACCTCACACGGCGCCATGATGTCACCTTCCTGTGCGGGGACTCAGGGCCCCTGGCTGTGGCTGCTGTGGTCTATCACAGACTCGAGAGGCCCCAGGAGGCTGATGATTGCATCAACAGGTCAGAGCACAGACCTGTTTAATACTAGACAGACAACAACAAAACTAGACCAAAATAATAAGAAAAAAGCTGTGGCTACAGTAGTAGTTTACCACCACTGATTGTTGAGTGAATGAATAATGAACTGTAAAGCGCTTTGGGTATCTTGAAAGGTGCTGTATAAATGCAATTATTGGTATATAAATGCAATGAATTAATTAAAAGACTACAAATTGTTATTAATTGTTTATTATTCAATGTACCCTTATGATGTAATTGTAGGCACATATTCTTACACCATTCTTAGTTTGCAACAATTTTTTTATGTCGTAGTGAACTTTTTATGTGACATTTTGACTTATTCTCCTTTTTTTCTTTTCACATTTAAAGTGTTTTGTAATCATTTTTCTGTGTTGTTGTCCAGACTAATGCAGTACCATGAGACGGTGGTGAAGGGTTCTGGGAGTCTGCCTGATGAGCTCCTGTATGGACGTATGGGTTTCCTCTTCTCCCTCCTCTTCATCAACCAGCAGTTTGGACAGGACAAGATACCACTGGACTACATCCAACAGGTACAGATCTGCTATTTCTCACATGGGCTTCAAACAATTTGACAGACCCAACTTCTACTGCGATTAGATTTCCAATTTATTTTTCAATATCAACACAGGGACATTTCATAATATTTTTGTAGAGGTCTAAACTACAGGGTTAGCAGCTTTTTCACAGAATAATCTCACATTTTGTATTTCTGTGTGCAGATTTGTGAGGCGGTGATAGTGTCCGGAGACCGTCAGAGCAGGAGGTTGAGGGTTCAAAACCAGACTCCGCTCATGTTCGAGTGGTACCAGGAGCAGTATGTGGGGGCGGCACATGGGCTGGCAGGGATTTACTACTTCCTCATGCAGGTACTACAAATATCCAAACACTTTTGGTACTACTAGTATATGTATTAGCTTAAAAAACAATCACCTAAACAAATTTGATCAACACAATAGCTGTGGTCTGTGATTTACAGGTCTAGTTGATGACAGTATAATTATCAAGCTAATTTTAGATTCATTACCTTACAATTCAGTAGTTATCTTATTAAAGGTGTACTGCGTAACACCATGGAGATTTTGTAATTTTCCACAATACGGTATCTTATATAAGAAGCATTTATTCAAGTATGAGTGTTTTTATTGTTCAAAAATACCTTTTAAAAACATGCATTCTTACTGTGAGCAGGGCCGCCTCTTCACAGATCTGACCTGTATGAGCACTTGAAACCCATTTGAGCAAATGGGCACTTGAAAACACATTTAAATAATAATATATTTTATATTTTAATAACTTTAAATTCACATTAAATTTCAAATGGTTTTCAAAGTGTTTTCAATTATTTTCATATAAAAGTCTGTGTCAAGGAACAAGAAAAATTCCAACCAGGACTTTCCAAACTCTGTATAATCCTAAAATTAAAGGGGCTGAACCCAATAAAATAGATTAAGATAATAAAAACCAGGTACAGCGTCTTTTAAGGTGTATTGTGTAACTTTTTTCAAGGTATTTTGACCCGTAAAACAACCTGTAGTTCAATAAAGGTAAAGTAGAGCTGTTTAATGCCATACTGTGGAACATTTCAGGCAGAGCAATGACATATCCATAGAAACAAGGAAACCAAAAAGTCACATAGTGCATCTTTAAATAATATAATTTTTTTGATTGTAATGTAACTTCAAATTCACATGAAATTTCAAATGGTTTTCCAAGAATTTCTATACTATAATCAATAAAATAAACTGAGAAGTTGTTTTGAATCAAGGAATCAGATTTTTTAAGCAGTTGTGGCCACAATTGCAGCCTGTCGTGTCCCTGACAGAGAGTCTGTCCCTGATCTGTAACCATAACAGTGCATACAAAGTTTTTATACTCCACCGGGGGGCAAAGGGCACATGAACGATGCAAATACATAGGCTAAGACAGACTAAGACATAATACTACCCTGGAGAGGAGAGTGGATCATCCCAAGGCTGTGTCAACACAAGTCAAGACACAACAATCAGTGTAAAAAAAAAAAAGTAAAATCAGTTTTGCTCCAGTATAGATATATTGTATAAACAGCACTAGAGCGCTGCACTCCCGTGGGACCTGATGCAGAACAGTGCAGCACAGGACACATTTTGAAAGCTCATTGCGGGCGTGGGCGGGAGTGGGACTGCACAACACAGGAGCGGACGGGTGGGATGATAAACTGCAGTCCCGCAAACTAAATATGAGTGTAAAGTAAAATATACAAAAGATGAATGTTTGCCTATCATACATCATTTGTGCTGGATATTTTATTTGGCATTAATAAAAACATTTTAAGCAGCCCAAATTTGTGTATGTGGTCTAATCTCGTGCGCATTTTAGAGAATTCCTTTCCGCTTCTCTGTGTTTGATAGAGCTTCAGAAAGCGAACGTCCCTTTCTTGCAGGACTCGCAGGCCGGAGCAGGACAAAATATCATAGATACAGGCAGGAGCGGGACTGAAAATTACAATTTTTTGTGGGAGCAGGCGGTAGCGGGACAGAAAATTCAGTCCCGTGCAGAGCTTTACCACACACTAATATACTAGGATAATTTGTATACTGAGGATGCTCTGAATGCATAAAGTAAGTCAGGAATAACTTTGGATCACTGCAAAATGTTTAAAATGAACCTCTCTATCTTTATGGAGACCAAGCCAGACCAAGTTACAGCTCGGATCTGTGGAGAGTCAACTCCACTCAGTTAGATTCCCTGTTTTTCTCAGTATTTTGAATTGAATTGAATACATGTGAAGTAGATCTGTTTAATGTCATACTGTGGAACATTCCAGGCAGAGTAATGACATCTCCTTAGAACCAGACCCCTAGCCAAAAAGTTACATAGATCAATTCAAATTGTAAATTCAAAGTGTAATTGTAATTGTCAAAAAATAAATCTTCACAAATCTGAACTCTACACAAATCAGCTGGGTCAAAAAGTACAACACAAAATGACCCTGATTTTACTTCAACTGTGCTAGAAAATCCAAGTTTTAGTGTTTGTGACAGAAGTTTGTGCTCAGCAGTTATCCTCCTGGGGTTACCTCCGAACAGCCAGGGCCAGCTATAAATTCCAGAAAAGAAACTTGTTTTTATGGTGCTTCTTGGACACTTGTGAAAAATGTGCTCAATCATCTTTTATATCACACGACGAGTTACAAGTCCACCTCCTATTACAGCATTTCCCAAAAGTAAACTCTTACAATAGACTCTGTCAAACTTCACCATTGTGGCCTTTTCTCATTGCATTTGTAACATTAAGGTTCATTGCGCAGCTTTTCTGGTGGAGGGTCTAGTTCAGTATCTACCTGGCTCCGTGGAGATGTTATTGCTTGGCCTGGAATGCTCCATGGTATGACTTTAAACATATCCATCCAGCATTTATTCATTATGGATGTTTGTATTGCTCAAAAATACAATAATTCCTTCTATGAACAAGCGCGCCTCTCCACAGATCTGACTTGTAATATAGCATAGTGCTGTCATGTGCTTGTGTGGAACATTCTAGACAAAGCAATAATATTTCCATGGGGACAAGCAGGTGGCGGACATTCCACTAGTATATGTATTATCCTATAAAACAATCGCCTAAACAAATTTGATCAGTACCATAGTTGAGGTATGTGCTTTTCCCAATTTATTTTATTTTATTTTATTTTACCAATATAGTTTAGTATAAATATGAAGCCAATTTTCATTTCATTGCATTACAATTCAGTAATTATCTCATTAATAAAGAATTATTTTAACAATTATTATTTATTTATTTTATTTATTTTTTTATTTTTTTTTGCAATTGGGCACTTGAAAACACATTTCAATAAAACATACTCAAAAAATACAATAATTATTTTTGTGAATAGGGGCGCCTCTCCACAGATCTGACTTAATGTAATGTAGCATTGTTCTGTAACCTGCTTGTATGGAAAATTAGACAAAAGCCACTCCACTAGAAATTATGCAGTGCACCTTTAACTTTTAACATTTTGGCAATACAAAAAGGAAGCTGAATGCTTGTTTCAGTGTACAATACCTCAAAATAACGATAGCTGTTATTAATATACGAGCCTGTGGTGAAATAAATGCGATTGAAAAGTTGCCTGTATAGTTGGTGCACCACAAATGTAAAAAGACTCTCACCAGACTGACATGTGCAGCCTTCTGAATAAAGCTCTACACATGAATCTGGGTTGACTCACTGAAAGGGACTGGAATGATCAGAGCATCAGACATCTTCCCTGTGTGAAAATAGGCTGAAGTACATCTGTCGGCATCAGCGTGTTTGTTTTGGTTGATTTGGCGCTGGCTTTCCCCCAAACCATAATGCTGCTCTGTGATTGATCAGTGTGTCACATGCAAACACTAGTGGAGCTGAACAAGAGATTCTCAAGAGCTTATGAATTCACAAACTTACTGGCAAGGCTACCAGAAATGTACATTACATAATAACTGATTTGCATTGTGATTGACCTTGATTATTGACACTTTTAACACTGCCCCCTGTCTGTCAGCCCGGGCTGGTGTCTTCGGTGGAGCAGTTGCACAGACTGGTGAAGCCCAGTGTGGACTATGTGTGTGGTCTGAAGTTCCCCTCTGGAAACTACCCTCCGTGTGTGGGGGATGAGCGGGACCTGCTGGTGCACTGGTGCCACGGCTCTCCGGGGGTAGTGTACATGCTGCTGCAGGCCTACAAGGTAATACCCAGAATACTGCGTCAAAAAGTTTTCTACACTTGATGGGCATCCTTAATACTTTGTAAAATACTACACAACGTATAAAGGTGATTCAGTAGACAGGGTAGCAGCTCCTCGTGTCAGATTAAATCAAAGATGCTGCGCAGATCTCAGATTAAACAGCTTACCTTCTGTGAGAAAAATAAAGGTCACGTGTGAGCACTAAAGAAAGTAATATGGACCAAATACTTTATCAAACTGAACAGGGGCCAGTTGGACCTCAAATGTCAATAAATTAACTTTAAAATCAGCGCGCAATGCAGTGAATCGCAATTAATAATTTCTCAAAAGTGTGATTAATCTGATTTTTAAATAGTTTGATAGCACTGTTTTTTATTTTATTTGAAATTTTTTTTGTCTCAGCTGCCATACAGATATTACTGTTTATTAGTGTGACATAATGGGGCATGCTGATGCAAACAATTCAGTATTTACTTCAGGGACAATGCACATGAAACATTTACATGTACAAATGTCAGAGTTAGTCAGAAGGGTATTTCTCATTTGTTGTCCCTGGACAGAATGTGAGTTTCAATAAATTTAAATCAAGTATAATATAATATAATTTATGTGGTCTGACCTATGACATCATTTACTTCTTTTCCAAACCAGTGAGGACAAGAGCTTTGATTTTCTTATCTTTTCTATATCTTTTCAAGCAAAGAGTAAAAATAGTTGAAACTTGATATTTTGTTAGGCATTCTTACTTAAAATATGACTCGATTAGATTAATGAACTGACTGGTTCTGGTCTAAAAACACTGTGTGTGTAGATGAATATGATACAGAAGTACACTGCTCCAGACCTGTTGTTCATGTGTCTCTCCCTGTAGGTGTTTGGAGGCCCTGGTTACCTGGAGGACGCTCTGCAGTGTGGGGAGGTGGTGTGGAGGTACGGCCTGCTCAAAAAGGGCTACGGCCTCTGCCACGGAGCCGCTGGCAACGCCTACACTTTCCTGTCTCTGTATCGCCACACGGGGGACCCCAAGCACCTGTACCGCGCCTGCATGGTGAGAGAAACCTCCACAGCCTGCTAACTAAAGATCTAGAGTGATTGTAACAGAATGATAGTTTCACTCACTCTCTCCCTCCTCTCTCTCTCCTTTTATCTTTCACTCTCTGTGTCTCTCTCTGTCCCCCTGTACCTCTCTCCACAGTTTGCAGACTGGTGTATGAACTACGGCAGGCACGGCTGTCGCACCCCTGACACTCCCTTCTCCCTGTTTGAAGGTAACACATTTTGACCGCCTCTTACACAGTCCTGTCAGCGATTACATCCTCACATAGCAGCCACAGAGCTCCAGGGACCACAGCTACAGCCACATCAATATAAATGAGTACATATGAAATTAAATTGACAGGAATCACAGTTATGTTAGGAGGATTTTGAATATTAAACAAGCGGTGCATTGGAGGCGCGTGGAAAAATGCATTCATAATTGTTGCATTGTATAGTTTCAAATATTAAAGGGACACAATGTAATGTTAGAAACCCCCTTTAGAAACCACCAAATGTTTGCACAAAATAGCATAACACTTATCAGTCTCCATGGATACAAGCAGATGATTCAAGTCTATTTTGGAGATGAAAATGTTTAAATTGAATGTATGAAGGATAGTAATTATAATACCGTACTGAATAAATGAGTGCATGTTAATTCAAACAGTAATGCATAGAACGTGCATAGAAAAATAACATAAATGCATATATGTATAATACAGAAAATACATATATCTTACATGTAATGGGGTGGGATGAGACACACTTTTCACAAGACAAGACAACATGAGATTAGGTCCACGAGAAGTTGATATTTTGATGTAATTTGCAATAAATAAGTAGTGCAATCAGTTTTACAATAACTCACTAGCTCTTAACTCTTTTTTGTCTAAGGTAAAAGTAAATTCAGGGGAAAAAATCTCCCAAGATAATTTGTCTCATGTCTGCACAGTCTTGTGGCAGTTTTGTCACGTGAGATCTTGTGGTACAAGACCTTTTTCCATCCCTAATCTTTCGTTTTATCACTAAAACAAAAGCAGTTGTCACACATGGTTTGTTTTATGACCAAAAGGGAGTGGGAGGAAGTAAATACTGATTTAACCCATGACTGGAACCAAGTCTGCAAATCATATCTACACAACCTTCATTAGGGTAACACAATGTGATCAAAATGCACACATACTGTATATAAGTTGCTGCTATTATTTTTGTATCAGTTCAATGAAATATATTTTTCATACACTTTCTGCACCAGTTGTAGCAAGCTGATGGCAACTCTACAGCCCAACACAAGGGGGCAGCAGTTTACCATGTGACTGTTTACACTAGTTCTGTGGCTTTAGAATTTACTACAAGGCTTTAGCAGTGTTCAATGAAGATTATTAGATATAAATATTATCAAGTCACAACTAAACATTATTTATTCAGAAAAATTTAAGTCCAATCTTTTTTTTTTTTTTTTTTTTTTTTTTGTAAAAACAAAATACATTAATTAAATTCTACTACTAATAATAATAATGAAATACTTTTTGGTGGTGGTAGTGGTGGTTACTTTGCTTAAAATGTTCCACAGCATGGCATTAAAATCTATAGTATTTAAGCAGTTACAGCTGTTTTTATAAAATACAATGAAAGACTGTGAGCAGGTTCTCCTCTCCACAGATCTGACCTGTAAGTAGCTTGTCTCCAGATAGATAGATAGATAGATAGATATGTTTAATGCCGTACTACGCAACATATTCACTCCAGAAAAAGTGTATAGTGCAGCTTTAAAAATGTCTTGCTTAAAATGTACATATGTCATTTGAACTTATCCTCTTGTGTTTGTTTCCAGGTATGGCCGGTACCATCTACTTCCTGGCCGACCTGCTGCAGCCAATAAGAGCAAAGTTCCCCGCGTTTGAGGTGTAACCGTTAAAAAAGACCAAACCGACAACTGACAACACGGACTAAACTATCACACAGTGAAATAGTACTCAGATCAGTTTATGAGACAAAAATATTCTACTGAAACACTTTTGGGTTTGGGCTGATGCTTTATCGTATGTGCCATGTTCCTGCTTGTACTTCTCAAATAGGTATTACTACTACTACTACTACTACTAGGTCTACAAACTGAAAAATGTACTTCAAAAGTGCATGTATTTGTGTATACTTGGTCATTTTTGTAAATAGGTGAAATTCTAATTTGGGCATGTTTTTATGTCGATGAAAACATATGGATGAAACATTCTGAAACTATAGCACAAGGTTAAGTTATTGTTTTTTGCATTGTCTAAGGAAATAAATTAGACTTTGTAAAACTCTTCATGTGTAGTTTAAGTTTGTTTGAGAAATGTCTAGAAAACAGGCACCCTCCCCTTTTATTTAGATCAATTCTTTTGTTATTTATCTCTTCGGAAAGGTTCATTTCTGATCTAGTCTTGGTTTACACCTGATTTAGTCCTGGTTTAGACCTGGTGTGGACCTGATTTTGTGGCTTGGTTTAGTCCATTGTAGTCCTGGTAAATTACTAGTTTAGTTGTGGTTTAGACTGGATTTGGTTTGCGGTTTAGTTCTGGTCTTGACATGGTTTAGCACTAATTTAGTTCTGGTTTAGACTATGTTTGGTCTTGGCGTAGTTCTGGTTTAGACCGAGTTTAGATCTGGTATAGTCCTTGTTTAGACCTTGTTTAGTTCTAGTTTAGTCCTGGTTTAGACTAGGTTTGATCTTGGTTTATTTTTAGTTTAGACCTGGTTCAGACTATGCTTAATTTTGGTTTAGTTCTGGTTTAGTTCTGGTTTAGACTAGTTTTGGTAATGGTTTCGTTTGGGTTTAGACCTGGTTTAGTCCTGGTTTATTATTAGTTTGGTCCTGGTCTAGACTAAACTTGATCTTGGTCTAGTTCTGGTTTAGTCCTCATTTAGACTATGCTTGATCTTAGCTTAGTCCTGGTTTAGTTCTGGTTTAGACCTGGTTTAGTCAAGGTTTGGCCTTGGTTTATCTTATCTTTTATATTTAAAGACTCCATATCACTCTTATACACACTTATAATTTTGTTCCTCTTGAGTCTTGTTTTTATTCATCTGTTGTTCTCATTTGGTTCTAATTTAGTCCAGACTTAGTCCTGGTTCAGTCCTTCTGCGGTCTTCATTTTGCCAAGAATAAATCCTGGTTTGGCCCTTGTTTAGTCCATCTTTAATCCTGGTTTAGCTCTAGTTTAGTCTTACATTCTCATTCTCAAAAAATCTATTGTTTTGAAAATATATTAGTTTTTACTTACTTCTTGCATTGTCCAGCCTGTCTGTCCTGGCTCCTGTGTCTAGTCTCTTCATGTTTTTACGCTGACAGGTGACCACCAGAGCTCAAAGTTTCTGTGAACAGGTGCAGGGCCTCTTTTACTGCAGTCAACTTGAACTGACCTGGTCCTTCTTCTTCCTAACCTCTGAAGCTGTAAGGTATTTTCTCACACATATGCCCTCTGCGGACATTGTCAGCCTTACAAAAACTAACATTAAAACTAGAAACTCATCTGAGCAGGTATTGATTAAAAAAGTCACATTGACAGGACAGAAATGAAGCTCTCCTGAATGTCTTTAGAATGAACTTGTATCAGGTCAAATATAAGAGCACATAGACTAGTATAGACCCATGGACACTATGGAACCTACCTGCACCACTGAGGGATTACACACATATAAGGCCACATATGTAAAATACAATATAAAATAAAGTACTATGATTTAATGTTGAAAATCACATTCTGTTATCTAAGTAAAGATTTTTATTATTATTATCATTGTGGTATCAGAATCACAATTGAGTGTCTGAGAAGTCTATTCCTTAGTATTGAAATTGAGTTGAAATGTTGGTATTGTGACAAACACTCGAGTAAAGAACCCAAATATAACTGGAGTAAAAGAACCATAAATTCAAAATAATATATTCATGTTTTTTTCCAAAAAAAAAAAAAAATTAATTAAAAAAAAAAGTTCAGTTTGGCTCTAAAATTTACAATTACAGGTTGGCTCTAAAATTTTAAAACGTTTTCAAATAATTCTCCTTAAGATATAAATAAATAGTCGTGCAGTGTAAGAAACACAAATGTATTACAAGTATCAGTGAAAAAACATAAAACTAATAAAAAGGTAGAAAAAGTTTTCTGAGGTTCTGCTTAGACATGTTTATACATGTTTACAGAAGCAGGAGATGTCACCGTAACTAGACCAAGTTACAAGTCAGATCTGTGGAGAGGCAATCCTGCTTCTCACTCACAGTAAGAATGCGTGTTTTATGTTTTTTTAAGAAACACCTGTAACTGAGTAAATGCAAGCTACAAGTTTATTGTCATACTGTGGAACATTCAGGGTAAACCAATACTATCATCACTAGGGCTGGGTATCATTTAGACATTGCTGATACGATACATACCTCGATACACAGACCACGATATGATGCATAGCTCGATACACAGACAACGATATGATGCATAGCTCGATACAGTGCACTTTTGATTTGATACGATATATTTCAAATCGATTCCATATGATGTTTGTGATACTAAAAGTTTTTGTTAAACCACTTCTTGTGCAAAGTGAATATGAAACAACTCTTATTTTATTTATTTATTTTTTATTTTATGCATTTATTTTGGGCAAGTAAAAATTGACATTCTTATACCATGGAACATATAACATAAGTGAAATCATAATAGAAACGAAAATAACTGAAAAAAAAAAATTCCCAAAAAGGAGTGGGAAGAAGAAAATGTATTTAATCCCACCCCCACTTTTCTAGTCTAACACAATGAGCTTACTTTTGCGTTTTTCAGACATTTTGAATTGAACTATATGAACTATTTACAAGTGCAGGCAAAGAGCAACTGTTATAGCTGGTATAGTATAACATAAACAAACCAACAATGGTAATGTTAAGGATACAGACAATGGTAAGAAACAACAGATACAAGGAATGTAACTGACCTATTGTCTGATCAAAACAGTGAAAATGTCAAATGTGTTGCATAAATGAGATTCCTTCTTCTGAACAAGCAACAAAACTGTAGCTGTAACAAAATAATTTAGTAAAATATACCAAAAAATACTCTTGGCGATATATCGATAGGGCAGCCCATGATATCAATACTATTCATCTATATCATCTATTCTATCATCACATTAAACAATACAATATATCAATATGTTGATATTTTTGCACACCCCTAATCGTCATGGTGCACGTTTGAGAATACTTTTGATTTTAATATTTTAATTGTCAAATAAAATACTCCTTTGAGGATAGTGAGGTCCAGATCTTAGCCAGAGAAAACAACTGAGAGGAGAGTTCTAGACACTGTTTTTGACTTTTACAGAAACTGTAAACAAATATTTGTGTTAGTTTCAGTTTTTAGCTCCTCCCTTCATATATAGGCAGTCCTGAAGTTGGATGAGCAGTGAAATATTTGTCCAGTTTACAGATGTGAGTTTAGTTACACTCCTTGACTCCTGTTTAGTCATAGTTTAGACTGGTTTAGTCCTGGTTTAGTCCTGGTTTAGTTCTGGGTTAGACCTGGTTTAGTTCTGTTTTAGACCTGGTTTAGACTTTATTTAGTCCTGGTTTAGACCTGGTTTAGTCCTGGTTTAGACCTTGTTTAGTCCTGGTTTAGACCTGGTTTAGTCCTGGTTTAGACCTTGTTTAGTCCTGGTTTAGTTCTGGGTTAGACCTGGTTTAGACTTTATTTAGTCCTGGTTTAGACCTGGTTTAGTCCTAATTTAGACCTTGTTTAGTCTTAGTTTAGACCTGGTTTAGACCTGGTTTAGACCTTGTTTCGTCTTTGTTTAGACCTGGTTTAGTCCTGGTTTATTCCTGGTTTAGTCTTAGTTTAGACCTGGTTTAGTCCTGGTTTAGTCTTAGTTTAGACCTGGTTTAGTCCTGGTTTAGTAGTCCTGGTTTAGACCTGGTTTAGTCTTAGTTTAGATCTGGTTTAGTCGTGGTTTAGACCTGGTGTAGTTCTGGGTTAAACCTGGTTTAGACGTGGTTTAAACCTGGTTTAGACTTTATTTAGTTCTGGTTTAGACCTTGTTTAGTCTTAGTTTAGACCTGGTTTAGTTCTGGTTTAGTCTTAGTTTAGACCTTGTTTCGTCTTTGTTTAGACCTGGTTTAGTCCTGGTTTAGTCTTAGTTTAGACCTGGTTTAGTCCTGGTTAATTCTAGTTTAGACCTGGTTTAGTCCTGGTTTAGACCTGGTTTAGTCCTGGTTTAGTCTTAGTTTAGACCTGGTTTAGTCCTGGTTAATTCTAGTTTAGACCTGGTTTAGTCCTGGTTTAGACCTGGTTTAGACCTGGTTTAGTCCTGGTTTAGACCTGGTTTAGTCCTGGTTTAGACCTGGTTTAGTCCTGGTTTAGTCTTAGTTTAGACCTGGTTTAGTCGTCATTTAGACCTTGGTTTAGTTCTGGGTTAAACCTGGTTTAGACCTGGTTTAGTTCTGGGTTAAACCCGGTTTAGTCTTATTTTAGACCTTGTTTAGTCCTGGTTTAGACCTGGTTTAGTCTTAGTTTAGACCTAGTTTAGTCCTCTTTTAGACCTGGTTTAGTCCTGGTTTAGACCTTGTTTAGTCCTGGTTTAAACTCCTTGACAATAAAAAAAAAAAAATCTTATGTTGCTCAAATTAAGAGAAAAAAAGGTCATATTTTATCTTATATAGCTTTATGTCTTATATGGATTATTTTATTGACACTGTACTCAAGTCAAGATAACATACTCAAGTCATTTCTTACTCCTAACCCACTGTATATTATTTTACATTTTACCCCTTTTGTGTATTCAAAAGTCAGTCAGTGTCAGTCATCATTCATAGTAAATACCTGATCAAATCCTAACATCAGTGGTAACGTGTCTTATAGCACCCATTGTCTCTCATATCCATATTTAAAACCCTGACTCTCCCTCTCCCAAATAAGGCTTATGTAACTCTCCCAAGGGTGCTGCGAGCGACACAATGGCACGGCTCTTTTTTAAGCCCCCTGCCCATATTTCTTTACGACGCGCGGCCTGTCAGGGGGTCCCGAGGGTGGCGGGGTGTTAGGTGAGGGTGGGGGGCGTTGGGGGGGGGTCCTGAAGGTGGTGGGGAGGGGTAAGGGGATACAGTAGCCCAGAAACGCAACACCGTCCGACTAAGAGAGACTGGGGTAAAAATAGTGGTCATCTGCCCTAAAGGGGGTGGGGGGTGGGGTTTGAAAAGACAGACTGTACAGCGTGTCAGAGGGTACGGGGAGAAGAGCTGGGGTTGTCATGGTTACGCAAGAGGAGTTTTGTGAAATTTATCTTGGTTTAGATTTTTTTTGTGTAATTGTTTTAAGTGTTGGGATGGGAATCTTGTGAAACGTGTTCTTATTTTAGCTCTGGTTTAGTCCTGGTTTAGTCTTAGTTTAGACCTGGTTTAGACCTGGTTTAGACCTGGCTTAGTCCTGGTTTAGTCCTTGTTTAGTCCTGGTTTAGTCCTGGTTTAGACCTGGTTTGGTCTTAGTTTAGGCCTGGTTTTAGACCTGGTTTTAGACCTTGTTTAGTCCTGGTTTAGACCTGGTTTAGTCTTAGTTTAGTCCTGGTTTACACCCAGATAGTTAAGTCTTGGTTTATTCCTGGTTTATTCCTGATTTAGTCCAGGTTTAGTCCAGTTTTAGTTCAGGTTTAGACCCAGTTAGTTAAATCTTGGTTTAATCCTGGTTTAGTCAAGGTTTAGCCCTGATTTAGTCCTGGTTTAGTTCTGGTTTAGACCTGGTTTAGTCCAGGTTTAGACCCAATTAGTTAAATCTTGGTTTCGTCCTGCCTTTGTCAAGGATTAGCCCTGATTTATTCCTGGTTTAGTCCTGGTTTAGTCTTAGTTTAGACCTTGTTTAGACCTTGTGTGGACCTGGTTTAGACCTGGTTTAGACCTGGCGTAGACCTGGCTTAGTCCTGGCTTAGTCCTGGTTTAGTCCTGGTTTAGTCCTGGTTTAGTCCTGGTTTAGACCTGGCTTAGTCCTGGTTTAGACCTGGTTTGGTCTTAGTTTAGACCTGGTTTAGTCCTGGTTTAGACCTTGTTTAGTTCTGGTTTAGTCCTTGTTTAGACCTTGTTTAGTCCTGGTTTAGACCTGGTTTAGTCTTAGTTTAGTCCTGGTTTACACCCAGTTAGTTAAATCTTGGTTTAATCCTGGCTTAGTCAAGGTTTAGCCTTGATTTAGTCCTGGTTTAGTTTTGGTTTAGACCTGGTTTAGTCCAGATTTAGACCCAATTAGTTAAATCTTGGTTTTGTCCTGCCTTTGTCAAGGATTAGCCCTGATTTATTCCTGGTTTAGTCCAGGTTTAGTCCGGGTTTAGTCTGGGTTTAGTCCACATTTCTTCCAGGTTTAATCCTTGTTTAGACGCAGTTAGTTAAATCTTGGTTTAGTCCTGGCTTAGTCAAGGTTTTGCCCTGATTTAGTCATGATTTAGTCCTGGTATAGTCTTGTATTCAGAGCCATATCTTCCCTTATTATACTCCTGTATTTAATACATTTTTTTGTATTTTATTTTATTTTTATTTCATGTATATTTCTGCACAATAACTTAACGTGTGAAGTTGTACATTAAACCCCAAGTTACTTTTTTACAGCAGTGATGACAAGACGGGCTTAGTCCCCTGGCACCGAACACACGAGCACCGTCCAGACAACAAACTTAAGGATTTTCACATTTCACATTGAAATTTGGCTCAATTTTAATTTCAAAATCCAAGATACTTTTTGGCATCGTGGTCCAACAGGATTATAAAAATACACGAGGTGCCTGGCATGTTTTTGTGAGCCAGTTGTGTGTGGCTGACTCTAATAGTTGTCATAGCTTATCCCGCGGTATAAGCCAGAGCTATTCAGAGTCATGTTTACTCACACGTGTCTATTATAAGATGGTTTAGTGTTTCAAGTTAATTAATCAAGCTGATCTTATAGAATTAACATGTGTTTGATTGTCACAAAGTTAATTAAAGAGCGAGGATTTTACTTCTGTGGGGGATTAACTGCTAACATAACATTTTGATCATCGTGTTACCTGTTTTACTTTTGTTTTTGATGCTCTCCTCTCACTTTGCTCTCCATGCTAGGTCACTCACCCTTCAGAGCGCCATCACAACACAATCGGCGTGCATCTTACCAGGTTTGTGAAGTTGTAGTGTAAAGTTTTGCATCATGTTTTTGTATATTTATGGAGAATTGTTGCGTGGGAGCATGGATGACTTAGGCTTGTGGGCGGAGCTTTGTACAGATTCTTACAATTAACCGTAAAAAGGGTTCGGATAGGGCCCGGGAGAGATCGCTAGATTACTCAAACAAGCACAGATGACGTCTGAAGCCACACCAGGAATGTTTTTGGATGAAGGAACAACGTTATTACATGGTAGAAAGTGGAAAATTTCAGACCTCATTGTTCCTACAGTCCTTCGCTCGCTCTGAGATTTGAGGCTCCAACTTGTCGTCCCAAAAACGAGGCGACCCTGGGTGACCGGGCCTTTTCTGTGGTTGGCCCCAAACTTGGAAACACTCTCCCCCCTCACATCACATTCAGTTGATTTTTTAAATTTTCGTTTAAAAACACACTTACACACACACACGAGCGTCAGAATTGTGTGGTCCTCTGACTGTTTTTTTTTTTTTGTTTTTTTTTGTATGTATTTATTTTTTATTATTATTATTTTTATTATTATTTTATATTTATTATTTATGTATTATTTATTTATTTATTTTTTGTATTTATTTTTGATATTTTTATTTTTATTTATTGACTGTTTTTTATTTTATTTGCCATTGTTCTATTTGCTCATTTTATTATGTTTTATATTGAGTTGCTTATTTCTATTTTATGCTTTATTTTATTTAATATCTCAATTTATATCGTGCCTATTCTATGCAGCACTTCGGAAACTTTGTGTTGGTAAAATGTGCTATACAAATAAAGTTGGATTGGATTGGAAAAATGATGCATAATAGTCCCTCTTTAGACAAAAAGTATTTGAACTAATACTATACAATTTGACTTTTTATGTTCTTGTTTAGGAGTTGCAGACTGATGTGTGTTATCTCTGTTACTTTGGGCTTGAGTTGGAGGACATGAGGTGGAGAGTGCCTGGATGAGTGACTGGTGAGTTGCAGATTTGACATTAGCAAATATACTCAAATAGAAATAAATCATTTTTTTGTTCACTTCTTTAAGAAATGACCGAAAAACTCTTTGTTTTTGACCAAAGAAAGTCTTTGATTTTTCAAACTGAAAGAGGTTTTGTTCCAACTCCCCTCTGACATACTGCCTGTTAAATCTCATTTACTCATATTGACTAAACTCCCACAACACAATAATCATGCATCGGATTTCTAACTCAACACTGTACTTTACATGCATGATTCACCACTCCACACATTGTTTACTGCACCAGGACAGACTGACAGAAGCAAGGCTGCCAATCTGTGTGCATGCACTGCTCTGACCAACACTAATCACTCACTTATTTATACACGTACAGAGCCTTTAACTGAACACTGCATTAGACTAAATCAGGCACTTCCAACCTGTAGCTCTCCACCCCCTTCCAAGTAGCTCACCATGGGATATCTGAATCATATGTATTGTGCTGAATAACTCTAATTAATTGTTTATTACAATTTGTGACGGAGCACCCGTAGTTGCCCCATCATCACCCAACTGGCACATATTTCTCTGGCCCGAGAGCGCGCCTTAGTTGGCAGAGCTCACAGAGCACTTCCCCCCCCCCGTTTTTGCGGAGTCAAGCTCGGACAGAGTGTTTCCACGCAGGACTGCTCATGTGTCCAGTGGTCCTGTACCCCACAGTCTGTTACCCCGCTACCTGGACTCGTCATTTCCACTGTAAATATTGTACTCTGCACATTGGGCTGTGGTGTCAGTAAAAATGCACTTAAGTGAAGTTTTTTCGACTGCACCATCATTTCTTTACATTTATTTTGGACAAACCTGTGACACAGTTGGACATGTGATGTCTATCTTTGTGCACTAATAAATGGATAATAGTTGTGTAAATGTTTATAACCATCTAAAGCCCTTATGTTTACTCAGTTTCTTGCGACGGCTGAGATGAGGAGCTCTCTGACATTTTTGTTTTGTAAAAGTAGCTCACCAGGGGAAAAAAGTTGGAGATCCCTGGACTAAGTCATGTCTTCAGCTCTTTCCATAATTAGAGACACATGAGACATTGTCATCTCAGAACATGCCTGTGATGTCAGGAAATAAAAGTAATCATATAGATATATTCATATATATTATATAGCTCTTTTTGGACACTCAAAGATGCATTTCTATTGCATTATTCATTCACTCTACACTCGGTGGGAGTAAGACCTGCTGCTAATCTGCCCCACCACATTCATACTAGAAAATGTGCATGAGGGGTCTTGCATGAAGACAGAGCAACAGTTTCCACTAGAGCCACTGCTGTTCTAGTGTGATTCATCAGCCAGTTTCATTTCGTGGAAATCGTCTGACCTTGCAGCATTAGGAATCATTCGCTCGACGGTAGGCGGGTACTTTTTTATTTAACCAATCGCTGCTGTTTGGTCATGACGTATGTAATGCACCAAATCCCATAGGAAGAAGGACAAATGTCTTTCCTCTTGATAAAATTCACCAAACATTCTCTTTGTTCCGACTTTAAATCCTCGATCTCGGGAATCGTTGCCAACACAGAATGTCTGGCTCTTCTCTGATTGGCTGGTGCCTGAACTCACTCTTCCAGGGTTTTTGCGAACCGTCTAGTGTATTCTGATTCCTGACCTTGTTGCTGGAGAGAAATGAAATTGAGCGGAGGCACTAGGTGGCGCCAGCCTGGCTAAAAATGAGTAGCTCTCTGGCATTTTTGTTTAGTAAAAGTAGCTCACCAAAGGAAAAAGGTTGGAGACCCCTGGACTAAATCATCTCTCTGGCTCCTTCCACGATTAGAGACACATGAGACACATGCAGCATTAGGATTCGTTCGCTCAACCTTTTTTTATTTAACCAATCGCTGCCATTTGTCCATGACGTATGTAATGCACCAGAACGCTCAGTGGTGTCCAAGTAATTGCCAGCACAACAGCAAACAGAGCAGAGAGTACATAATCCTTGATCTCAGGAATCGTTGCCAACACAGAATGTCTGTCTTCGTCTACATCCATCTCGACCACTTTGTTTACTGTTGTGCTGTACCAACAAATGGGACCCAGACAGGTGCGACGAGTTTGACGTCATCGTGCCACAGCTCAGAGCTGATTGGCCGGTGCACAGTCTACAACTTCCGGGGTTCGTATTCCGATTCCTGACCTTGTTGCTGTAGAGAAATTATTAATTGAGCAGAGGCACTAGATGGCACCAGCCAGGCTACTGTTGATCCTCTGTGGCACCTGATATTCCCAATGGTCTCTCATCCAGTTATTAACCAGGACCAGCTGTTCTTAGCTTCAGATTTGACCAGATGGGGCGTTGCGCAGGTACAGCCACAAGTCCGTCAGCTGAACATGCAAAATTTATCCAGTGATCATTGGCTCCTTTAAATCCAGCTGATACGTTTTTGTCCGTCTTGACAAATTTACATGCAAGAACAGAATCTTTTCAATTTATCACATCGTAAACTTTAACCTGAGTGCAATTAAAGCGTCTTACTGGAAGCCATCATTCAGAATCTCCATAAAAGCTATAATGTTGTGCTCCCTTCAAACTCCTGTGTATCATGAATCACATCAGCTCGTCTCCTTACAGTTCATGTGCACAGTAAAAGCCCGTGATCGTACCTGAGGCGTCAGCACCCTGGAGAGCGCTCATTTAGTCTGCTCCTGTCGTCATAAAGGATTCAGTTCACCTCCAGTGACTATATACTGCCCCCGTGTCTCTGGAGGGGCATAACCTTTTTACTGTGTGTATTAGAGTCTTTATGAGAGTTCAGAAAGAGAGATGAAAAAAAAAAAATGATAATACTCTGTTTGACATAGTGGCCTGACACTCTCTGGAAATAAATTGGATCAGCTCTGTAATTGGGTCAAGAATACAGACATTTACATCTTTTAATTGCTCTTTTCTTTGATATTTTGCAGTAACGTCAAACTAGGGGGGGTTTCTTCATGTGTGTGTATGGCAGAATGTTCATCAGTTACCATGGTGATACAATCAGTGTTGGGAAGGTTACTTTTAAAATGTATTCCACTACAGATTACAGATTACATATCCCAAAATGTAGTTTGTAACGTAATCTATTAAATTATTTAAGGTGAGTAATGTAATCTGAATACTTTGGATTACTTGATTTGCTGTAGAGAAGCAAAGACCAGGATATTTTCACATAAGATGTTTTGTCTTTCATTAACCAAATTAAAAATATTATTAATAGAAGAGGAGTCGCGGTCTGTGCAGCAGCGTTTAGTCCTGTTAAATCCTGTTTTAGTCCTGGTTTTAGTCCTGGTTTAGTCCTGGTTTTAGTCCTGGTTTAGTCCTGGTTTTAGTCCTGGTGTTAGACGTGCTTTAGACCTGGTTTAGACCTGGTTTGGACCTGGTTTTAGTCCTGGTTTTAGTCCTGGTTTTAGACCTGGTTTTAGTCCTGGTTTTAGTCCTGGTTTAGTTTGGGTTTAGTCCTGGTTTAGACCTGGTTTTAGTCCTGGTTTTAGTCCTGGTTTTAGTCTTAGGTTTAGTCCTGGTTTAGACCTGGTTTAGACCTAGTTTTAGTCCTGGTTTAGTCCTGGTTTTAGACCTGGTTTAGTGTCTGGAATTGAGTGGAATTACAAAAAAAAAAAAAGGGATACAGCCCAAAATGTGAAAACAGGAAAATACCGCCGTGTAATCCACTTATTTTAACAAAGTAACTGTAATCCAATTACCACTCACTGAAACAGTAACTGTAACCAAATACAGTTACTCATAATTTGTACTCTGATTACGTAACTCCGGTACATGTAATCTGTTACTCCCCAACACTGGTTACAATGCACACATTAGGAAACACCGTCAAAAAACTCAAGAAGTAACTCAGGGCCTGTTTACACGAGAACACTTGCAGGTAAGAACGATAAAATATTTTATCGGAAGTTGTGATATAGTGAATTGTGACAGACATATCGTGATGTTTATCATATCGCCAGATTCATGGCAATGTACACCCATAATACACAGTAGTTTTGCTGAATAGTTTTGGGAACTTTTTGTTCGCACCATGTTCCACTAACTAAGTTTGACTTTTTACTTATATGTGGTATTAACTGCTAACACATAACATATTTTGCTATATTTGCCAAAAAAACATTTATATTTTTTCTCTTTGCTTCTGCGCAAAGTCACTCCCCCTTCAGAGCGTTATCACAAAACAATCAGCGTGCATCTCACTCATAAAACTACTGCACATCACATCAGGTTTGTCAAGTTGTTGAGTACAGTTTTGTGTCATGTTTTTGTATGGTTCTGGAGAACTCTCGTGCGGGAGCATGTGGGATGTGAGCTGTCAGGAGGGTTAGAATAGACTCTGGGAGAGATTGCTAGATTACTGAAACATGCATGGATGACATCAATACTTCTTCAGACATGTTTTTGATGAGGGAAAAAACATTATAACATGGTAGACACGTCCAAAAATTCGATTTAGCATAATATGCCTCCTTTAATCCTGTTCTAATGAAGATAACTGTGAGTACTCAATTGTTTTTAAATTTTTTATTTATGTATTTCTTTTGGGCAAGTAAGCCATTTACATCTTTTAATTATCTTAAAATACAATAGAACAGACATGTCAAACCTCGATATAATTATATTTGACCCGCGAGATCATATCAAATCTGTATTAGAGCTGCCCACCGGCTACAGATCAACTATAGAGACTATATATTATTTATTTAAAATGTTATTATTTTATATTCTGCTTGTTCTGGATTCAGTGTTTAAGCAAAACTATTATAAACATTTATTTTAATAAGAAAAAGTTTAACATTACATATGTTGAAAGAAGAGAAAACATGCAGATGTTGTTGAAATTTTTCAATAAATATTTAGTTTGGCCCACGAATTAGTCCCAGTTTTTAATTTCGGCCTCTGTGAATTTGAGTTTGACACCCCTGCAGTAGAACCTCTGCGTTTTTAAAATCCATTCACTTTCTTCAGACCTAATCATTTTTACACCTGCAGCCACATCTGCCCTGGAGCAGACTGACCAAAGTGAACGCGGACCGCCGATCTGCGCCGTCGTCCCCTCCCGCCCCCGGCACTCGCTCGCCCGCCGCCGTCATACACAGGCAAAGTGGGTGAAGTGCCTTGCCAAAGGACACCCGCACACTGAGGCGAGAAACAGTGTAAATGAGGCTAAAAATAGTAGCTGTTAGCCCTCAAGTCAAGTCAGCTGCATGTTCAAGACAAGCGCTTAAATGACGAGGATTAAGAGTTCTGTGAAAGTGTGCGGACTTCCTGGATTTCCACCTTGTGACATCACGCTGTGGAACCAATCAATTTTAGCAGTTTAGACAGAAACAGCCATAAATTTGCAGGATTACTCAAAGAAGCAATGATAAAACAAAACTTAAGACTTATATTTTTACGAGGGAACTTAACACGTGCAACATTTTAGCATGACTTAAAATTTTTGAGTCAGCACAACACGTCCGCTTTAATGTCTAATATTTTGTGTACTTTTGGTGCCGTCATTTCACCATAAGAGGAACAGCGTCTCCGTGGTTAAAAATACCAGCTTGTAAATGACCTCTATTGCTTTAGCGTCTTTCTCGAGCTACGTTTACGCTCGCACAATCCGTACCCCCCGATTATCTCACTTTCAAAAATCCAAATTTGGTTGACGTGGCGATTTTAACATAAGAACCAGCGAGCGTCTTGACACATATTTCGCGTAATCTATTTTTAGAGCCATCCCCTTGTGAAGCTCCTCCAGGCCGGGCTCCGCTTTCCGTTTGCCCTAAGAAAGTTAAAGATGCGGGAGCACGTCACCCGATCCGGCCCCTCCGAGAGGGTGACGTCACAGGGGCCGGTTAAATAAGAGGGGCCCCCGAACCATGGCCCAGGACCATTCTGTCTTGGGACTCCAGCCTCACCGTCTCCCTTCTTTCCGCTCGTCCAGCAACCCTCCGCAATGGTGTGTAATGCGTGTCGGATTATGTCAATTGGGAATTATCATTTTTGGCATTTTTTGTCAAACTGAGGGATTTGCCTTGTGCCTGTGGATGTTATTTTGTTTGTTTATTTGTTTTTGTGTATAAAATGTCGTGTTGAAATTCAGAAATTGTGTTAGAAAAAAAAATTAAGAAATATTAGTGTGTAGTTAAAACTTGCAGTTATTGTTAGTGGTTTGAAAATCTTAAGTAAAAAATAAAAATAAAAAGTTCTATTTGTTATATGCATTATAATTTGCATGTATTACAACACTAGTATCACCAGACTTTAAAAAAAAAATATTTGCAATCATTTTCGCAGTTTTATCAGCCATTTTACATGATTCACTTTTATTTTTTGTGTAGAATTTGTGAATTTGCCTATTTTGATTGTGAAAATTTCATTCATGTGTTTGTGCTTGTTTATAGGCCGACGCACCCCCCGCCGAAGCTGCCGCTGCTGACTTCTCAGCTGACCAGATTGAAGGTGAGAAAAAGCAAAAACCCCAAAATTTAAACAAAATATGTGCATTTTTTTATGTATATATACAACACTGACCTTTGCCCTTTACCCCAAATCATTCCACAATTGTTATAATAAATCTAAAAAAAAACTTAAAATCTCCCAAAATTCATCTGCGTTGTTAAGTCCCATGTTACCATACATGTCCCCCCCATGTCGAGGACGCCGTGTTCTCCTCGTGTCATGCTGGCGTGTCCAGTTGTCGCGGAAGGATTTAAGAAATGTCTATTCTGAGCGCGCTTCGCCCTGCCCCGTCTTCCTCCGCCTCACAGTGGCCCTTCCACACGCGAGGTGCTAATCCTGGGGCCAAGGTCTAAGACGGGCCCCTATCCCGTTACAAAAAGCTCCCCGGCGTTCTGCGCAGGAGGAGAGGAGGGCGTCCATGCTGAATCTTGAGACATTAACCTGCAGATATAAATAGTGTAATAGTATTTATAGTAATGTTATGTACAGTAATAGTAAAAGTACTGTGGTGAAATAATATGTAACAGTAGTAGTAACAGTCTCCATGCACTACTCTGAGATATTCGCGTTTTGAACAGAATTTTCTTAATAATTTGCTTTAAAAAAATTCCCATGAACCGATTTTGTCCCTTTTAATAAAATGTATAAATTTTGAAAAATAAAAATAATAAATAATTATAAATAATTAAATACATTTGTAAATAAGTGTTGTAAACAATTTTTGCCATTTTGGAGTACAAATTTATTCCAGCTAGATGCACTAACAACCTTAAAGTTAAAAGTAAACAGCTTATTATAATATGTCTTTTTTTATTCTAATAAAATTGTATGTATTTTAATTATAATTTTTGACAATTTGACATATATATGTTTTTTTTGTTTTTTTTTCATGGACATCACTGTAGATCAACTTATTTTTATCTCATTTCTCACCGGAGCCCTCAAATTTGAACTTGAAATCTTGAAACTTGAAATTCTGCCTGGAACCTTGCAATGTCTCCCCAACTCCTCGTCTAAAAAAAGCCATTTGCTGATTGGCCGAGATTTTAACTGCCCACTTGCCGTGCCAGGCTCATATGTGCTCGGATGCCAGTCATGCGGGGGGTGTATGTTACGGGCAGTCAGCATTCTTTGGGTCGACCAGGAGCTGGTGCCTGTATATGGCGCAGGATCGGGTTCGGAGCAGGTCCTTAAATATGGAGGGGGGAGGGGGGTGGTAAAGGGGAAGGGGGAGAGGGGGAGAGGGGTGGGAAAGGTCACCGGAGCATCAATCCATCAAAGTGTTGAAAGTACAGCAGCGGGTAGAGGGGCTAAAAATGTACTCAGGTTCAAGTACAACAACAATAATTCTATCAAAGTACACGTAAAAAAAGTAGTGACCACAATATTACTGAAGTAGGTGTTAAAAAAAAAAAAAAAAGTTTGTGAAATTGCAATGTTGATTTATACCATAATAGGGTGGACAGAGAAGCTAAAAAGTTACTCAAATGAATGTACTGTCATTATAATTCTATCAAAGTATACCTAAAACATAGGAAGTGCAATATTACTCAATTAAGTGTTAAAAAAAATGTCATGAAATGAAATTTCAACTTCTATTTACAGCATGGTGGGTGGGTGGAGAAGCTGAAAAGTTACTAAAGTAAAAGTATTATTACTAGAATTCTATCAAAGTATACGTAAAAAATTTGTGACCGCAATATTACTTAAGTACTGCAAAGTGTTTAAAAAAAATGAAATTTGAACTTTGATTTACAGCATAAAAGGGTGGGTAGAGAAGCTGAATCTTAGAAGTGCTGCTGTCAAAATTCTCTTAAAGGATATGTAAAAAGTAGTGACCCGAATAATCCTTTAGTAAGTGTAAAAAAAAGTACTGTTACTGTAATTCTATCAAAGTATACCAAAACGTTACTAAAGTAAAAGTACTGTCTATTAAAGTATACTGTAAAAAGTTGTGTATATTACTGAAGTAGGTGTAAAAACAACTGTGGTAGTGGTGGGTAGAGAAACTAAAAAGTTACTAAAGTAAAAGTACTGTTATTAAAATTCTATTAAAGGATACGTAAAAAGTAGTGACCTGAATAATCTTAAAGTAAGTGTAAAAACAAAAGTTAATAGTGTCATAGTGGTGGGTCAAGAAGCTAACATTGTACTCTAGTAAAAGTACTGTTGCTACAATCCTATCAAAGTATAACTCAAGTAAGTGTTAAAATAAAAGTTTTTAAAAATTGAAATTTAAACTTCTACTTATTGCATGATAGGGTGGGCAGAGAAGCTCAAACTTACTAAAGTAAAAGTACAGTTACTATAATTCTATTCTATTCTAGTATACCTAAAACGTAGTAACTGCAATATAACTCAAATAAGTGTACTCATGATACACTTACATTAAAAATACTCTGTATTAAAGTACTCTGGTTAAAGTATAACAACAATCATTCTATCAAAGTACACGTAAAACACGTAAATGTTAAAAAAAGTTAGTGAAATTTCAACTTCTATTTATGGTGTGATGGGTTGGGTAGAGAAGCTAAAAAGTTACTAAAGTGAAAGTACTGCTATTACAGTTCCATCAAAGTACACGTAAAAAGTAGTGACCGTAATATTAGTAGGTTAGTAAGTTTAAAAAAAAAGTTTGTGAAATTTCAACTTTTAAAATGTACTAACGTAAAAGTGCTGTTACTAGAATTCTATCAACGTACACAAAAAAGTAGAGTCTGCAATAAATTTTGCACAAAGTTACTCAAGTAAATGTAACTAAGTAAAATGAAGTAACTTTAGCTTGTGTTTTTTGAGGAGCATTTGTCAGTTGTTGTTTGGACAATGAGACGCGCACATGGCCGAGCTAAATCTGAAGTGTTATGGAAACTCCAGAGCTTTACTGATCTGGTTTCATGTAAAGGGTTTAGCACATATTATCATTTTATCCACTTGTACTCACATGTGGAACAACTAAGCCTGGAAATCTACTTCTACTACTAATACTACTGCTACTTCTACTAATACTACTGCTACTTGGAGGTTTAAAAACTTGATTTGAGGAGACAAAGTCAAATTAGTTTTTAAATTGTCTAGTATCAAAGTCATATACCTCTTTAAAAAATGTCTCAAAAGTCACTGTAAAAGTACAGTTCTAAAGTATATCCTCTCCAGTACTACTACTACTACTACTACTGCTTCTACTAATACTGCTACTGCTACTGCTGATACTACTAACTAAAACTACTACTACTTGCTACTAGATGTGGCCACCAAATATACAAATGTATTTCAAATTGTTTGCTCAAATTTGTTCACATTCCTCTTTAAAATATCTTTAAAAAGTCATTACTACTACTACTACTACTACTACTACTACTACTACTACTACTACTACTACTACTACTACTACTACTACTACTACTACTACTTCTACTTCTACTTCTGCTGCTGCTGCTTATAGTACTACCACTTCTACTAGCGCTAATGCTCTTTCTCCTCCTCCTCCTCCTCCTACTACTACTACCACTACTACTACTACTACTGCTGCTGCTGCTGCTAATACTACTAGTTCTTCTTGTACTACCATTAATACTCTGCCCCCTCCTCCTCCTCCTCCTACTACTACTACTACAACTACTACTTGTCTATAGAAGTAATCTAGTTCAGTTAAAGTTTACTAATTACGTTTTCAAAATGTACTTGAAAATTGGATTCTGGTCTTTTGTAGTACATTCAGGTTTCACTTGATTGTATTTTGGCTGGCATAAGGGCAAACAAAGGTCGCTCACGTGTAAACCTAATGTGTTTTTAATGTTTCTTGTGTGTTGTGTGCAGACTTCAAGGAGGCTTTCGGTCTCTTTGACAGAATCGGTGATAGCCAGGTGGCCTACAACCAGGTGGCCGACATCATGCGCGCTCTTGGGACAGAACCCCACCAACAAAGCCGTCACAGAGATCCTGGGCAACCCCACCGCCGACGGTACGCTCCACCACACTCCACCACACTCCAACACGCTCCAACACGCTCCACCACACTCCAACATGCTCCAACACGCTCCACCAAGCTCCACCAAGCTCCACCAACCTTCAACATACTCCACCAGACTATGATTCCAATCAGATCATTTTTATGTAACAGCTCTAGTTTGACACAGAAAGTGAACAGACTCAACATTTTACCAAAAAAAAGTGTAGAAATGTCTTATAACCTGCTCTACCTACCTATATTTTTTGTTGTATATTCTATTTTCAAGTTTTAGTTCTAGTTTTAGTAAAATTTTTGTCAACAAACACAAACACATTACACTACTCATGTTCACTTTGGTTTTGTTTTCTTACTAGACAGAATGATCTGTATTTCCAGGCTCCGTTCACAGGGTCAGGGTGGTCCGGTTATAGTCCTGGTTTAGTGCTGGTTTAGTCCTGTTACAGTCATGATTTAGTTCAGGGTTTAGTCCTTGTTTAGTCCTGTTTTAGTCCAGGGTTTAGTCCTTGTTTAGTCCTGTTTTAGTTTAGAGTTTAGTCCTTGTTTAGTCCTGGTTTGATCCAGGGTTTAGTCCTAGTTTAGTCCTGTTTTAGTTCAGGGTTTAGTCCTAGTTGAGTCCTAGTTTAGTCCTGGTTTACTCCTGGTTTAGTTCTGGTTTAGTTCTGGTTTAGTTCTGTTTTAATTCAGGGTTTAGTCCTAGTTTAGTCCTGGTTTAGTTCAGGGTTTAGGCTTGTTTTGGTTCAGGGTTTAGTCCTAAATGAGTCCTGGTTTTGTCCTGGTTTAGTCTTGTTTTAGTTCAAGGTTTAGTCCTAGTTTAGTTCTGGTTTAGTTCAGGGTTTAGTCCTAGTCTAGTCCTGGTTTAGACCTAATTTTGTCTTAGTTTAGTCCTGGTTTAGACCTGGTCCAGTCCAATTATGAGGTAGCGTGTTTGTGCTTAACCTTAATTTTAGCCATCAAAGTTTACTTTCTATTTTTTATTTTAATTTACTTTGAGTCAGCTAAAATAACATCACCTTGAGGAAAACCATAAAAAATATATAGCCAGAAATCTGAACACTAGTTAAAACACCCTTAAATCAACTATTCTCACGTTATCTTGTACTCCATGTTACTCCTGTGTGCATTTCTGTCTGTCTTTGTATGAAATCGCCGTGACGATAACGTTGGCGTGGTTGTTTTTTTTTTTTTTTGTCAGACATGGCCAACAAGAGGCTGAACTTCGAGACCTTCCTGCCCATGCTCAAGAAGGTGGACTCTCTGCCCAAGGGAACCGTGGACGACTACGTTGAGGGTCTCCGCGTCTTCGACAAGGAGGGCAACGGCACCGTCATGGGCGCTGAGCTGCGTATCGTGCTGTCCACCCTGGGTAAGTCTGCGCAGAGGAGGGGGACAGTGTAGGGAGCTTCACGTGGGATCTGTTAGAAACGCTGAGTGCTGACTGTGTGCTGTGCTGCCCCCTACAGGAGAGAAGATGTCCGAGCCAGAGATCGACGCCCTCATGCAGGGACAGGAGGACGAGAACGGCAGTGTGCACTATGAGGGTAAGTCTTCATCACATTTTCACAGGAAAGATTCAGGGGTCTCCAACCAGTAGCTCGCCAAGGGATTTCTGAATTACACATATCGTCCTGAATAACTCAAATTTGATGAATTAAATGCCTATTATTATTTTAATTCTATAATTTTGGTGCCTGACTTTGTGCACTCATAAACAAATATTGGTTCATGTTTTATGTAATTGTACGTCATCCAAGTCTTGCTATGGCTCTTACTTTATTTCTTTTGACCGCTAAAATTAGTAGCTCTCTGGAAGTTTAATTTTGTAAAGGAAGCTCACCCGAGGAAAAAGGTTTAGACAATAGTACACAGTATATAGTCATACTTTTTTCTACACTATATTTTTAAAACTTTATTCACTTTTCACATTTGAACGATTCATTTGCAGTTTACTGTATTCATTTCTTTTGTGCATATTGCCAAAACAAACTATTCCAACTATGCAGTGACTATTCTCATATTTATTTTTATTCTCCTAAACAAGAGTGTTTTTATTTTTTAACCACAGCATAATGGGCTAATATTTAATATTTGTTAACTGTCATCTTAAAAAGCTTTTAACCATTTTATAACATTGTTCCCTCGTCTAAAGCATACCATATATTTTGGCCTATAAGGTACACCGATTATCAGTAATGTTGAATTCTCTCGTCTGTTTTCGTTGGTTAGGTTAGGTTGCTTTATTCGTACCTGTAGGTTTTTTCATTTGTTTTGCAGATTTGAGAGACAGGTCCCACATTTCACATTTCATTCATCCATATTATGTTCAAAAAACACGTATAAAAACACAATTATACAATTCATACATTAGACACACCGGATTATAAAGCACACTGACGATTTTTGAGAAAATTAAAGGAGTTTTGAGGAGAGTTGTATTTTTCTTCATTCATACTTATTTATGAATCAGTCTGCTCCTTCAAAACACCATAACTGTTATTTATTTTTTTCTAAAACATGAAATACCAGAGTAAAGATATTTAAAAGTGATTCAGTGATCAGTTCCAGTAATACAAAAATTGCATCATATTTGTGTAAAATATTTATATCTTTAGGTTTTCCTTTTTATTATTATTTTTTATTATTTTTTGTTTTAGATTGTTTTAAATGTATTTTTGTTGTTATTTTACTGTAAATTTAGCTAATTTTGTGTGTTTTTTAATAGTTTTTTGTTTGTTTTGTTTTTGTGTATGTCTTTCTCAGTTTTATCCTTATATCTTAGACATTAATACACATGACCAGTAAAACAAATTTGACGTATTTTCTCTTGTCTCCCCTCCACAGCTTTCGTCAAGCACATCATGTCTGTGTAAGAGGCCACAGCTGGACGTGCTGCAGCGCCCCCTAGTGTGAGGACATCCACACTGTCTAAAGACCAACCCGGAAAGATAAGGACTATGTGCGCTGGCGGGATGTTGAAGCTAACCCTTTCCTTTGTATATTGTTTTCCTTCTCCGGTCGTACCCCCTCCTCTCCGCCCACTGTAGCCCACCTCGCTGCCTCTCCCCCCCGGGCACGCCGTCTCCATCCACTCGTCATGGGGTGAGGAACGGGGGAGGAGGGGTGACCACTCATCAAGTGGGGGTAGATCCCTCCCTCCCACCGCCACTCCAACCAGTCGCTCACCACTGGCCCAGCAGAGCCCAAGGTGCTGGGGACCGGCTGTGGAGAGAGCGCCCGCAAACACCCACAAACCCACCAACCACCAAACGTTGTATTTATATTCATTCTGTTCATGTCAGAATAAACTTTTCCAACGTACATCCCACCTGGACTGGTTTTTCACTTCTTTTAGTTTGATCTGAAATATTTTACAACAGATTTGGAGTTGTGTTTTGTTTCATTCACACATTCTTTCAAAAACAAAACACTCAGTTCCACCTTGTGATGTCATGTGGTAATACAGTAAGTTCTCAAATGTGCTTTAAAACACTATGCGCCTTCACTAGAACCATTTGGACAGATTCAGCCCTGAAATTTCCAGTTTCTACCAAGGTAAAACGTAGATGTTAAATCGAAAACGTCTTGCTCAAATGAGTATCTAGTTTAATAGATTAATGGCTGATGTTTAGTAGTATTTTAGCAGTCTTCTATGCAGCAGTACACTTCACCATGTCCCACCACTTTATGTAACAACTTACTTAACTTTTAATTCTTACTTTTACATTAGTTTGTGTCTAAACAGTGTCCAGTTTTGTCTCAGTTAAATGAAGAAGTGTCGAGTAGTCAAAAAAAAGTAATGTTACTTCGAAATAAACTCTAGGCTTATAGAAGTAGTAAGACGTTAAGTTATGTTTTCTTATTTGCTATTTGTAATAAAAAGAACAAAAGGTAAACACGTACAGGAAGCTTAAAGTGGAAAAAAAGATACAAAGATTAAGTTTTTTAAGTAAGAGTAAGGATTATAAATGTTCCCTTAATATGAGCTGTCCCTTTACAAATAAATAACTAAATAAAAATAAGTAGTAGGAGTAAAAAAAATATAATTTGGTTGTTCATTAGCATAGACTACTTGAAAAATTATGTAATTAAAAGGACAAAACATGAAAGAAAGCACAAAATTGCATATCTTCACAAAAACAAAAAAAATTAGACAAACTAAAAGCATATGTTAATAAGCTTGAATATTTTTTGTTATTATAGTCAATACAAAGCTTTTGTCCCGATCAAACATTGTTAAAATGGTTGATTCATTATTATCAATGAATGACTCATTATGGTCACTCAGTTATTATTTTTCTACTTAAAAATATACATGTGCAATACAACTCTTGGTCATTAGAGGGCGACAGTGAGCAGTCCCTTCCTTTATAAAAGCCTGGCGCGAAAGCCGAAGAAGCGCTGACAAAAACACTGCCAGATCTGTGTCTACTTCTCCAACTTTCTCCTATTTTTCTTCAATATAAACCATCTAACCACTGTTTTACTTCTTGGAGGGTAAGTTTAACCCATTGCCATTCGGATAATTCATTTTAGAGAAATATTTTTCGTAAATCGTCTGAACTTTATCTGCAGAAACTGGAGAGCTGCCCAAAATGTTATAACAAAGCTAACTAACCAATCAGCTGTCAGCTTAATACACCTCTGAGCCAATCAGTGAGCAGAATGAGGCAAGGTCCCGCCTCCGTAACCTTTGCTCTAATAAACTACTTTTATCAGTGTAATTTAAAATAAAGTTAAAACGGTCTTGTTATGCCAGCCACAGTTAGCATGTTTAGCCAGTGCTTTGCGTACCTAAAAGTGTTTTCAGCCGTTCGAGGTGGATAGAATTGCAGAAGTAGTGCGCACGTAGTTTAAGGGTACTATTACTTGAGTAAAAATATGATTCAAGTATAGAGTGACCAGCCGTCCCTATTTACGGAGGAGCCCTGTGTCCACTGTCCCAGCAGATTTGTCTCAGTTTTATACAAGAAATGTCCCTGGTGTCTCTATTTTGGACCAATTTGATCCCTGCCAACAGTAAAGAGAGGCATATATTGTCATTAGTTTAGGTAAAATACAGAAAAGCTGCTTAAAAATTACCAAAACACAAAGAAAATGTGACTATACTGACTCACATGGGCTAAGTGCATAACAGTTTTCCTTAATTACCCACTCCTTTCACAGTTTTATTATTACTAACCATTCCAAATTGAGAGTGTCCCAGTTTTTGATTTAGAAAATTTGGACACCCTATTAATGTAGGACTAAAATATTCTACCCAGAACAGTTCAATTTCTTTAAAAAAGTTACTCAACTCTTGTACTGTAAATGTAACTTAGTAGGCCTACATATAACTAAGTACTATCCACCTCTGATTAGGAGTTAAGTTTAAAGTGTTTATTTGCATATTTTATTTAGTAATTTTGATGTTTTGTGTTTTTTGCAGAAAATGCTCGCTCACAGATTCGCAAAGGCGTGTTTATCTGGCCTCAGGAATGTCACAGTTCAAACCAGGATATTCCCAGCCGTGTCTGTGAGGTAAACATTCCTTATCTTATCAATGAATAACTTATACATGAAGGGATAAATCGTCTATTAAAATAATTGGCTGTAACTGTTTTATAACAGGAATGACTTGTCCATCTTGTCCAATGTTTTGTTAATAAGAATAAAGAATAAATCTGCATTACATTGTTATAAGTAAAAGCTCCATTTTGAAATTTTTAAGTTCAGTTTTAAAGGTCCTGTATTACACGGTTTACTATGTTATAATGTTTATTTGTTATTTTCAATGGAGTTTTCTTTTGTTTTATTCATATGTTTAACCCATAAATCCTGAATATTTAGACTGAGTTCTTTTTTTTTCTTTCTTTCTTTCTTTTTTTAATTGATGTAAAACACAGTTAATACAGTGAAATAACTTAAAAAACAAAGCAAGACAATGGCAAAAACCCTAACACAACTGCCATACGTGTAAACTTAAGTTGAGGCAGATTGGCTGAGTTTTTCTCTCAACCAGAAAATACTCCACCTTGTGATGTCATGTTGTAATATAGGAAGTTCTTCACTGTGTTTTTAAACTCTATACTCTTTCACTAGAATCAGTGGGATAATATCACCCCTGGATTTTTTTTTTCAGTATTGATACTTGCTTAAATGAGCATCTAGTTTTGATACTAGTTTTAGTATTCATTATTGTCTGATTTTCAACTGTTTTGAAAATCGATCTCTAAATATGAGGTAATCAGCCACAGTAACAATTCAAATATCAGATATCTCCACCGCCTGAAAAGAATCCATGATACAGTGTGTAATACAGGAAGTGCTCCACTGTGTCCATACACCTTGTCCATACACCTTCATGAGATTCATTTGGATCATTTCAGTCTTATGTTGCAGATCTTCAGGCACAGAAACGATTTAGGTTGTCTTTTCCACAAGGAGATATTATTATGAAGCCACAAAAAAGTTAAAGCGGCTACAACAACCCCCCGCTCTCATCCCGTGCCTTGCTGCGGTTAAAACACTCCAGTCAAGTTCAAGGCACATGTACAAAAACCAGTGCGGGGCGTTCAAATGCACCTTGTAAAAACAACAATGTTCAGAATTTAAGACAATAATGACACAAAAACAAAAGGGGGTATCAGTGAACCTCAAAATAATTAATGTTCACATTAATTCACAACGATCATGTATAACTGTGAATTAAATAATCAGATCTCTCACACTTAGAATTGCCAATCTCTTCTAAACAAAAACTAAAATGTAGCTGTTCACTTGAAAATGACCACTTCATGACATCACAAGGTGGAACAGAGCATTTTGAGCTTTGGAGTTGATAATAAAGGGTTACTCAAACATATGAGAATGAAACAAAACACAACTCCAGGTCTGTTTCTAATGAGGTAACAACCTTCTTAAATCTCCTTTTGAGTTCATTTTGGGTAATATACTGTAGGACCTGTAAATCTCAAATGACTTGTCCGAATCATATTTTTTGATCTTTAGATGTCAGCACAATCGGGCCGAAGACTCCTCCTCCCCTCCCCCCTCGTCCCGGTTGGAAAACGGTTCGGCTAAGACCCTCCTGGACATTGGGACTCGCCGCATCTTTAACGAAGACCACGACCTGTTCAGACAAAATGTCAGACGCTTCTTCGCCGAGGAGGTGGTCCCACATCACAGCAAGTACGAACGCTCACCAGATTAATACTGTTTACTTGGGATGTAACAATATTCAAATCTTTCGGTACGATATTATCACGATATGCATCTCACGGTACGATATTTATTACGATATTTTGGAGAGGCTGATATAAATGTAGATAGGACATTGCATTTATTTGTATTTGTCAAATAACTCGTGTGTGCAAATGAGACTAGCTTTGGGCCTTGTTAACACTATGGTTGCTAGGTAAAAAAAACTAGAATTGCCTCTATGTACACCTATTTCATACCAGCTACCCATTTCCACCCAGGTGAAATTATAAACTTAATAGGGAAATAAGGAAAACTGCAGGTCATAGTATGTTTTTCAGGTTATCTTTGAGCATAGAAACACCTGAACTGAACTGTACTGAAGTAAATGTATGTTTAATGCCATACTACGGAACATGGGCAATAGCCTTTTTGAATGAAACATCTGTCTCAATACATGCATCAAGAATTTTGGACTTCCGGTCATCACGCAATGCATACTGGGAAAGATTCTCCGAAAAAGTGAGCATCAAACCTCCATGTTTGTTTTCCAGTGGGATGCATCTATTGACAAAGTCGATCTTTTCTAGTCTTGTGAACCATATCGCTTTTGTTTCTGTTTCTGATATTGTCTTATTTTACTTTTGGGATTCAGACATCGTAACTGTGCAATTGTTGGATGTCCTAACAGGCTTCGGAAGTTTGCGAACTCCATAACTGCAAAAGTGAATCAGATGTGTGTGACTGCAAACCTCCGTTCAAACTGTTTCTCTTCTCACCGCAATTGAAAAATAGTGAAAGGTAAAGGAGATGGGCAGGATTGATCCACAGAAAGGACCAAAAAGTTAACGTTTGGCTGCCTAAATCATCCCGAGTTTGTAGTTGTATGTGGAGCAACAACAAGGCAAAATCCTGTTTGTTAATGGAGAGGTTGTTACGACCCAACTTGTTTGGGGTGAGGGAAGAAACAAAAATAAAACCAAGATGTAAAATGGAATAAATTAAGTAATGTTTAATTAACAGGAATGTAAAGGTAAATTAACAAAACACTAAAAATACACAGAAAACAACCTAAACTAAGAAATAGAACAACAGAATAAACAGAGTTTTGTGCCAGAAAAGGGGTCACACAGGCTTACACAAAAACGAGTGGTAAAACTTAGGGACACACACTAAGCTAAAACACAAGTTCCCCAAATTAAACCACATAAACCCACAAACAGAATCGAATGACCAAATCAAAAAAGGCACTAAACTAAACTAAACTACACACACAAACACAAAACAAAATGGCAGACTGGCCACCAAGGCCAGCAGCCCCGAACAGGTGCTGGCAATCTCCTTAAATAGGGGGAGGTGGCTGCAGGTGAGGTGGGCGTCGACTTGCCCCACCAATCACAGACCAGGACTCCTGCAGCAGGAATTAGGAGAACTTCGCAAAAATCACACAGCAAATTAAACCTAAGGCCTGGGGCCGTAACAGAGGTGCAGAAGACAAACAGGCTGAGCTGCACTCTCTTGTTCTTGTGGTTTTACACTAATATCACGTCTTGGTCTCTTTGCAGTGGAAGGTGTTTCTTGGTGAACAGCTGGTGCCTTTTGCTTCGGCGTTGACTTTTTAAATTCATAACCAAGGTTGAGTGAGGGATCAGGGTTTTGCTTTGTTGTCGCTCCACATACAAAATGTTCGCTGCAAACCCGGGATGATTTCTTAGGCAGTCAGAGGTTTCCTTTTTGGTTCTTCCTGTGGATCAATCCTGCCCATCACCTTCACCTTTCACTATTTTTCAATTCTGTTGGGAAGAGAAATGGTTTGAACAGATCTGATTCGCTTTGTATTTATGGAGTTTGCAAACTTCCGAAGCCCATTTCTTGAGCTGTTTTCTGCTGTTGACATCCAACAGCCGCAGAATTACAATGTCCGAATTCCAAAACTAAAATGACAATATGAGAACCAGAAACAAAAGCGATATGGTTCAAAAGACTTGAAAAGATCGGCATCCCACTGGGAAATCAAACATGGCGGTTTCGTGCTCACTTTTTCGGAGAATCCTTCCCAGTTCGAAATTCGTGATGCATGTATTGTGTTTTCATTCCATCCATTATTAGCAATAGCATATTGTCCATCCCTTATTTTTTTATGATTATTGTTGCCAGATAATCATGTAATGTTTGTTTTTGTTCCAGGTGGGAGAAGGATGGTCAGGTGAGCAGAGAGTTGTGGGAGAAAGCCGGAGAGCAAGGCCTGCTGGGACTGCTCATACCCGAAGAACACGGCGGTATCGGAGGAGACGTCTACTACGCGGATATCATGTGGGAAGAACAGTAAGTTGAGTAAGAATTCAATAAATAAATAAAACAAATTGGCTTTTACACAGAATAAGACCCCATGGAGACAAAGGCAGGGCATCTGACGCACAGGGACATGGAAAAAGTGGTGCAGAGTTTGAGACAAAGAACTGTGTTGCATCCAATCTCTCCTCAGAAGCTGATATTCTTTCGTAATATGTAGGTTCATTTTGTGATCAAAAGAACGGTCTGTCCCCTCGCCATGAGAGCGCAAGGGAGCGAGAATGGAAGGGGCGGGGTTTAGACGCACAGTGCTGGAGAAACGCCGGCGATTGCGTCCATGGAAGTATGATAAGATCTCATTAAGACCCGGGATTGTATCTGATCAGATGAGCAAAGATTACCACCAAAACTAAGATAAGGGTCACACTCAAAGTTGTCAACTGATAGGTCAAAATCCCACACATTTTGGCATAATTTAGAAAGTCCTCCCAGATGTTTTTACGGGTCCCTAAAGGAAGACATGTCCGGGGAAATGAGACGTTTTGTCACTTTATTCTAGAAAAATACAATGAATCCCGTTCAGCTGATGGCTTCTAAACAATTATTTAATATCTAATGTAGGGCTGGGTATCATTAAGAAGTTGCTGATACGATACATACCTCGATACATAGGCCATGATACGATACATATCTCGGTACAGTGAGCTTTGGTGCGATATATTTCAAATCGATTCAGTACGGTTCAGTAAAAAATAAAAGCTAAGTCATGGCTGTGATACTATGGCCCGGTTACATGTACATGGGTATTTATAAAAACTGAGACATTTCCCTTCGTTTGATTTCATCTTTTACACACAAATGACAAATTCACCTTTTGAAAACAAATCATTCTAAAAACTCGGGCTAGAGTGGAGATTCTGGAAAACTACGGGTTGGCGTTTGCATGTAAAGTGAGATAAACGGAGTTTTAGGAGCCGATGCACCAAAAGTGGGACCAGTGTTTCCCTTTTGCTCTGATGATGATGGAGCATTAGAGCAGCAGCCGCATTTCTTCTCCTACACCTGTAACTTTATAAATGCAAGCTAGATATGTGTAATGCCATACTGTAATATTTCTAGCAAAGCTGGAACATCTCTAGGCAGACGAGCAGGTGGCGAACCCTCTGCTAGAAAAGCTCCACAGCCCATCTTTAACTTCCTAACATCTCTTTACTAGGATGTACTCCAACTGCACTGGGCCAGGCTTCAGTTTACACTCAGACATCGTGATGCCGTACATCTCCAAATACGGATCGAAAGAGCAGATCCAGCGCTATATCCCCGAGATGACGGCCGGGAGGTGCATCGCCGCCATCGCCATGACAGAGCCGGGCGCGGGCAGGTCTGTGGAGTGGAGAGACTGTAGAAAGATGGAGGGAGAGCATGTTTAGGGATAAATCAAATGTGCTTTGTGTTGTAGTGATTTACAAGGAGTCCGGACCAACGCCAGGAAAGACGGGAGTGACTGGATCCTAAATGGAAACAAGGTATGGTCATGTCAACACAAAATTCAGATAGTAATCAATAGTAAAACTAATGTCGAAACTAGATACTCATTGGAACAGTTATTGATACTAAAAAAAAAGTCACATTCACAGGACAGAAATGAACCTTTCTTGAAGATGAAATGATTTAATGTTGAAAATAACATACAGTACAGTTGTCTAAATAAATTGTGTTTTTTATTCTCATTGTCATATTCAAAAGAATACTGAGTTCTGAGTCTTTCCTTTAAAATTGACATGGAGTTTGAAAGACTAATCAATACTAACATCTACATTTGAAATTCATTACCAAATAGTTGCACAAAAAATATTTTGTAACAGATTTGGTTTAAGAATAATTGTCTTTTTTTAGTAATTGAGTACATTTGTAGTACTTTTATTGGGTCACTGATGAGACAAGTATTTTGCTGTAGTAAATGGGCAAGTTAGTTAAATTTCCTATATTAAACAAAATGGAGCTTAAAGCCATGTTATAATAAAGTTGGGTTAGTTTTTCTATAGGTTAACTTTTCAAAAACAGACGTGGAGTGATGTTTTGTTTCTTTCACACATGCTTGAGTAAATCTTTATTAGTCTGTCTGCATCTCCAAAACTCAAAATGCTCTGTTCCACCTTGTGATGTCATGAAGTAGCAATTCCAGGGCTGAACTTATCCAAATGATTCTAGTGAAGTTGAGGGTTAGCCTGATTCTTCAGCCGGTTTCACTTCCTAGAAACCTTCTGACCTCGCAGCATTAGGATTCATTTGCTCGACGGTAGGCGGGTACTTTTTTATTTAACCAATTGCTGCTGGTTCTGACGTATGGAATGCATCCTGTAGGAAGAAGGACAATAATGTCTTTCCCCTTGATAAAATTCACCAAACATTCTCTTTGTTCTCTTTGTTAAATCCTCGATCTCGGAAATCGTTGCCAACACAGAATGTCTGTCTTCGTCTGCATCCATCTCGACATTTTGTTTACTGTTGTGTTGTACCACAAAAGGGACCCAGACAGGAGCTTGAGTTTGACGTCATGGCTTCACAGCTCACAGCTGATCGGCCGGTGTGTGGTCTACAACTTCTGGGGTTTTTGTAAACCATCTTGTGTATTCTGATTCCTGACCTAGTCGCTCGAGAGAAATGAAATTGAGCAGAGGCACTAGGTGGCGCCAGCCTGACTAGGTCAGGGTTCCCATGGTCATGGAAATCCTGGAGAAGCCATGGAAATTGAAAATGTCATTTTCCAGGCCTGGAAAAGTCATGGAATTTTAGTGTCTCTTTCATGCAACTGCAGCATTCAGTTAAGTTTTCATTAGGCTGTTCTGATTATTTCTGAACATCTGCACCTTTTGTTTAAAAGAGGCGACGATAAATGCACTGACAGGATTTTGAATGTTAAAACTATAATCCCAAACCATAAGGTGAGTGGAAAGAGTTAATATTTCATATTTAGCCCTAGAAGTATGTGAAATTCTACACATGTAAGGTGCTCTAAAGCAGTTCTTCCCAAACATTTTTTTGTGGGGACCCATATTTTAAAAGTCACAAACCTTCATGACCCAAGTCAATATTTACAGCATTATTCATGAATCACAAAATAAAAGTGGATATGACCATTATTGAACATTAATGAGGATATTTTATGTTGAGTGATCGTGTCTCTGAACAATTAGTATTAAACAATGTATAAGTTTTAAACAATGAAAAACAGTCATTGAAGCAGCAATAAAAGGATCCATAAGTCGCCTGTGGAACATTTCTTTTACTTTTCAACATTCAATTGAACCAGCAATATTGGAACAAAATGGTCAGTAAAATAAAGATTAGAAATTATACAAAACATGTCTTAACATTTCTTATGAGATAGTTAGGCCTGTTTGTGTTTTTGTAGTGTATTCTAGTCTGGGTGCAGGAGGAGAGCGCAGCAGCAGATCAGGTGCAGCATTCAGTCAGTTTCTGTGATTTGTCTTCATTTTTGTGAGCACAGAAAATCTCAATTCACACATTTATGAAGTGGTGAAAGGAATAAGCATTGAAGAACTGTACATGCAGATTGTGTCAGGGTGACCCCCCCCCCCCAAAAAAAATCTCTTGCAAACTACCTGAGGGTCGTAACCCAGTCTTTGGGAAACAATGCTGTAAAGTCATGGAAAATTCACTTAAGTCATGAAAAAGTCATGGAAAAGTTGAAAAGGAACCCTGGAAGGTGGAGGAAACAACCTTTATAACATAGAAAGAAAATAGTGTAATATGGGCTCTGTGTTGCTCACTCCAGTCACAGTAATGAATGAATGAATCTGAATTGAACTCTTGTACCTCAGGTGTTCATCACAAACGGTTGGATGGCGAACCTGGTGGTGGTGGTGGCGGTGACGAATCGCGAGGCCAAGTCCCCCGCCCACGGCATCAGTCTGTTCCTGGTGGAGGACGGCACCAAGGGCTTCAACAAGGGACGCAAGCTGGAGAAGATCGGTCTGAAGGCACAGGTACAGCTCTGCGCCAGCTTTACTCTGACATCTGCACAGGCGGTGGAGTTTTGTTTCGCCATGGAGACAAGAGGGTAGTACCAGGATAAGTTACAGGTCTGATCTGTGGAGAGACGAGCCCATTCAGAGTAATTAATGCTAAAACATGCTTTGAAAATCATAATAACACTTGAATAAATGCAAGATACAAAATCAACTATACCTAGTGTAATGTGGAATATTCCAGGCAAAGCAGCAACATCTCCATGGAGACAAGCAGGACCAGCAGAAAAGTTACACTGTGCGTCTTTAACTGAAAATGTTCATCTGAAGGAACAAATATTACTGTTTTATAATATTATCAAATCTGTGTGATTGGAAGTGACTTATTTTTTACAGATTATGTTAAATTCAAAATAACAAATAAATCTGAAATGAAATTTTGGCCCAGGTAAACCATTATACCTTATGTATGTTAAAATCTAAAAGCTAAGAGGTGGGTAGAGCAGCCAGAAGTTGTACTCAAGTACCGTATTTTTTGGACTGTAAGTTACTCCAGAGTATAAGTCGCACCAGCCAAAAAATGCGTCATGAAGAAAAATCATGAGTTGCACTGGACTATAAGTCGCACTTTTTTGGGGAAATTTATTTTATAAAATCAGAGACCAGGAACTGACATTTCCTGTTGAAAGTCAAGTACTAGTAAAAACAATAGACGAGAGAACAACAGACTGTTAACGTCACATATGAACAGTTCTTCAGATAAACTATAACATAAACAACAGAACAGAACAAGTTTACTAAACTCTCCATCTCACTCCAAATCACTAAATCCATTCAATTCTTCATCCTCGGTGTCACTTCTGAGCAACTCGGCCTCGACCTCTGGAGGTAAACAGAGCGTCGCTTCCTCTTCTGTGTCGCTGTCGTCAGACTCAGCATCGGTTTCAGTTAGAATTATTCGGGTCTTTCTGAATCCCAACAGGATGGTTTCAGTGTCACTGAAGTCCAGACTTTGTCCATCCATCCACTGACTTCAGGAAAGTTTCATGGTGCATCCTCCCGGTGTCACAAGTTTCTCGCTCACTCCAAACTTTCTTTCTGCTGCTGATTTCTGATTTCACTACTTGCAGCAGGACAGCGAGTCTTTCTGCAGGAGATATGAGCAGTAGAGTCTGAAGTGGTACATGGTCCATGTGCAGGAGTAATAGGAGCAGCAGATACTGACACACAAGCCTAGACCGCCTTCTCGTGGCTGCCGGGGTGCAAATTTTAATGTACAAATCGTAGGACCACCCAAACCATGAAAAAAAGTGCGACTTATAGCCCGAAAAATACAGTAATTACTGTTACACTGTACAGTGCATTACTCAAGTTGAGGTAAACGTATGCAGTCCAAAAAGGAATTTCTGTAGGAAGTTACCAGTAAATGTAAATAGTACTCATCACCTCTGATCTGAAACGTGCATTTTGAAATGTTGTCTTTGTTCTGTAGGACACTGCGGAACTGTTCTTTGAGGATGTGCGTCTGCCCGCTGACGCTCTCCTGGGACAGGTCAACAAGGGCTTCTTCTACCTGATGAACGAGCTGCCCCAGGTGAGGAGGACACTTCACTAAGAGCTCTCACTGCACATCCTTCTAAACCGACACTGTGACGTACAGGGCCTGGAATCAATGGATAAAAACGCCTCATGATATTTTTAGGTTGTGTGTGACAGGTGCTTATGTTTGTCTGTTTAAGTTTAGTGGTTGAGTAGCAGTAGAGTAAAACCAGACAGTATTCAGTACTTTTCTGCCCTGACTGTGGTGGCAAGACTGAGGCGCTGTGGAGAAAGTCTGTTTTTAGTTCAGGCAGCGGTATAAAAGAATGAGAACTTCGCACATCAATTACTTGAGACGGGTGCGCTGGAGGAGAGGGAGCTGCCCAAGAACAGAGAAAAATCCCACACACCGTCTTACTTGTAAATTAGAGATTAGGCCTAGAGGAGGAAGGCCTAGTGTGGAAATGTTGCACGGTTTGTCCTTATAAATCTCACAATTTGTAAGTAACACAGTGTGCGGGATTTTAATTTAAGTTCAGGCAGTGTTAAAAGCAGTAGCCAGTGCTTTATCTGAAGTGCTTGATTAGGTTAGGTCTTTTTATTCGTACCTGTAGGTAAATTTGTTTTGCAGATTTGAGAGGCTGGTCCCACATTTCACAGTTCATTATGTACAATAAACATGTAAAAACACACAAAATAAAGTGTTATAGTGCTTCACTGCAGAATGGCTTTTTTCCATAAACAATTAATCAAATTTATCAATTACGTTTGGCTAAGATCACAATAAATATTAAATATATAAAAAAACACACGATTTTTTTCCAAGACAACTTACTAAAACTGATAGACAAATAGATTACAATTTATTCATAAGTACGATAGCTGCTGGAACAAAGCTCCTTTTTAAAACGATTCGTTCTAGATCTTGGGACTAAAAGCCTCTGACCAGAGGAAAGCAGCTGAAACTGAGTTTAGTGGATGTTGCATGTCTTTTAGAATCCTCTGGAACATCCCCTGTGACCATCTTGAGTACAGAGAGTCCAGGCAGTTCTGAGGACAGACTATCACCTCACTCGCCCATTTAACCAACTGAGTCAGGGAGTTCTTGTTTTTAGCAGAGATGCTCCAAAACCATGAGACCAGTGAAAAAGTTCAAACCGAATCCATAAACATTTTCTAGAACAGTGTCATCATGGTTCTATCTGCATGGTTTTAGAACGACTTCCTCAGACAATGAAGACGCCGTCATTTTAGTCAAAAAAATACACAGAAACAAAACACTCAGGTCCAGGTTATCAGCAGCATTAAAAAAATACAATAAATAGTTTAAAATATTGAATGTCAAATGCAGTCTTTAAAAACGTCTCCCACCCACCCCCATTTTCTAAAGTTCAGGACAATAATCATTCAGGGTTGACACAGTGCTACACTTTGGGACAGTATGATGGAAGCTCTCTTGAAGTACTTTGGCGTGAACGTGAGTAAGTATCTCCAGAGAGTTCACGGACACATTTTGCTCACTCGCCAAAGCAGCTTATCTGGACCTGCAGCTTTCCGAGGGTTCACCTGCTGCAGCGCTGTCCTCACATCTGATGTTGCTACACTAAGATCACTAGATGTCACTTGTGAGTCTGGAAGTCTGGTGTTTAGGGCTTCAAACGCATAAAAGTTGCTGAAGGCATCAGGGAGAGAAGGGTCCCCTGGGCTCTCTGTCTCCTTCTTTTTATAGTGTGTTATTTCGCTGATGCCTGCCCACATTCTCTGAGGGTCACTGGTGGAGAGATGACTCTGAATCTTTAGAGCGTGGTTCTTATACGCTCTCGTTACACCAGCATCTCATTTTCACACACCTCAGCATTTAGCCGTGGTTTATGGTTGGGATGTATGGGGATTGTTTTTGAATAACACAGTAACATCCTCTACACTGATGTACTGATGTACCCAGTAGTGGCTGGCTCTTTTAATGTCCTGTGTAAAAGTATAAGGTGCCTTCAGAGCTTTGTGTCAGATCAACATAACCTGTTAATGATGTAGAATTCTCTGTTAGTGATGTGTGTTTATGGCACAGTTGTTAATGATGTGCTCTTGTGTGTGTTTGTGTAGGAGCGTCTGGTGATCGCGGGCATGGCTTTAGCCAGTGCAGAGTTCATGTTTGAGGAGACCAGGAGCTACGTGATGCAGAGGAAAGCTTTTGGCAAAACTATCTCCCATCTACAGGTGCGATTTTAGGCTTATCCAAGTTGGATGTTGTAGATCCCACGTATTCCCCATGTGCTCCTCATGTGTGTGTGTTTGTGTGTGTCCTCAGACTGTGCAGCACAAACTGGCCGAGTTGAAGACAGACATCTGTGTGGGCAGAGCTTTCGTAGACAGTTGTCTGCAGCTGCACGCAGAGGGACGCCTGGACGCTCCCATGGCCTCTATGGCCAAGTACTGGTGAGCAACACACTTGGATTATGCAGGGATCAGGGGGATTTGACTTTTTCACATCGTGCCAGTTGGACGAGCCCATGTGATGCCTTTTGTCCAAAAATGGACGTTCACACCAGAGAATCAAACTTATAATTTATTGGCAAATAACAGAAAAAGTCATCATTGTTAGTACACAAACAATTAAGTTTAAAATTTCAACTTTAATTTTCATCATCCTGTAATTATTCTTTCTTTAGGGCGTCTGACCTCCAGAACAAAGTGGCTACCCAGTGTTTACAACTCCACGGAGGCTGGGGTTACATGTGGGAATACCCTATTGCCAAGTGAGTACTATCCAAATCTGTTTCAAAACCAACAACCACCAAATGTTTACCAACATTTCTAACATTCTCTTTTTTTTTTTTCCATAGAACTTTTGTGGACTCCAGAGTACAGCCCATCTACGGAGGCACCAACGAGATCATGAAAGAGCTCATAGCTCGCAGTATTGTCAATCCTAAATAAGTACTTTTGAATGTACGTGCACTTTTGTGTTCGACTGAAAATACTGTGCCTCGTTTGTACATTTTATTGCTTTTGCACAGAGTATAAATTTGATGTGAATTTTGATAACTTATACTATATTGCCATGGTTGTATCATAATCTACTAAATCGCTCTAAATTTGTGAACTTCAGAAAATCTAAAACCGCATTAAATCTTTGCAGTATGTTGCTATGAATAGACTTTATTTTTCTATTTACTTTAACTTTAAATTGAAATAAAAACGGATGGGAATAGTTAGTTGTACTGTGGTGTTGTGGTCACTAGGTGGCAGTAGTTGTAGGGAGCATTACACAGGCAGGTTACAGACAGTGACATGACTCATGAGGCGGTGTTTTTATAATCTCTAATATTTATCAATTATTTTAATATAAGTTTAATATCATTTAAAAATCAGGGTATTTTAAAGAATTGTGGAACACTCTCTTTTTCTCTGCCTGCCTTCTTTCATCTCTTCTTTTCCCCTTCTCTCCTCATCATTCTTTCTCTCTCCCCATGTCTCCCCTTGTTTCTTTCCTTGTCTCTCCATCCCTCAACCTATCCTCTCCTCTCTCTCGTTCCCTTTCCCCCTCTCTCTTATCTTCTCTTATTCTCTCTCCTCTCCTTCTCCCTCTCTTCTCTCTCTCTTTTCCTTCCCCTTTCTGCCTTTCTCTCGCCTCCCACTCTCCGCTCTCGCATCTCTCCTCTTTTTCTCTCTGCTCTCTCCTTCTCCCTCTCCTTTCCTTCCCCTCTCCCCCTCTCTTTTGCTTCCCACTCTCTCTCTCCTTTCTCTCCCTCCCTCTTCTCTCTCCTCTTTCCATCTCTCCCTCTCCCCTCTTTCTCTTCTCCTCTCCCTTCTCCCTCCTTCCCTTCCCCGCTCTCTCTTATCTCTCCTCTTTCTCTCCGTCCCTCTTGTCTCTCTTCTCTCTCTCCTCATTCCCTCTCTTTCTCCTCTCTTCCCTCTCTTCATCTCCATCCTTTCCCTCCCTCTCTCCCCCTCAGGCTCTCTTTCTCACTTTTCTCTCTCCCCTTTCCCTCTCCTCTCTTCCCTCTCTCCTCCCTCTCCTCTCCATCACTCCCCTCCCTCTGTTTTTCACTCTCCTCTCTCCCCCTCCCTCTTTCTCGTCTCAGTCCTCCCTCTCCCTTCATCTCCACCTCTCCCCTCTCCTCTCCTCTCTCCTCTCCCTCTTTCCCTCTCCAGTCTTTCTCTCTCTCCTCTCTCTCTCTGAGCTCCATCTTTTGCTCAGCAACAGCCACACCCCTCAGTTGTGGTGTGACTGCAGAGGGAAGCACTTCCTCTCAGCCCGAGTCCGAGTCCAGCACAGATCCTCCACCTCTAATACCACTGTCTTCTCTCTCACACTCCTCTTTTATACTCTTTCTATTCTTACTTTCACTGGCATTTGATCTTTTAATAATGAACATGAAATAGGTTTTATGTAGTGACTGATGCAATGTTTGGAAGACTCCCGTTTTGGTTATAAGAACATTTATTTTAGGGACATAATTGTGCATCCTAAATATTAGAGTGGCCTTAAAAACTTAACACAGCCCACGAAACACAGCCGAGTCTATCAGCCAGTTTAATTGTTGGGATTTGTAATAATGTAGAGCAGAGGAGGGACTTGAGTCAGACTTGAGTCACTATTTTTATGACTTGAGACTTGACTTGATAAAATGGATTAAAACTTGGTACGTGACTTGGGCATTAGGCCTGTGACTTGAAAAAAAAAAAAGTTTTTAGAAAATACTTTACAGTTGATAAATGTGGTGCTTAATTTTACAGAAACAAAATGAAACATGTCCCTCCCACTTCTGTTTACTTTGGATAGAACTGAGGTACTGTGATGTATGTATCCTGAAATGTACTACAGTAATACACAGTACAATACGGTATATACCAGGCATGTCCAAACTATGGCCCGTGGGCCAAACGTGGCCCTCGGACAAATTGTTCTTGGCCCTCAGTCTTCCAGATGAATTGGCCCAAATTGCCTTGCATCAATTAAAAATGAACTTTTCACTGCAATTTTATTTTATTTTTTAAATCTACCATGATAAAGTGAATATTTCATATGTTGTGTGTGGTTTTAAGCATGAATAAAGACTGATGGCTCATTCTAACGGGTTAATCATGCACATATTTCAGTTATTCACTGTACTGAGCATCAGGCTACAGCTCTTGATCAGCCCACTGCTTCATCTGTGTTTACATATGTGGCCTTTGATGAAAAGTCTGGACACCCCTGGTATATGCAGTAATATAGAGTACAATACAGTAAAACAGAACTAGACAAAATGATCCTTCATGGCAAAATAACAATTATTTAGCACTTTTAAATCTAAATTCCTTCTGTCCTGACCGTAATGTTTCACACTAAGATCTTGGCACATTTAAAAAGGAAATATTTGCATTTCTTACATAAACATAAATACTGACATATAAATAGACCATGACTTTTTAAGTACAATAGAGTAAAAAAATATATAAAAAAATCATATAACTTTCAAAAATCTAAGCTATATTTGGTATTTTGGTTTAAAAGACTTGAAATGACTTGAAGCTCAAAGCAGACAACTTGGACTTGACTTGGACTTATGGGCCAATGACTAGAGACTCGACTTGGACTTGCCTGTATTTGACTTGGGACTTGACTCAGAACAACGACTTTGTCCCACCTCTGTAATATTTTTTTTTTGTTATTAGGTCTATGGCAATTTTAAAGGAGGTATAATATGTTTTTTTTTCTCCTGTGCAGTGGTTGGAAAGAGTACTGAAAATCAAAATTCAAGTAAAAGTAAAATATTATTTACAAGTAACTTTTAAATGCAAATTTAGAAACATTTTAGATCACAGTTTAATACAAAACTTGAGCAATCAAAAAGTATAAAACTAAATTTCTAAAGTTTTAAACCATAATTTGCATCGTCTCTAAGCTCTGGCCATTATGATTTAAAACTAATTACAATTACTGCTGGATAGGCCTTGTATATTTTACAGTTTGTTCTTTGTAAGCCGCAAAAGTGATCAAACTTACCCTTACGTGACTTTGTTGAATGAATAGACGATGTAGAAGTGGGCGGGGATAGGGGGTAGATGAAAACACATGTCTAGAGCAGTGAAGCCTCAAATGCAGGAAAATACAGGATTGAAGCAAGTAAAAATCCAAGTTTGACTAAGCAAATGATGAGGGAACACCGTTACAACAGCTCATGTAATTTGCATAATACGTCTCCTTTAAGACAAAACCAATTCATGCTCTTTCCGGCTAATATTTTATTTAATTCAAATTTTTCACCGAAATTACAACCAACAATCTGCACTTGACTTCATCCAAACCACGTGTCTTGCCTGTTTCTCATTTACAACCCTCGCGCACTTATGCACTTTAGCACTTCTACGGAATCCCCTTGCGCCTTTCTCCTCCACTCGCGCACTTACGGTATTTGGGCGGGCTCTCCCTCTCCCTCCGCGGCGCTCTCGTCCCCTGCTCCCCGGCTCATCTCACTCCTCACCGGGACTCCTAGCGCCGCTCTGCTCCCCCACGTCCAGGTAAGCCCCCCTCTGCGTCACTTTGCACGCGTTTCCCCCCTGCTTTTTACGCAAATAACTCCATTTACGTTACGCGGTTTTCGCTTTCCCCGCGTTTCAAAGTTCGTCAATGAAGTGTGTTACCTGCTAATCCCTTCCAATTGTGCAGCGATGTGGCGTTATGTGCGTGCATGTGAAGCGATGCTGAACGAGATTTGGTTTGCTTTGTGCGTTTGGCTCGGCCGTTAACGTGGGATAAGCTTGGATAACTTGTTTCCAATCGTGCGTAATCCGTGCGCTTTTGGAAACGGTTGCCCCTTTGCATCTTGGCTTTGCGTATCTCCGCCGCTGCAGCCTTTTGTTCTGGTCCACGCCTGGATGGTGTGATGCTGAGACCGGCTTGACTTCGCTGCTGCACCACCTCAACCGATTCACCTGTTACTGTTACGATTCCGAGCCGTTTCCAATTTACGAATCACGCTGCGTACGCGATTCTTTTGTGCACAATTGTTTATTAATATATTTTTTTGGAGATGGGAGTGCCCCCTGTCTAGTTGGCACCACACATGCCACCCTCTCGCCCTTGCCCCCAGCGACATGACTTGCACGTATAGCGGCTTTTACGCATTTACTACATCGATTTGTGCGTAAAAATCCTATATGACAGTTTAATTATCGACTGTTAAACTCGTTGTTGTCTGGTGGGGTTGCAGCAGACGCTCTGGTTGCCTCCCAAATGGATCGTAATGTGAATTTTCTTTCTTTTTTTTCGTATTCACCTGTGGATAGGCATCTAGAAATCTCTTGAAAGTCTTGGCTTGTTTCATTAGTTCTTTTTGAATTATGGTGCGATTTAAGAGAATCTGTGTCGCCAGAAAGGATGTCTGTGGATTTGGAGCACGTCCAAAATGGTGCACTATAGTGTGGCAGGATGCTGGCTTTGAGTCACTGGTATTGGGTATGCATGTTCTAGCCATAAGCCCTATATAAGTCTAGATGTATGGATTGATAAATATTCAAAATAATCTGGAATTTTGGTGGAACTTGTTTATTATGCGACAATAAATCTTGATCTATGTGACAAATTCAGTTAATCAAGTCCATGGCAATTATTTTTGTGATTTGACAGAATATGGTTAATGTTGTGGTCCAAGGTTCTGCACCAGGGCCACTGTGGTAAACAAAGTGTGAAGAGATGGTTTTCCAGACTCGTGTTCCTGATCATAGCAGTCCAAATACTGGTCACAAACCAGGAAGACGTTTGGAAACATGCAACGAAATCTTCCTCTGGGTTCTGTTCGTGATAGTAAGTCTGACAGAATCTACAAAAAATGAGAAAATGGCCCGGTTTTCTTCATCTCCACGTCATTGTAGTGTTCCGTTATGTTCGGCGAATCGACAGTTACAACCATATCTCAGTTTTCATTATTTCCCCACTGACGCACAACTCCGAGTGCACTGGGTACGAGGCACTGAATTCAAGATGATTCCAAACAGCACATACGTATACAGTCCGTCCTGAGCGTACCCCTGGCTTGAAAGTCCCAGCTCAAGCGTCCCATTCTTTCAGCAGGACGTTCTTGCTGGGCTTTAGTCGGCTACCTCATGCATTATGATGTACTGAATTCGAAAATCAGCTTCTATGTCATAATAAAATGAAATGTGAATCTAGCGAGACCAAATGTCAGGCCTTGTTTATGTAATTTTACCGATCTTTCCAAAACGACACACATTTCTTCAGTATGTCATATTAATATAATCCTCATTCGCTCGCAGAAGTTTAACATGAAATTGTGTTTTAAATCATTTTTTGTTGTTCCCCATGTCCTATTAGAAATGCTGGCGCCACCTAGTGCCTCCGCTCAATTAAATTTCACTCCAGCGACTAGGTCAGGAATCAGAATACACTAGACGGTTTGAAAAACCCCAGAAATGCAAGTCTGGGCACCAGCCAATCAGCGAAGAGTCATACATTCAGTGTTGTAAACGATTCCTGAGATTGAGGATTTAAAGCTGGAACAAAGAGAATGTTTGGTGAATTTTATCAAGGGGAAAGACGTTATTGTCCTTCTTCCTACGGGATTTGGGAAAAGCTTAATATACCAGTAGCGATGCATTACATACATCACGACCAAATAGCAGCGGCTGGTTAAATGATAAAATGTACCCACTTACTGTTGAGCGAACGAATTCTATCACTGAATCAGACTAATGTCCTAGAGCATCTGTAACTGTTGATTTGGAAAGAAATATTACTTATTTCCTTATTTGCTTGCCATGAACATAATTTGTAAGCGGCGCAACACAAGAACCTTACAAAGCTACAGAGAATTATTGTTATTTTTTAAATATGTATACAGATTAGTTTCATAAAGGGTACAATTGCGGGGAACTTTCCAGCTTGGGGACATTTCAGCCAGGGAGACTTTCCAGCTGATTTCCGTCATTTTTACCGCTGATCACATTTACTTCAACGGGTTTTATCACAGTTAGTCGTTGAGCCCAGTGTCGGGAACTACACCGGAAGTCGTCATTGCATGTTTCCAAACGTCTTCCTGGTTTGTGACTTAGGCGTGAATAGAGCTTAGATACTTTATTTGCCATACATTCAATTTAAGGCATGGTCAAAAGACTTTTTTTTTGGAGTGCCTGGAGTCCGTTATGTCCAAGAGCACCCTCTACCTGCTCCCACTGATTGGAACACCTACAGCATACAGCCACATTTTCTGTTCTTTATGGTCAAAAGTCTGTTCCTCTTCACATATGCAGCACCTACTGTACTCATTACTACCCTTTAATAGGCCTGGGTGAGTCAGAACATTAAAGCAGTGACACCTAGAGGCTGGAGGTACATTTTGACCCCTACAGTTAGTAAGGGCATCTGGTTTAAACCGTGTATTAGGGATGGAGCGAGACATCATTTCCGCAAGGTGAGAAGTATTTGAGATTGGGTCCACAAGAACGAGACGAGATAATGCATAATTTATTGAGCAATCCAGTTCACAATTTGACCAATCTTTGTTTATTTTATCTTCGTTATTTTTTTTTTTTCCCATTATAGCACGGCTCCTTGAAACTACAGCCCATTTTATCCAGTCCAAATGTAAACACATATCTCACAAGATCATTGATTGTGTACAGTGTTATGCACTATGGAACTTTGCCCGGAATGTTCCACAGTATATAGCATTAAAGACATCAACATTACACTATGTTCTGATCTGTTTTAATGTTGTTTCCTCATCACAAACAGACCTGGAGTTGTGTTTTGTTTCATTCACACATGTTTAACACACAAACCCTGCTGATTTTGGTTAAGTCCTTAAATACTTTGTTCCACCTTGTGATGTCATGTGGTAATTCAGGGAGTGCTCCACTTTGTTTTTAAACTCCAGACACCTTCACTAGAATTATTTGGATGATTTCTGCCCTAGAAGAGTCAATCTCGACTGAATTAAAGGCAGTGGACTTGAGTTTGGGTCCCTCACTATAATGCACCGTTTTTTGTTTGTTTGTTTTGTTGTTTTTGTTGCTTTTAATATATTTATTGTCTGTTTTTCCCCATTTTTCTCTCTTTATTTAAATTATGGTGGATTGGAAATTTGTCTTAGTTTGGTGTCCTACTAGATAACCAGAACTGAAAGTAGTTTTTTTTTTTTTTTGCTAGTACAATTACATATATGATTATGATTATTTTTTCTCATGATTATGGTTTAAAACTAAACTACTCTCATTTAATGTCATATTGAGAGAAAATCAAATTGCTCTGAGGCCTCGACCATTAGTGGCACTGAGGGTAATTGGTTGGGGGCCCCTCCAGGTTTGGGGGCCCTAAGAAGCCGCCTGCTTTTGCCTAATTGTAGCGCCGCCTCTGAGTAAAGGTAAAATGTAGCCGTTGACTTGAAACTTGAAACTTTGGGGCGACAGTTGCTCAGCTGGTTGAGCGTTTGTCCACTGATCTGAAGGTTGGCAGTTTGAATCCCTTGAAGCCCTCAATATAAACATGATTGGTTGAGCGGTCAGATCCACTGACCTGCAGGTTGGCTGGTTTGACTTCAAATGAATGCTGTCGTTGTGTTCTTGGGCAAGACACTTAACCGACCTCGCCTCCAGTTTGTGCCTTCACTGGTGTAAGAATGTGTGTGTGAATGTGTGTGTGTGGTTCCTTGTTGTAAAGAGCTTTGAGCGCCTTGAACATGGAAAAGCGCTGTATAAAAATATGACCATTTACCAATATTTCGTGACATCACAAGGTGGAGCAGAGCATTTTGAGTTTTGGAGATGTAGACAGATGAATAATAAAGTGTGTAACAAAACAAAACACAACTCCACAACTTCTTAGAACAGAAAATTACCCTTACAGGAAAATGTAAAAGTGGGTAAGTTACAAACCCGAGGCACTCCCACTGAATATATTAAAAGTCCTTTATTACATGAAGGGACGAGCAAGATGGTCTTCATCAGGGCAAAGTAGTAAAAACAAGACACACTGGGTGTCAATAAATACAATCAATTAATCACATGACAGCAGGAAAAAGACAGCGAACAAACCCCAAAAACAAGATAAGGTTGGCCAACTACTTTGGCCTGACGAAGACCATCTCGCTGGTCGAAACACGTTGGCGTCCCTTCATGTAATAAAGAACTTTTAATATATTCAGTCTAGGGGTGTGCAAAAATATTAAAATATCGATATATCGTATCGCTTAATATGATGATACGGTATCGATATCATGGGCTGCTGTATCAATCGATATATCACCAAGAGTATTTTTTTGGTATATTTTACTAAATAATTTTGTTACAGTGCTACAATTTTGGTGCTTGTTTAGAGGAAGGAAACTTTTTTTATGCGACACATTCGACATTTTCACTGTTTTGACGAATAAAATATTTGTGTTTCATACGAACTTTGCACAAAAAGTGGTTTAACAAAGACTTTTAGTATCCCGGACATGATTTAGCCTTTATTTTTATTGAATCGAAAGCTGACTATATCCAGATATGTATCGTATTGTGGCCTATGTATCGAGGTATGTATCGTATCGACAACTTCTTAATGATACCCAGCCCTAATTCAGTCGGAGTGCCTCGGGTTTGTACCTTACCCATTTTTACATTTTCCTGTAAGGGTAATTTTCTGTTCTAATAACACTGTCTTAACCCTCGTAGAGCCCCTGTACTCTTATTTTTTACTCTTTTAAGACCCAGTGAAGCGCTCTACCTCTCTTGTATTATCTAACAACTTCAGGTATGTTTTTAATTAGGTAACAGCATTCTAACATGGCTTAAAGTTTACAAGACTCAATTTTATCCATTCGTTTTAGACCTGTATAGTCCTGTTCCAGACCTGGTTTAGATCTGGTGCTCTGTTCTTCTTGGGTGGTGCTCGACTTGGTGCTCGACTTGGAGATCCGCCGGTCTAGACTCTTTCTGTGAATCAGGGTGGCCATATTGTGTTGTGCCAAGATTGCCAGTCTCAATTAGACTTGATCTTGAGCAGTCCGGACAGCTCTCCTGATTACCACTGACCTTAATACCTCTACTGTAGTCACACTCCAAAACTCCTTACGCGTCCTCGACCACGTTTAATTACAGTCTCGGAGTCCGTACCAGATTTTTACCATGTAAAAAAAACAGAGCTACTTCATTTTAAACAGTTTGCAGTGGTCCAAAGTTCTTCCTCACGTACGTTATGCATGCATTCAGAGCATCCCAATTACGCACCACGATGAGTTTAGAAGCGCTTTTCAAAACTCTCCACGCCAACCAGAGAGGAAGAGTTTAATGCCGTACTGTGGAACATTAAGGCAAAGCTCTAACATCTCCGTTGAAGCGAGAACGTGGTCAACCTTCATCAACAGTTGCACAGAGCATGTTTAAACTGACGGACATTACTGGGGAATAGGCGAGTTTCATTGTTGACAAAAGCGCGCGTTGCATGCTGGGAAATATTTTTGGTCGGCGGCAAGAAACACTAATTCAGCATGACGGACGGAGCGAGAAAGCACGTAAAGGGTATTGATCCTGGTTATTTATCCACTCTAACGGCAGAGGACCCAAGACCATTTGACCAGAAATTGGTCATAAACATCGACGGACGACAAATCACCCTTTTCAACCCCGACAAAAGGTGGACCAAACCAAACTTCTGGTCAGAATCGCCAACTACCTGGACAAATATTCACTTTGGTGATATCCACAATGACTTGGTGGAAACTCCTGGGCCATTCACAGCAGAAAAGATGAAAACCTCCAAGAGTTTCAATGTGTTGTTGAACTTGTTGGAGTCCATGGTTTGTTAGGATCTTCTGCGTTTGCTCTGTGGATGTTTGAAAGCCGTTTATTTCACCATTAGCGGATCTTTTCACTCAGAATATGAAAAAGACATTTTCCTTCTTCTTCTTCTTCTTCTTCTTCTTCTTATTCTTCTTCTTCTAATGCAGCAGGAATTGACCATTATCGGGGATAAATACGCGAGGTTACGCACTGTGTTTGACCGCTCTCCTGTTTCTTGCCTCCGACCAAAATATTTCCCAGCATGCAACACGGGCTTTTAATAACAATGACGTTCAGATGAAACTCGCCTATTGAATCTAGATGAAAGAACGATACGATGAAGCGACATTAAGGCATCGTTAGAAGACTTCCGTGGCAGGGGTCGTTGGGGGTGAGAGGTCAGAGGTGACTTCCTGCCCCTGTGGTTTCTCCAGACTTGGCTCTTGGACTCCGCAGGTGTCTGAGAGGAGCTGGCAGCAGAGCGGAGCTTCGTTAAGACTCGGAGGAGCTGATGTCCCACTGACCTGCTTTACCAACAGATTCAGTTCTAGGTTACGAAGTACAGTGTGGGGTTCAGCTGTAGTACTTATACTAATGAAGTACTCTGAAAGTCTGAATGGTTTTTAATTTTAAAATATTTGTTACGGTTTAAAAAGATTATGTAAAGTAGATGTTGTAGTTTGTGGCCTACAGTGCTAATTTCATGTTGTGAATCAAGTGCGTTGCCCAAGGACACAACAGCGGCGTGTATTTGTTGGAATGCGACTGGGATGTGCCAGGACTAGAGCAGGTTGAACCAAGGACTGAACTAGACTAACCCAGGTCTAACCCAGAACTAAAGCAGGTTTGACCCAGATCTAAACCAGGACTAAACCAGGACCAAACCACTTCTAATCCAGGTCTAAACCAGGTCTACTCCAGGACTAAACCAGGACTAACCCAGAATTAATCCAGGACTAAATCAGGACTAAACCAGGTCTAACCCAGAACAAAACCAGGACTAACCTAGTACTAAACCAGGTTTAAACTAGAACTAAAACAGATCTAATTGAAGACTAACCCAGGTCTAAACCAGGTCTAAACCAGGACTAAACCAGGTCTAAACCAGGACTAAACCAGGTCTAAACCAGGTCTAAACCAAGTCTAACCCAGGACTAAAGCAGGATTCAACCAGGACTAAACCAGGTCTAAACCAGGACTCAACCAGGTCTAAACCAGGACTCAACCAGGTCTAACCCAGGACTAAACCATGTCTAAACCAGGACTAAACCAGAACTGACCCAGGACTAAATCAGGTCTAATCCAGGACTGAACAAGGTCTAATCTAGAGCTAAAGCAGATCAAATTGAGGACTAAACTAGGCTTAATCCAGTACTAAACCAGGTCTAACCCTGAACTAAACCAGGTCTAAACCAGGTCTAACCCTGAACTAAACCAGTTCTAACCGAGGACTAAACCAGGTCTAATTTAGAACTGAAGAAGACCTGCCCCCAAACTAAACAAGGTCTAACCTAAAACTACCAAATCTAATCCAGGACTAAACCAGGTCAAAGATGAAACCAGGTTTAACCCAGGTCTATGTATTCTCTGACAGTTGTGTGGACATCACATCTGTGTTGTATGACAAAAATCTGTATCGTATTATATCTGTAAACAAAACAATACAAGTAAAAGACATCTCTCCAGTGCAGTCTTTCCTCTGGTCTAGACCCTCCCCCTCCTCCAGTCCCTCCTCCAGACTCGGACTTTACACTGACTGAATCCAAGTCCCAAACCAGGTCTGACATCCCGAGTCCCAGAGCACTGAGTCCCAGAGCCTGTCCCGTCCAGAGGCAGAGAGGAGCTGGGTCTGCTGCTCTGAGGACATTAACTCGCTCGGCGCTGACAGCTACAAGTGCCTGAAGATCCAACGATAAGGAGCAGAGTGTAATGTTGTTTTGATACTCGAATTTAAAACTGGATTTCAATACAAAAGAAAAAGTTTGACACTGCAATCGTAATTTAAAATCATTTTTCATTTTCATTTTCTGATCTGTGTTCTAATGTTTCCTCTTCACAAACGCTGCATATTTAGGCCTAGTTCTTCTGTCAAACAAAATAAAAAAAATAAAAAACACTCTGTTCCACCTTGTGATGTCATGTGGTAATACATAAAGTGCTCCACTGTGTTTTTAATCTGCACACACCTTCACTGGAGTCATTTGGATCATTTCAGCTGTGGAATTGTCAATCTCTACTGATCTCAAGGTAAAGGTTAGGTGTTAACTTGAAAATGACCACTTCATGACATCACAAGGTGGAACAGAGTATTTTGAGCCTTGGAAATATAGACAGACTACTAATAAAGTGTTTGTCAAACATGTGAATGAAACCAGGTCTAAACCAGGTCTAACCCAGGTCTAACCAAGGACTAACCCAGGACTAATTCAGGTCTAATTCAGGTCTAAACCAGGTCTAACCCAGGACTAAACCAGGTCTAAACCAGGTCTAATTCAGATCTAAACCAGGTCTAACCTAGGATGCATGCTGGGAAATATTTTGGTCAGCCTAATCTAGAACTAAACCAGGTCTAACCCAGGACTTAACCAGGTCTAACCCAGGATTAAATAAGGTCTGTCCAAGATTCTCAGGACTAAACCAGGTCTAAATGGGATGATTTTCAGACTCATAATACTCAAACGTGAATGAAACAAAACACAACTCCAGATCTGTTTTTGAGGAGGTAAAAACATTCTAACATGGCTTAAAACTCACGAGTAAATTTTTTTAGACTGATCAAATTGAAGCTCACACAGTATAATACAAGTTTTAGTTAGAGCCCGACCGATATATCGGTTAGCTGATATTATCGGCTGATATGGGCAACTTTAGGCATATCGACTATCGGCCGATATGCTTGCTGATAGGGGCCGATATTTCACATGGGCATGTTATACCTCGTTATAAAGCTTAGACTCTCTACATTCTGTTCATTTAATCCAATTTACAGACAGATAAATGTCCTAATATGTGGCTCCACATCAGTATTTATCTACAGAGTCATTTGTCTGTGTGTGTCCGTACTGTCCCTGAACACACCACAGAGTCGCGTCACTCACATGTGTTTGTTTACACCTGCAGACACAGATCCAAACATTGAGATTATATTTCTTTTTACGGACAATCGGTTTGAGTCTGGATTAAAAGGACATTTATTAGTGAAGAATTGTGATGTGAGGAGGAGCCTGTATGAGCGGTGAGTGTTGGAAATATGTCGACTCTGAAGCTAGTTTTTGTCATTTGTTATGGGTTAGCTGCTGTAGCTCCCGCACATAAACAGACTGTTTTCTATTGGTCTGTTCTAAAGTGACTATATTGGCCGTATATTTGCTACTGGACCTGCACTGATATGTAAATGAGCTGTGAACAGACGTGTGAATTATGACATTTGCGCATATAATTAATTACCGCGGCGCGCACGTATTTACGGCTAAAGGCTAATAGCGCTACTTTCTTTACTAGTGATGGGTCCGTCGCGAACGAAATGACTCTTAGAACCGGCTCTCTAAAGGGAACGACGGGAGCCTGATCCTTATTGGGAGCCGTGTTTTCTCTTTCTCTCACTTTTTTTCTCTTCACGCCGCGTGCAGACTCGTGGTTTGACAGCGGCAGCGGCTCAAAACGAAACTTTTGAGAAATTTGCGTGTACGTAGGATTAAAGAAAATTAAAATTAAAAAAACGAGCATATTTGACTGTAGTTTAGCATAAAATAAATAAGTCCCGGTTTAGTCCTTTTTCAGTCCTGGTTTAGACCTGGTTCAGTCCTGATTCAGTCCTGCTTTAGACCTGCTTTAGACCTGCTTGCAACAAAACAATCTGAAGAGCCACTTGGGAGCCAAAAGAACCAGCAGCTTTTAGTGAACCGAGCCAAAAGGGCCGGTTCTCTAAAAAGAACTGGAATACCATCACTAGTGTCTAGAATGTGATGCAAAAATGCCATTAAGTCAACCTACTGTCTGTAAATATGATGTAAAGAGGCAGAATAACAATAAATGTTGCCTAAATAAACCCAATTTAAAATCCACCAGAGCCAAACCTAAGTTTTTTAAACAATTCAACATTTACAGTGAATTTTTACATCACTAAATATATCGGTGATTATATCGGCTATCGGCAGCGCCAACTCCCATTATATCGGTTTCATATCGGCCACAGCAAAATCCATATCGGTCGGGCTCTAGTTTTAGTATCAATTTGTGATCTGAGATTAGTGATGTATCTGATTTTTGATACTTTTTGATACGATTTCCCACTGGAACTACAAGTCAAACATCAAAAATCAATATTAACAGAAAAAAATCCACTTTTAACCATCTCTTATTGTACACCGTGTTGGATATCTTGGAGAAATTTCACAATATGTTGCTTATTTTTCTCCAAATCTGTCTGCCGCCCACCTCTGCCGGCTCCGTGCAGGTGGACTAACCCGTCCTCCTCCTCCTCCTCCTCCTCTTCCTCCTCCTCCTCGCCCTCTGAAAATACAAGCGCTCTTTATGCAGCGGCTCTGGACCTGTTCCCATGACGACATTCCACCCAAATCCCTCCTTCTGCACAGGAAGTTTACACGTCTGCTCCCTCACTCCCTCACTCGCTCCGGGTTATGACACAGACCAGTCCAAGTGTCCGACGTGAAGCGAAGAATGCAGGCAACTGGAACAGTGACCGGATCCGCCTGGGAATATTAGAATGTAAAGGGACATCTGTAACCAGCTGTGGTGTATCGCTGGAATCGCTAAATTTATTCTTTTGAGCTTTGAACCGTGTTAGAATGTTGTTACCTCCTCAAAAACAGACCTGGAGTTGTGTGTTGTTTCATTCACACGTTTGAGTAACAATTTAGTATTACTCTGTCTAGGGGTTAATCCTGGGTTAGTCTCAGAAGTGGGACCAAGTCGTGGTTTTGCAAGTAAGTCTCAAGTCTTTGACCTCAAGTCCGGTTCAAGTCCCAAGTTAAATATAGGCAAGTCCAAGTTGAGTCTCGAGTCACTGGCCCATAAGTCCAAGTCAAGTCCAAGCCGTCTGCTTTTAGCTTCAAGTCATTTGAAGTTTTTAAATCAAAGTACCAAATATAGTTTCAATTTTTGGAATTTATATTAATTTTAAGATAAATTGTATTTTTAAAAATCATGAAATATTTATATAAGAGTATTCATAGAGTATATAATGCAATTTTTTCCTTTTTAAATGTTTTGACAAGATCTTGGTGTGAATCATTACGGTCAGAATAGAAAAAATTCTGATTTAAAAGTGCTTCTCAAGTCTTCTCAAGTCACAGGCCTCAAGTCAGAGTCGAGCCCCAAGTCTTAGTCCATTTTATCAAGTCAAGTCCCAAGTCCTAAAAATAGTGACTCACGTCTGACTAGATTCCAAGTCATGACTTGTAGGTTCCCACCTCTGTTCTGTCTACATCTCCAAACCTCCAAATGCGCTGATCCACCTTGTGATGTTATGAAGCGATAGTTTTCAACAGTTAACAGCTTCTTTTACCTTTTGCGCATTCGAAATCTCAGGGCTGAAATCATCTAAATATTTCTAGTGAAGCTGTAGTAGAGCACTTCCTGTATTACCATATGACATCACAAAGTGGAACAGAGTGTTTTCTGTTTTGGGAGAAGAACTCAGTTTAAATATGCAGGTTACATGCGTGAATGAAACAAAACACGACTCCAGGTATGTTTATTTGGTTTATATGCCACTATTTAGACACTGACGTCTAACTGTCAGAGTAGTAGCATAAACATCATTTATAAAGTGTTCCACTACTTCAACATCACAGTAGCGGCACTTCACTATTTTTCAAACATTACCCTTTTCCAACATGAATAATATTAATGTGATAGTCTATGAGAGGAGCCTGTAGCCTTTGCGTCATCCTCATCCTCAAAAGACACTTGGACCAGTGCAAAACACTTGATCAGAGAATACTTCAGTCACATAGGGTATCAGACAGTAGTGCATAAAGTGCAAAGTGATGTTGTTGCTAAGCCTGGAGGGAAAGTACGGAGAAAAAAAAAAAAAAAGAGATGTCGGAATAGGCGGCATATCCCGTTTGTGATGACATTATTAGCCATGTTGGTGCCATCTAGTGCCTCCACTCAGTTTAATTTCTCTTCAGCGACTAGGTCAGGAATCGGAATATCCAATCAGCGAAGAGCGAGACATTCTGTGCTGTCTTTGTACAGGATTTGGGAAAAGCTTAATATACCAGTTCTCCCCGTTAGCGACGCATTACATACATCATGACCAAATAGCAGCGATTGGTTAAATAAAAAAAGTACCTGCCTACAGTTGAGAGAACGAATCCTAACACTGCGAGGTCAAACGGTTTCCAAGAAGTGAACCCGGCTGATGAATCAAGCTACAACATTATAACATAGATCAGAAAATAGTAATATGGCCCTTTAAGTTCGAAGAGTTTTGTGAGAATTTAACAGTTGGACAAAAAAAAAAAGTCTTTAAGATCATTTTGAAATGGTTGTTTTTGAGTTTTAAAAAAGTCAGAATACCAATAACGTCAATTTGGGTGGCAGGATTAATCGAGATTGCATTGTTGTATCCTTTGGCAAGACACTTCACCCACATAACTTGACTATGAACTAACTTTTCGAACAACTTTTTTCCAGTTGCATTACTCAATTAAAGCAGCTGAGCGTCCAAATTATTCACCGCGATGAGATTTTGAGTGCTTTTCTGAACTTACAGAGACAACAGCCAACATGCTATCACGCACTTCCTGATTCTCAGACGATAAAACGCCTTATAATTAGATGCAGACAGTACACAGTGGACTTTTTTCCTACGTTTGACCTCAAGAGCTGCTGCTGAATACATAGGAAAAGGATCAGGCACGACCCTTTAATAACGTACGTTTGAAGGAGGCATTAAAGAGTACTATTTGTATTTCTTGGCATGCTGACAACGATTAGATTATAGTAGTAAAGTAGGCTATGGCGTCTGCTCCGTGTTTGATTTAGCTGCGCCCATCTATGAAGGAACTGCGGAAGGAACCGGAGAATCTCGATAATGAGTAGCTGGTTTGAGGATTAAGCTTAGTGTGGTCGGGGATCGGACCTGCGACCTTCTTGTTGCGAGACGTGCTAGACAAGTTCAAGTGGAGTGCATAGAAGCTCGTCCAGAATCTATAAAGTGTGTCTATGGGTTTTAGAATGGTGAGGAATTAGGACCGTTGCCATAGCGATTGACAATTTAAAGAGTTCGCTATTTTCTGATCGATGTTGTAATGTTTTCTCATCACAAACAGACCTGGAGTTGTGTTTTATTTTATTTAAGACACATATCCTGTATATTTAGGCTGTGTTCTTCTCTCAAACACTCTGTTCCACCTTGTGATGTCATGTGGTAATACAGGAAGTGCTCCACTGTGTTTTTAAACTCAATTCACCTTCACTAGAGTCATTTGGATCATTTCAGTCCTGGAATTTCCAATCTCTACCAAACAAAAGATAAAAGGTAGCTTGCTTCTAACTTGACAACTACCACTTCATGACATCACAAGGTGGAATAGATGTAGATAGACTACAACTCCAGTTTTGTTTTTGAGGAGGTAACAACATTCTAACGTGGTTTAAGTCAATTTTGTGTAATATAAGACCTTCAAGTCACTGGCCACGTTTACATGATATTTTTTTAATTCCAAACTGATTGTTCTGAATTAAATAGTTCAGAATTAAACTATTCTCCTTCGAGTTTACATGGAAATAATAATTCCGAATTGAGGTTTACATGGAAAACACATTATATCGCCTTTATTTGGGAGTAGTTCTGATTAGAGATGTAATAATAACCAAAATATCACGATACTGTATCGTCAAAAGTCTCACAATAATATCGTGGGCCATCACAATATATCGAATTACAAGTTCCTTTACTTAAATTCATAGTTTTATAGTAGCAACAGCTTATGAACATCGGAAACTACATATCCCATGATTCATTTCAGTGCAGACAACATGAAGAAATATGTTTTTTACTTGAATTCTTGGGATTATGACAGAAATAATTCACACCAAAATCTTGTCAAGGTATTTTAAAAGCAAATCTATCGACAATTACATTAGCCTCTTCAGAATATCACAATAAATATTGTACCATGAGATGCATATCATGATAATATCGTATCATGAGAATTGGATATCGTTACATGCCTTGTTCTGATTGGACAGAGACACCAATGTATTTACGTCGACCAGAAGAAAACACACCCTTCAGCTGCTACCGACTTTTCTGTCATCTCAGTTTGTCGTTAGGCCACGGACAAAAACATGATCCAAACTTTTTCCACCGTGGTTTCGATGATAATTGCGCAGCAGCTGGAGAATTGTCTCATCACGCTTTATGTCTGTCAGCTGAGGAGGAGAAGGGAAGAAGAAGACAAACTGAGTGTGAGGCTCCTCTACCTCAGCCCACTCCCACATCCCGCTCACAAATCCAAAGAGACGTGGATGAAAGTTCGAAGCCAGGACTGGTGGAGCCGGATCGTCCGGATCACATCAGAAGGGAAAGAAGTTTACATGATCGAGGAATACATGAATTCGACTTTAAAATCGGAATAAACCACCCACTTACTTCGCAATTAAGTTGAAATTTTTATGGAAGATCATTTGTTCCATTTTGAATTTTAAATACCGCTGAATTTCTCACTTTGGATTTTTTAAACTATTTTTTAACTTGAATATTTTTAATTCTGAATATAAGTTCAATATGTTTCAATTTAAAAATAAAAATTTCAGCACATACATTTTCATGTCCTCAAATTCCACAGTTAAAATTCAGAGTGTAAAATTCACAAAATTTAAGGGCTTGAAAATATTTGTGCTGAATATTTAAACTGTGATTTCTTTTATTTAATATTGAATTTTAAACACTAAAACAAAATGTTCACTTAATTTCATTCAAAGTGAAAAATTCAACGGCATTTAAAATTCAGAATCTAATGGAACAAATTATCTTCCATAATTGGAATAATCTTTTTTTATTAGGAAGTAAGAGTTTACATGATCTTCTTAAAGCAGAATAAATCTATATTCAGAATTTAATTATTTTTTGTTGTAATTAAAGCTCTCATGTAAACATGGCAAATCTATGATAACAAAGTAGGACTGTTGCCATGGTGATTAACAAGCTCAAAAACGTTGAATATAAGAGAAAGATCAAACGAAAGACTACAAACACAAAAATCAAATATATTTTCTAACTTTTTGCTAATTCCCTTCTCAGTTTCCCAGAATTTTTTTCCCACCTGCCAGTGCTTTCTAACACCACGTTCTTCTGACTTGTTGCCCTTTGACCTTTGCTAATGGTGGGAACAAACTAATCCTCCTTTGCTAATTTCCCGCGCTAAGACTTGCTGCTAGTCCTCGCGGCGGCTATGCTATGCTACGCCACGCTACATTTTTTGTCTCTTAATGACTCCCAGATGTTAAAGCTAAACAACTCCAGCGTTTTCCCCTCATCCTTTTGCTACCAGCCGCCACCGCCGCTACCGCTAATTCCTAAACTCACAATGAAAGAGCCTTATTGTCCCGACGCCATCTTGGATCGGATTTCGGCACGCTTTTAAAGACTTTTTCCTCAATTATTCCTCTGTCTGCTTTGAGCGCATCTGCTGCTGGGGCGAACGCGATGGAAAAGCGAAATTCTCTGGAACGCCGTGTAAAATGAGTGTGAAACATAGGAACAGATGTGAAGTGTGAGAGGATGTATGTGGACGTGTTTTGCCCCATTGGCCCTTCGCCAAAAATAGACTTTTTATGAGGCCGTCCTTTCTAGAGGATTACAAGTTTGCGGTCAAATAAATTACGCTGGGATCAAATCTAAATCCGCAAACTCATAAGGCAATATTTGTTTAGTGTTATGGACATATTAAAGATTATATGCAAAGTAATGAAAACATGAAAGAATTTTTATGGATTTCAGCAACATATTAGTGATGGTAAAAGTGCCAGAATTGCGTCCATATGTGTGTTGTGTGACAGAGTGAGTGGGTAGAGACTTTAGTGAAATCATGATTGTTTAAGTGAGATAAGTTATAGAATTATAGTACGTCATAGTTTGGCAGGTGCAAGAGCAAGTGACCCGGTGTTTTTTGTTCTTAATGAAAGGTCGTTAGTAGTGTTGTACTTAAGTCCGCACTAATCGAGACCAAGACCAGTCCGAGACCACAGGGTCCCGAGACCAGGACAAGACTGAGACCTCTGAAAGTCGAGACCAAGACAAGACCGAGACAAGACCGAGACCTCTGACAGTCGAGACCGAAACAAGACCGAAACCTCTGAGAGTCGAGACCGAGACCTCTGAGAGTCGAGACCGAGACCTCTGAGAGTCGAGACCGAGACCTCTGAGAGTCGAGACCGAGACCTCTGAGAGTCGAGACCGAGACCTCTGAGAGTCGAGACCGAGACCTCTGCGAGTCGAGACCGAGACCTCTGCGAGTCGAGACCGAGACCTCTGCGAGTCGAGACCGAGACCTTTGAGAGTCGAGACCGGGACAAGACCGAAACCTCTGAGAGTCGAGACCGAGACAAGACCGAAACCTCTGAGAGTCGAGACCGAGACCTCTGAGAGTCCGAGACCGAGACAGAGACCGAGAACCTCTGAGAGTCGAGACCGAAACCTCTGAGAGTCGAGACCGAGACCTCTGCGAGTCGAGACCGAGACCTTTGAGAGTCGAGACCGGGACAAGACCGAAACCTCTGAGAGTCGAGACCGAGACAAGACCGAAACCTCTGAGAGTCGAGACTGAGACCTCTGAGAGTCGAGACCAAGACAAGACCGAAACCTCTGAGAGTCGAGACCGAGACCTCTGAGAGTCGAGACCGAGACCTCTGAGAGTCGAGACCGGGACAAGACTGAAACCTCTGAGAGTTGAGAGTCGAGACCGAGACAAGACCGAGCGACTTTTTCTCCTTTGCGGCGGCTTTGCTATGCTACACTACACTACATGTTTTACCAGCGCATACCAGCCCTAATAAAAATGTGATCATTTACCATGGAGGAAAGCAGGTGACACCGCCAGCTCAAGAGGCAGTAGACCTGACCTGCTCAAGGAAATGAATGTCATGCGTGGTCAAATTAGACACAGTAGATGCAATAAATAGGTCAAATACATACTTTATGTTCACAGTTTGTAATGTATTTAACCTATCTATCTTGCAGGTAGTTGACAAATGAAATTCTTGGTTGACTAAGCTCAAGTCCTGCCAATCGATTAATCGTCTGAAAGGCTCTCAAAACTATTCTGTATCTCTGAGTTCATGCAAAAACTACTATTTATGCAGGAAAAAAGTATTAGGAGACAATACAAAGACAGATTACTACACATAAATACGTAAAAAATACTAAACCTTCAACTAAGGCTGCGTTCAGACTGCAGCCTGAAGTGACCCAAATCCGATTTTTTGGCCTCTATGTTCCTGTATCTGATCTTTTAATGACAGTCTGAACGACACATCCAATTTTTTCAAATGTGACCCAGGACACTTGGATATGTGCTCCTGAAACCGACACATATCTGATCTTTTGACATGCAACTTCAGTCTGAACGGTCAAAGTGCATTCATTCGACCTACACGTTATCAACAAGCCACAAACGTCACTATTCTGCGCTGAAGTAGGTGAAAATTGTTAATGAACTCAGTGTCACTGAAGTGAAGCACATCTCCACTCACCACTCTTGGCTCCGTCTCCACATCCACACGTTCCTTTCAACGGACGTCGCTGTCGCTGTCCCACAAAACACCACGGCCAAAAACCTCGTCCTTCTCCTTCTCAATCTCCTCCTTAAAACAAGTAAGTTGTTCATGTTCTGGCTCCGGTACGAGAGGAACTTTAAAATCTCCAGGTGCTCGATGCTGCGTCCATGTTTGGACAACTTCCATAAACACAGAACACGCTCGCTGTGGTTGACGTCATCGTGTCCTCCAGTGCACATGTGGGACACTTTCGGGCCATTTAACGTTCACACAGGGGATCAAATACAAGCCACATTTAATTAGAAATGTGAACATCGGATTTTACAAAAAAATCGGAATTGAGCGTTAAGCCCTGCAGTCTGAACGCAGCCCAAGTCACTCACTCACTAACTTCTCCTTAATTTAAATAAACAATTAGCTGACGAATACAAATTTGGTCAACTAAGACTCTATTGACCGATTAAAGCAGCTAAAAGTGTCATGTAGTCGGTCCTTTTGCCTGCGGTCACCTGACGGTCTACGCGGGCGCGACTCTGGCATTTCACCGCTGCTGATATCACTGTGATTTTAGCGAATTTGTATGAAGAAAAACCCACTACTTCAATCCAGGTTCAAAAGCATAGTAACGCGCTTTCATGACATGTGTACCGAGTAAAATATTAAAATGTTTTTCCCTGTAATGCCTTAAATTGCGTTACAGCAAAAAGCAATGCATTACAGTAATTTGTTACTTTGAGAACACGTTACTCCCAACACTGGACAGGACAAATGTCAAAATAAAACACCAAAGGCACACTACACTGCAGGAAAAAGATACACCAAAATAAGCAAAAACAACAACTACAAAACAAGAACCATGACAAAATGACTACAGCCTTAACCAGACAATCTCCATGAATAGAAGCAGGTGGTAGACTCTTCTCCGGAAATGTTACACAATGCAGATTTTAAGTGACTTGGCCCTTGAGCATGATAATACTGTATGTTCCTCTTTTTGATTTGATCTAAATGACTTTTTTTTTGCTGTTTAGTCACATTTTTCTTTCAGTTCTAAACTCTTTTGTGTGAGTTTCGGTTTTATGACTCACCACTCGTTATTTTAAGATCGAAGTATTAACAGCTTCTCGAGAGAAATGCTCCTTAGTCCACGGACAGCTGGTCATATTTTTACTCTTTTTCACATTTTTTTATTTTTTTTCTAGAATCTCCGTTTTACATAACTTGACATTCTGATTTGTGTCTCGCTTCCTCCCGTCGCCTCATCTCCTATGCGTGCGCCCTTGTGTTGTTTTGAAGAGCCCTCTCGGTGCCCACTGCCCCTTTTGGGACCCCCTCACCACGGCAACCCTCGCCATGGCAACTGCCCCCTCAAAGGAATGACCCACAGTACCAAGCGGCTCTCCCCTCTCCCGATTGGCCCTCCGCGCTCGAGTCCCGCCTTCGTTTTTGGATTATTTACAAATTAGTGGTTGAAATTTGGCAGTAAATTGTTGCCGCGGTTTAGCAGATGTTCGTGAATGGTTACTAAAAGTTGGCAGCTGGTTTTAAAGGGACGATTTATTTGATGTGCATTGGCCCAGTGAGGACGGCTTATTGAAGTGAAACAAAAGACGGTGATAAAACTGGAGGAGTGGGGCTCAAAGGGCAGTTGGGTTGCCACGTCCTGTTTGCGATTTTCAGCATGGAGTGGCGACTATTCTCAGTGCAGCAGTATTTCGACTTTAAATACTACAATTTGACTTCGAAAACTACGAAATAACAATTTAAATATGCTATTTTCTGATCTATGTTATCACGTTTCCTCATCAAAATCATACCTGGAGTTGTGTTTTGTTTCATTCCCACATGTTTAACGCACAAACTCTGTCATGTGGTGATACAGGAAGTGCTCCACTGTGTTTTTAAACTTCATACGCCTTCACTAGAATTAGAATTTGGATAGTTTAAGCTCTGAAATTGCCAATCTCTACTGAACTAAAGGTAAAAAAGGTAGCTGTTAACTTCAAAACTACCACCGCATGACATCACAACGTGGAACAGAGCATTTTGAGCTTTGGAGATGTAATAATAAATGTGTGAATGAAACAAAACACAGGTTTGTTTTTGAGGTAGTAACAACTTTTTAACATGACTTAAAGCTCTCATGAATACATTTTGTGTAATAATAGATGCATTTCATATTAACTTTGAAGTAGAAGTAGTAGTAGTTGTAGAAGTAGAAGTAGAACAGCACTTTTGATGAGGTAACAACATTATAACATGATTAAAAGCTCACAAGAGTCAATTTTGTATAGGACCTTTAAGGAAGTGATGTTCAGAGGTGGTACTTGAGTAACTTTTTACAGAAATTCTACTTTTCGGAGTACTTTTCTAGCAGCAAACATTTACTCCTACTTGAAATAACAGTACCGTTACTTGAGTAAAAGTTGTGGTTCCTCTTCCCTACAAGTCTACAAGTGAGAATGATTTGTACATTTTGTGTTTCTTGCTGCATTTGTGTCTCGTTTTTGTGTCTGTCCTTTGAAAACACCAGATTCTGTCCATAATTCCACTTTTTTGTTTTGTCATTGAGTTTACATTACTTCAAATTATAAATGCTGCATACTGACAATTAATCTTACATGAGTAGTAGTTTTCCCAAATATTTTTTTACTCTCACTTGAGTCATTTCTACTCACCTGTGTACTGCTGAATTTCAATTCAGATCCAAATAATTGTGATTTAGATTTTTGCTCTATTCAAGCAGCCCTGATTTGAGTATTAGTAGTATTGGGCTCACACAAATCAAGCAATATTAGACCTTTTAGAAAAGATTTTGTTGTAGTTGTTTAGTCTACCTTGCTGTTATATAATGCGGTAGATAAGAAGCACAGTAGGACTCTAAGCGCGGCTCTATCCCTTTAAGAGAACGACAACAACAGTGTGTCCCAGCAGATCTGATTAAAAATAGAACCTCGGCTAATATCAGCATAATATAATGTAAGCTGCAGAATTTGTGAATTATGACAGCTGTTAATAAATCCTTTCACAACTTTCACAGGTTTTGTAGAAGAACTGTACTTACAAATAATTTAAAAAGTATCAGAAAACAGATTCTAATCAATATGAAAACTAGGATGAAAACTAGATCTTCATTTGAGCAGGTATCGATTAAAAAAGTCACATTCACAGGACAGAAATTAAGCTTTTCTAAATAGTATTAGAATGATCTTGAGCTCAACTCAACTCAACTTTATTTCTAGAGCACTTTAAAAACAACACAGTCAACCAAAGTGCTGGACACAAGCAGATAACAAACAGTGACAAATACAGTGACAGATACAGGTAAATATAAGTACATAAGTACAAATACAGGTAAATAGTCAACGCTCAAACTGTGTTAAAAGCCAAGGAGAAAAAGTGAGTTTTTAGGAGGGACTTACTCTGGATTTTGACGGATTTGACGAAGTCCAAGTTTGAAGCGAATTATTATGTTTCACGTGTCGGACTACGTGAATTTGCACTTCATTTTATGTCACGATTTCTTTTAAGTTACAACCTTATGTACGTTAAGGCTCGTTAAATCAAGTATTTGTTCAATATTGGCCTTACCACAGCATCGACTACCAAACCCACAGGCAGTGATACGGATGCAGTAATGTATTGCAGTAACATGAGTGACTGAAATGATCATTTAAATCACCGAAGTGTCCAAACATAATGAAAACCGTTCATTTTTACAAGTCACAGAGGGCGTAGCCAGCTTGGATTCTGGCTCGGAATCCTTGCTTGGTCTACTTTTTTCGCGCTGTCCCAGGAAAAGGGGCGTGTCACTCGTGTCGCTAAACAACTTCCTCGGAAAACTGATTCGGAAGGGTAATCGAACGCAGGGTCAAAGACAGGCAGTGAGTGGGTCAGTTTTATGTGCAGACGGAGCCGATTCCACAGTCACTGCAAACTGGGACGTGGTGGAGAGCCTGATCTGTGGACCTGAGAGCACGAGAGGGGGTGTGAGGTACGAGCAGGTCAGACAGATATGAGGAGCCACACCATGAATTTTTAAATCAGTGTGAAAGTACTACGATTAAATGCTGAAAATTGCATTCTGTTGTCTAAAGAAAGTGTTTGGTTTTTTTTGGTATCGGAATCGGTGTTGAGTACGGAGTGTTTCTTACTATCGAAATTGAGTTTGAAAATTTAGCATAGTCATATAGCATACTCCATTTCAGATACCGCATGTGTTCTTTGTAGGGGGCGGGGTGTTTATCGGCGCACACATGACAAAGAGCTGAAAGTTGGTATGTCCCTGATCATATCTTCACAGGGTTAGGTCTGATTGGCATCTCTCTGTCTGCGAATCATAAAAGGACTGACCATACATGAAAACATAGTCGAGGCGCTGGTGTAACAGGCTGGTTTTCCTACTTCTTGATCAGTATAAACGTAAAGAAAGAGTATTTTACATTTTACATGTATTAACTGTGAACACATAACAGATGTAGATCACTATTTTACCTTTTACTGTTTTGAAAATGTTATATTTGCCGAAAACAACATATGAACATGTTTTATTAGTTTTTGATGATTTGAATCTCCCCTCTCTTTGCTCTCCACGCTAAGTCACTCCCCTTTCAGAGCGCCATCACAGCAGAATAATGGTGCTCCCCACTAATGAAACTTCTACACATTTCTTCAGTTTTGTCAAGTTACTGTGTAGTTTTGTATCATGTTTTTGTATTTTTGTGTAGAATTGTCGTGTGGGAGCATGAGTGACATAGGCTTGTGGGTGGTGCCTTGGACAGAAATTTACAGCTCCGGCCCAGGGATATGTGTTTTACCATAGATGTTACCAGAGGCGGTGCTACCATGAGGCAACAGTAGGCGGCCGCTTAGGGCCCCCTAACCTGGAGGTGCTCCCCAACCAATTGCCCTCAGTGCCACTAATGGCCAAGGCCTCAAAGCTATTTGATTTTCTCTCAATATGACATTAAATGAGAGTAGTTTACTTAAAAAAAAAAAAAAAAAAAAAAAACACCATCAAAATAGTATCTGATTGTCGAATCTATTTTAACTCTCAAAATATTCCCCCTTTCATGTTAGAATGGACAAGTCAGCTTGACCCTGATTTGAACATAATCGTAGAAGAAAAAAAAAAAATCTGATAAAACAACTTTCAAGTCTGGTTATCTAGTAGGCAAACTAATTAATAAGACAAGTTTTCAACCCACACTAATTCAAATAGAGCTGTCCATGTCTCAAGAACAATGGGAAAAAACAGACAAAAAAAAAAAAACAACCCCCCCCCACACACACACACACAAACAAAAAACAAACAAACAAACAAACAAAAAAAGTATTATAGTGCATTATAGTGAGGGCCCCAAAACTGAAGTTCACTATGGGCCCCCAAATTGCCACTGGATGTTACACTTTTGGGCTAACGTCTAATGACAAAATATAATCCATGAACATACACCTAAAGGAAACAAATACATGTTTCTAGGGCTGTAGTGGACTTCTTGGTGGATTAACACCGATCAAGTGGTTGACTAAAAAGGGGGCGTGGCAAAACCTCTCAAAACTATTACGCACCTCTATTACTCAAACATGTATGGATGACATCTAAAACCACTTCAGGCGTGTTTTTGGTGAGGGAACAATGTTATAACATGGTAGAAAGCTAAAAGAAATCATCTTAAGCTTCTTTGATGGGGGCTAAGTATTGATTTCATGTGTTTGGAGTTGTCTGTCCTCGGCTCACCTGTCCTGTGTGCAGGAGACTAGACGCTCCCCCCTCCCTTAACGTCAACATGATAATCCACCACCATCTGCTCCTTATGCGGGGGAACTCCTGTAGGCCCAGTCCAAGCCGCAATCTAATGTCAACAATAAGAAATAAACCACATCTGACACTCTCTAAACCAGGCTTAAACCAGACATCCAGTTAACTTGGTCTAAACTAAACCAGTGCAAAATCAGGACTAAATCAATTCTAAACCCCCAAAGTAAACCACATGGGCTGGACCAGGACCAAACATCAGGACTAAAGAAGCTTCCTGTTTTGACAAGTGTGAACACAACAAACCTGGACTAAATTGGGATTGACAAGGGACTAAACCAGAACTAACCATGATCTAAACCTGGACTAAAGGGTAGATAAAAACAGGACATCATCAAGTCAAACCAGGAGGACTAAACCAGGTCTAAACTTGGTCTAAACCACAAGTTATCTTGGAATTAAATAGAAATTAGATATAACCCATTAATGAAGCTTAAACCAGGTCTAAAACAGGATTAAATCTGGACTAAAATGGGAGTAACAAGAGACTAACTCAGTCCTTGCCATGGTCTAATGGTGGTTCTACCATGGTTCTAATCATGGTCTAAACCAGGTCTAAATAAGGCCAAGGTATATCAGGACAACATCTAGATATAAACTGTCAACATATCTAAAATAAATAAAACCAAATAAGTCTTAAAACAAGTTTGAATGTGGACTAACCCCCAAATAAACCAGGTATTAGGTCCAAACCAGGTCAAATATGGAACTAAATCAGGTCTAAACCAGGACTAAAGTCATAATAAACCAGTTATTAGGTCCAAACCAGGTCTGATACAGAACTAAGTCAGGTCCAAACCAGGACAAACCAGGACTAACCCCAAAATAAACCAGGCATTAGGTCCAAACCAAGTCTGATCTGGAACTTAATCAGGTCTAAACCAAGACAAAACCAGGACTAACCCCATAATAAACCAGACATTAGGTCCAAACCAGGTCTGATACGGAACTAGATCAGGTCTAAACCAGGACTAACTCCATAATAAACCAGGCTTTAAGTCTGAAATAGATCTGATACAGAACTAAATCAGGTCCAAACCAGGACAAAACCAGGACTAACCCCATAGTAAACCAGGCACTAGGTCCAAATTAGGTCTAAATCAGATCTAAACCAGGACAAAACCAGGACTAACCCCATAATAAACTAGAAAAGCACGCCAAGGACTACAGTCCCCCTCATATTAATTGTGTTTTCCATAAATATTTGTCTTGTATCTTTCAATTTGGAATATGAAAGAGGATCCGATTGTCCATCCCTGAGTCAAATTTCATGGGGTTTGGTCAATAATTAACCGAGATATTGAGAAACAACATTTTTGGCTCCATTTACCACAATGTTAACTAAAATTTCAAAGTGATCCAGAATCCAGGATTTCTTCCGGATCACCCCCAAAATGAAATCAGTTCTTCCTTTTCACATTTCCAACAAATCCTGAAAATTTCATCAAAATCGGTCCATAACTTTTTGAGTTATGTTGCTAACAGACAAACAAAACAAACAAACAAACAAACAGACAAACGCCGGCAAAAACATAACCTCCTTGGCGGAAGTAACCAGGCATTAGATCCAAACCAGGTCCGATATAAAACTAAATCAGGTCTAAACCAGGACTACGCCCGGCTACATGGAACTAAACCAGGTCTAAACTACCCCAAGCCTAACCTGTCCCCTATAAGTCCACTCCATAGTCCCCCTCTGCCCTCCCCACGACCACTAACACCTTTTCATCCCCTATCTGTCCCGCTCAAAAGCCCCATTCAAACCCTTTGTGGACCCCCAAACAATACCCCCATTCTCCGTCCGAACATCGTCAAAGCATCTCCACAGTTAATTACAACGTTGTCCGGACCCGCTTTGTTCCAGCGTTCAGACTTTCCCCTCGGAGCAAATGGAGCAGACGGGATTTAGCGAGAACTTGGAATTGCGAGCACAGCGCCCACTTGTTTGAGTAGGACGGGCGCGCTTCAAAGTGTGTGGGGTTTGTGACATAACAAAGTGTATTTTGGAAGATTAGGTTGGACGTTCCTTGGTGCGCGCGGAGTCTGTATTTAGAAGCAGTCGACTGGGGAATATTACATGTTTTGGGTTGTGAAATGGTATTGTTACCGGAAGGCGAAGTGAAAATAACTTGGTTGTGTAATAAAATGTAAATCGTCGCTATGGAGACAGAGAGTGAAAAAAGTGTGGCATCATAGTTCTGCTTACATATATATATTTAGACCATGGTAATGTTTGTAAAGGAAATAAGCTCCTATTACAATACACTTCCTTCGACAAAATTAAAATCAGCGAAAAAAATAAGGCTACGAATATGTGTTTTTTCACTAATTATTACTGGGGAGCTTTAGGCAAACCTCTAATAACAAGATAGTTAGTGAATATTCATCATTAAAATCACAATTACCATAACGAAGGCTACTTTTTGCACATAAGCCTAAAGTGGGTCATCAAACTTAAGCCCATGGGTCGACTCCAACCCTCCATAAATTACGTTAAATTATTTTTTGGCAAATAATAACACATCTACATTTTATATTTTGTTGATTTTTTTCAATTAAAAAATGATACTTTTATGATGTATCTATTTTTAAATAATTATATGACGTTAGGATAGGCCTGTAACGATAACAGATTTTGTTGGACGATTAATTGACTAAGAATTTATTGAGATAAACGATAATATTGACATTTTGAGGCCATTTTCAACTAATATAATGACCATGGAATAAAAATGCAAATACACCCTTTCAAAGATCAATAAACTTTACTTTCTAATGAACATTTAACACAGGAACAGCAAGACAACCACAAACAACAGGCCTAAATAAAACAGACTTGTTCACATAAGAATAGCCTCATGTAGTCTGGCTCACAGCGAGGACTTGTTAACAAAAAATGTACTTGAATAAACCATTGTTGAACCAAACACAAGCTAACAATAAATAAATGGATTATAAAATCTCTGTAACAAAATTGCTCTTAAAAGTGATTTTAGTCATTGACTTACATTTGAATATTGTGTCTCGTCTCTCTGTGGCTGCTGCTGTGAGACTCATCATTTTGGTCTTGAAGTGTTTGTATTAACTCGCTCTACATCGTCCTATTTCGTTGTTAGAAAGCCTGTGTCCTGGCTGGTGTTTTGTTGGAATCTTGTGGGTTTTCAGTGGATTTCGGGCTCTCCCAGGGGCAGGGCTAGTTGTTTCGGTCAGATATGGGTGTATGGGCCATTTCTTCTCGTTTACTTGCATGTGGCCACTGAGATGTGTCCCTCTCACTCGTGTTGATTTGGCATCAAACAACAAGCATACAAATAGAATTTATCGCAGCCAGAAAAGATATTGAGCTCGTTAAAAGTTATTCTATGATTAATTGATTTATTGATTATTGTTACATTCCTATGTTAGGAATCTAACAATAACCGAAATATCGTGATATTGTATCGACAAATATCGTGGACCGTCACAATATATTGAATTACAAGTCTCTTTACTTAAATGAAGAGTTATGGTGCAGCAAAAGCTAAAAAAAGACACAGGGAATTACATAGACCATGATCCTTTGCTTCATTTCAGTGCAGACAACAAGAAGAAATAACAGTTCTAAGCACTTTTAAATCTTGTCAAGGCTGTTATCATATATATATATATATATATATATATATATATATATATATATATATATATATATATATATATATATATATATATATATATATATATATATATTATATATAGTTATTGTATTGTATATATTGAGCTTTCCCACGATATCGCAATAAGTATCGTACCGTGAGGTTCATACTGTGATGATATCGTTTCGTGAGACTTGGATATCGTTACATCGCTATATGACATATTTACATTTGCCGCAGAATTTTCGTCACTTGACAAACTCTAGATCAAACAGTAACAGTCAACTCATGCACAGAGTTCTGTAGTGCAGTTAAGAACAGCAAAATGGTGAGTGTTAAAGTACAAAAAGTTGACAGAGAGTGCCGAGTTTTCAAAGAACAGTGGATGATTATTTTTTTGTTCAGTGTGAGGACTGTGCAGTTTCTCTGATATGTAAGAAAGTGTGGAGGTTTTCCAAGAATATAATCTGCATCGTCAGGGTCAAACAATTCTGTTCTATGATTCTACAATCACATCATCATCACAGTCAGGAACCATAATGTGGCCCCCAGAGAAAAAAAAAATTGGTGACCCCTGGCCTAAATCTAACTAATACAAGTTTCTAGGGATGAAATTGACTAAAGGAAAGTGATGCAGATCGATTTGTCGAGGCAAAAGCTCTTAAAACTATTACATATCTCAATCTATCTGACTATAAAATAATCAGCCCTACATCAATCAATCAGTCAAACTTTATAGAGCTCTTTACAACAATCAAGGTGACCAAAGTTCTTCACATTCAAATCAACACAATAAAAAAAAACATTCACATTAAAATTATATCGATATCGGCATTGGCATTGGAAAAACCCATATCGGTCGTTCTCTATCTGACACAGACTGCACCCATAAGACGACACCTGCAAGGAGTTCATGAAAAAAGGACTATTTATGTAGAAAAAAAAGTTCTAGGAAACAATGTATTTAAAGACAGGTTCAACTTGTGAATCATGACATCTGCCCTTTAACATTTAAACACCAAAAAATTCCAGATCTTCAGCCAGCTCACTCACTACTCACTTCTCCTTTCTGCTCTCGTCCCTTATAAATTCTTATCATCTAAATAAAGTTGGTCGACTAAGACACCATCCACTGATTCATCGACTAAATTATACTTATTAACTATATTTAACCAGGAAAATGTTTGAAAACTAATTCACATTTACAAACTTGAGGCCTACACTGATGAAAATATCTTGAAAATCACTTCTCTTGTGTAGTCCACCTCGCTTTATACACCATTCCTGAGCTCAGTAGTATTATATGTTCATTGCTTGTGTACCTCTGTTTTGTATTTTTGTACTGGCCGTGTTTGGCAGTCACTCGGTGTAACTTCACATGGTGTTGATTAATAAAGAGTAAAACAAAACAAAAAAAAGAAAATCACTTGTAATGTATAATAATAACAAAACAACCAGCAGCTTTATTTTACGTGTATTAATTTTATATTTTAGTTTTTTTTTTTTTTTTTTTTATTAAATTAAATTTTATTTTATTTTTTATTAGTTGTGTTTTTTTCTATTTGTTTCTTTCTTTATTATTATTTTTTTCTTTATTTACTAATATTTTTTAGTAATAGATTTAATTTTAATTTGTTTTTTTGTTAAGATGTTTGCTTCAACATGAGGGTGGGGGAAAAATGGGGATTAAAAAAAAAATTTTAAAAAAAGCAAATATTATTTTTACTGTAACCAAGAATATGTATAGATATTTTTTATGTGAAACTTTGACACAATAAAGTAAAAAAAAAAAAAAAAAGTATCGTGTGTATATAGGCAATAGTGAACAGGCTTGTCTTTCCACCTGACTCATATTTTCAAGCCATAAAAATCAAATACATCTTGTTATTGACTGAAATGTTTCACAGTGAGGCTTTAAATTTGTCATGTTTACCTACAGTTTACGACACACGTGAAATAAAAGTGATCATTGATTTGCAGTGTGCCGTTAAACATGACTAAACGTTAATGTGTCAAGCTCAAGTTCCCATAGCATACTTTCCCATGTTTTATTTTCACAGAGGAAGTGAGATGAAAACAGAGCAGATTAGAAAAGTGCAAATGGTGTGGAGTATTATCTGGACATGCTCTGTTTTATCACCAGGAGCTTGCATGTTCTGAAGCAGGCTATTTCCTGTGTGAGCCGTATCACCACAAGTGGACCATGAAAAATGTAGCCAAGTGGAGTTTTGAGCGCTCTGCACCGGGAGAGTTTATAGCCTTATCTGTTCGCGTATTTTTACTCTTTTTGTCATTGCTTCGTCTGGAATGTTTCACAGAAGGGTGCTAAACCTTTCTATCTTCACAGAAACTAAACCGGACAAAGTTACAGGTCAGATCTGCGGAGAGGCGACCCCGCTCACAGTCAGAATGTAGTTTTTTTTCTAGCTATTTTTAAGCTGTAAAACCATTTGAAATTGAACAAGTGTAAAGTAGAGCTGTTTAAAGTCATAGTGTGGAACATTCTAGGTACAAAAATGACATATCCATAGAAACAAGCAGGTGACGGACCCTCCACCAGCTTGATACAAAATGCATCTCTTCTCATTATGTTAGTAGGTGCAGTAGTAGTGCCCTCTGCTGGTGTTTTGCATGGACAAATTTGATGACAGATTTAGACTACGTTTATATGATGACGGTATGTACAGAAGACGCAAAAGTAGCGTTGCTTCTTTACTTTTTATTCCACATTTAAACAAACAGGAGGAATTCTGCGTCCATGCATGCTGTGATGCAAAAGTGTGTGGAATTCGAAATTGATTGGGTTTCTCTGTACTGTATGTATGTGACGTAAACGAGACATGAGCAGATCTGACCAGAGAGTTTTGCGTCACGTCGTGTACGTGTTTACGTCACATACATCACCACCGAGCCACCTGACATGCATACACAATCAAATTCCACACACTTTTGCATCACCGTATGCACGCTGAGTTCCTCCCGAAAACTCTCATCTAAATGCAGAATAAAAAGTGAAGACACTCCGCCACTTTTGTGTCTTCTGTCCGTCATCACATGAACGTAGTCTTAGATTCTAGATGTAGTACCGATAGTTGGTTGGTTATTATTAGAATTAGACTTGGTGTTTTTCGCCCGCATAATGGGTGCGACGTTGACCTTAATTTTCATGTAAGTGGTCTTAAAAAGATCTTTAAAAAGTCTTAAATTTGGGGTAGTTAAACCTAGGGATACCCTGTTGATACTAGATATTAATATGAACAGATATCAATACTGAAAAAAATGATAAAATGAATAAAATGTCCTGAACAGTTTCATACATTTTTTTTAATTAGAGGTAAAGTAAGACTACATGATGTAATAAACAACTATTATTTTGTGCTGAAAATGACAATATTGTCTAGAAAAGAACTCAAATCATTCAGATCATTTAGAAAATGGAATCAGTATCAATTCTTTTCCTTAGTGCTGAAATTAAGTTTGAAATTTTACAATCATGACAACACTAGTATGTAACAGGTTTTGCGCAAGATCCTAATCACATTGAGTGCCTTTGCCATCGCCACTTCACTTCACAACACCACACCCCCTTTTCTCCTTTTAGCAGATTAAACGATGCACAAAGCCTGTCTTTCGTCGACCAAGAATTTCTTTAGTGACTCCAGCCCTGGTTAAAGCTCGTCCCGCCTCCCCGTTGTCAGCTTGTGTCCCGTTTAAAGCGTATGTGACAGTGAGTCTGTGCAGATTTAGGGATGTGTCAGTTGCGCGGGGCGATGTGCTGATGCTCCTCCTCTGACACACGGGCTCACCTCAGCTCAGGCTAACCTCTGTCGCACTTTAACGCCGAGTCTGCACCTTCTGCACCGTGACTCAGCAAAACAGAGTCACTTTTTAAACTAGCGCAGCTCAGACTGTGTATCTGATAACATCCGGAAGGCAAACAAAATCCTGTGGAGGCTAGTGTTCGAAGATCCGTTTAACACTATTTGTAATAAATAATACACTGCACCGATCCAGCTGTATGAGTTCCGATATCGATTCTGATATTATAGCGTTCTGCCAATATCCAATATTGACCGATACCAGTGTAGATACATTTATGTCCTTTAAACTAAAATAAGACGAAATGTATCCGAAAGTGTTTTGTAGCTGTTACTAATCCCACAAGTAATCACAGAAGAATTTTGTATTAATAAAAATTCTAACATTATGAGACTTTCTGGGAAAAATTGTCTTATTTAGGGATGTAACGATATCCACATCTCTCGATACGATATTATCACGATATGCATCTCATGGTATGATATTTATTGCGATATTTACTTTTAAAAAATACCTTGACAAGATTTTGGTGTGAATTATTTCTGTCATAACCCTAAAAATTCAAGTAAAAAACATATTTCGTCATATTGTCTGCGCTGAAATGAATCATGGGATATGTAGTTCCCTATGTTTATAAGCTGTTTCTACTATAAAACCATGCACTTAAGCAAAGAAACTTGTAATTCGATATATTGTAACAGCCCACGATATTATTGTGAGACTTTTGATGATACGATATTTTGGTTATTGTTACATCATTAGTCTTATTATATCAATTTATATGTCCAACTAGGATATTGACTAATTCAATATTTGGAAGCTGATATCCGATCCAGCTATTATTTTCAGTATTGTCACCGATATCTGATACCAGTGTCAGATTGGTACATCCCAACCAAACCTTTATCATTAGTCCTGCCTTAGAATTAGATTAGCGTGATATAACAAAGAATAACTTGCCACGACATAACATTGCATAGCATAATATAACATTAATTAACATTATATAAAATTACATAGCAAACATTACATATTATAACATGACATATGTAATGTAGCGTGGCATTACTTGGCATAACATAACATGACAAAGCATAACATGGCATGTGTAATTTTGCGCATTACATGGGATAACATCGCATTACATGGCACAACATGACATAGAATCAATGGCAAAACACGTAGCACAACATGACATAACATAGCATGACATGACATAACATAGCATGACATGACATGACATAACATAGCATGACATGACATAACATAGCATGACATGACATGACATAACATAGCATGACATGACATAACATAGCATAACATAACATAGAATAACACAGCATACATGACATGACATAACATAGTATGACATAACATAACATAACCTGGCATAACATAACATAGCATGACATGACATAACATAGTATGACATAACATAACCTGGCATAACATAACATAGCATGACATGACATAACATAGTATGACATAACATAACCTGGCATAACATAACATAACATGACATGACATAACATAGTATGACATAACATAACCTGGCATAACATAACATAGCATGACATGATATAACATAGCATGACATGACATAACATAGCATAGCATAACATAGCATAGCATGACATAACGTAACATAACATGAAATAATATGGCAGCATATAGCATAGCATGACATAACATAGCATGACATAGATTGAAAGCATAAAAATTGAGTGAGTTCATTTTAGTTTAGTCATGGTTCAGGTAGATTTCAGACCTTGTGTAGAAGACACGGTTCAGCCCCAGTTTCATTGAAGATGTTTGGAGGTAATTTTCTGAAGTGCAGAAATTGTGAGAACCGCTGACCTACTTTGAAAGCCAATCTAAAAAGTTCTCAGAATCCATTCAAACTAGTTTGCTTGTCCTTATCTGGAAGTACCAACCTGATGAGTCATTTTATATCGGTAACATGGCAACCAACCGCTTCCATTTTGCCAGCAACAAAGCAGCATCCTTATAAGAGCTTGTTGAGTGCTTTGACGATTTCATGTACCCACTGCCTCTTCCGTGAAAATACTAAGAATCTAAGTTGATTTTCTCAACAAATGTATTTGTTGTTGTTGTTATCTGTGAAAACATTATTAACCCTTTTGATTATGATGAATCTAGCAGCCATGATTGGCCTGAAATTAGGTTTTCAAAAGTATCAAAAATCAAATACTAGTAGTATCAGAACTAGATGCTTATTGGAACAGGTATTAATACTAAAAAGTCAAATTTGCTGAACAGAAACGAACCTTTCCTTAACAGAATTATCTTAAACTGTATCAGAACAAGTACCGTATGTTTCAGACTATAAGGTGCAATATCAGTAATGTTGAATTCTCTTGTCTCTTTTCACACATTAGGTGCACCAGATTATAAGGCACATTTAGTGAAACAAACGGACGACACTTGAGACTGATCCTTAGCCCAGGCATTGACAATCCATTGGCAGATCGTGGCGTAATTCTCCCGGCGTTGCCTTCCTGTCTTGGTGAATATGTATTATGAATGTGAATGTGTGTGGATCATTTAAGTTTGGGTTTTTATTTCCTACGAGGTGGATTCAAATATACCTTGAGTAATAATGTGTTTAATGCTGCTTTGTGCATATTTGTTAACATTTTACAGAAACAAAACTTAAAACCATATGGCTCATTTTTGCATAAACTATAAGTGCTGAAAAAACAGTTCGCTACTTGTGCTGCTGATGTGGTCAGCTTCTGTCAGATTTATTCCGTGAGGCTCCTGACTACTAGCCGTAATGTTCCGATAATTCATCAACTGGTGTGGCTTCGTAGCTTACGAAAGTTGTACTAAAACATTTTGACAGATTTTTGAGCACCGTGTACCACATAAAATCAGTTCGAGGTCAGTAAGCACAACTAGAATTAATACATAAGGCGCACCGGATGATAAGGTGCACTGTCGATTTTGGAGAAAATTTAAGGATTTTAAGTGCGCCTTATAGTCCGAAAGCACATATGTAGACTAGTATACACCCATGGACCACTATGGAACCTATCTGGAGCACATGGTAATATAATAGAATGTACTATGAGGATTTTTAAAATGATCTTTGTGGTATTGGAATCAGTAATGCATATCTAGTATATTCCTTAGTATCAAAATCGAACGACTCTAGTATGAAAGCACATTGACTTAGCCAGGTAATTTCTGCAACCTACTTAAGTCCATGTTACAAAGACCTTGTTTTTAAGTCCTTATACCTATTTCCTCTCCTCCGGCCGCCATCCTGACTCTCCTCTTGTTGTTGTTAATGGAAAGTGACGTGACATTTCTAGAACCATGCCTCTGCTCCCCTCTGAGACCCATTCTACGCAGCTTCCAACCACAATATTGCTGTATCACTTCCACTAATGGCCGCTACTTAGAACAACTCAAGGTGAAAGCCCTGGCAAACGGCTGCTTCCTGCCTGTAACATGCCCCACCTGCACAACGCCTTTGAAAATAGCCTCTTTGAATTGATTTAATGAAGTAGTTGTGTATATGTCGTGGATCGAGTACATCATCAGTCATCCGGTGTCAACACCATTTACGTATTTGGAATGGGCTAATCTTTTCATTCACAGGATACATGACCAGCATATTGTGTTGTTAAAAATGCTGTGGTAAACAAACGCCAGTGACTATTAAACCCACTAATAGAGCTGTTTGATCATGAATATTGCTTTGAAATATGCGTAACATGGCGCATATTACAATTTTTTATGACCACTTACATAAACGGGCTGACTTTTATGAAAAAGTCTACGGTTGAATATCACAATATTGCATGTAAAATGAAGGGCATCTAAAGTCAAGTGAAAACAATTTCAGTTATGACATAGCTGACCACCAGCCTTCGAACTAAATAACAGAGTCACATAATATAGCGTAAAATGACATAATGCAAAACACATAGTGTAACTCAGCATAGTGCTACATGACATAGCATGACATGAGTGTGACATGACATAGCGTGATATGGCATGACACAGTGTAATACAGCATTGTGCTACATAACCTAGCTTAACATGTCATACTGTAACATAACAGCGTAACATAACATGGCATAGTGTAACATGATGTAGCATAACATGACAGAGCGTAACACGACAGTGTAACAACACAACAAAGTGTAACATGACACAGCATACTGTGACACAACATAACATGACAAAGCATAACATAACAGTAACATGACACAGCGAAACACAACATAGCGTAACATGAGACAGTGAAACACTAGCGTAACATAACAAAGTGTAACATGACACAGTGCAACATGACAACGTCTAACATAACGCAGCATAATGCGACACAGCGTAGCATGACAAAGCATAACACAACACAGCGAAACACAAGATAGCGTAACACGAGACAGTGAAACACTAGCGTAACATAACAGTGCAACATGACAAAGTGTAACATGGCACAGTGTTACACGAAGCAATGCAACATAACACAGCAATATGCAACATTACGCAACATGACACAACACGACACAGGGAAAATACTGTACAACACAGTGTAACACGACACAGCAAAACACGACACAGCATAACATGACACAGCGTAACACTACATAGCATAACATGATGCAGTATAACATTGTGTAAAATTACATAGCATTACATGACAACCTGACCGTGACATCATACAGCGGGAGATAACACAGCCTGACATGACATAGTATAACACAACATAGCATGAAATGACCAAAAACGGTAAAGCATAACATAACTTAGCGCAACATGACACGGCATAACATTATGTGCCATGGTGCACCTCAATAGGCGCAATACAACAACGGCCGTATTATAACATAGCATGACATAACAACATAACAATACACGACAGAGTGTAACATCACATAGTTTAACATTATATAGCAGAGCATGACATAGCTAACATGACATAGTTAACATGACATAGCGTAACATAATACAGCGTAACATGATACAGTGTAACATTACGTAGAATAACTTAATCAAATATTTTTGTTTTTTATTCCCTTATACCTAAACCCTGTGTAAATATGAGCACTCAATAGGCCCCTGGTGAAGAGAGATTGTGGTGAATGTTAACAAACTTTGCTTTGCTTTCGGGAGTGTGCTCTTTCCAAAGGCTGTGTGGGAGCAATGAGGCTTAATTACTGTACCACAACCAGTGACAACAAAACGTTAATTACCTATTGAGTGAACAGAAATAAATGTTTAAACAATGCTTGTGTGGAGTGGCGGAGGCAGTGGTGAAGTGGGTTTTGTATTTGCCTGAGAACCACGGAGCTGCAGATTCAAATTTGATAGTTTAGTAAAAGTCTTTTTTGTTTGATTCGTTACAAAATTTTATAATTGACACATTTGGCCCTACATGTCTTCAATTTCAGTAAATTAAAGGTGCTTTGTCAGATACTTTTCTCCATGGGAATGTAGTTGTATTGTTTGAAATGTTTTACACTATGGCATTACAACTTTCTCTCTTCATGCAGTCCAAATGAGAAAAAGTTACAGGTCAGATCTGTGGAGTTGCAGCCCCACTCACCGTCAGAATGCCTGTATATTTTGGTATTTTGAGCTATAAAACCACCTGTCATTGAATAAATGTAAAGTTGAGCAATTTAATGGAACATTCTAGGCAGAGAAATGACTTAGAAACAAGTAAGTGACGGACTCTTACAGGATGCAACTGCAAGTCAATGAGAATTAACAATTTGCTCAATTTTCTCAACAATTTTGGAAAAAAAAAACAATTATGATTTTATTTTCTTTTGCAGGGAGTTTTGAATTTTATGGTTTGATGGTTTCACATTAGAAACGCATCCAGACGAATTGACAAAGAGACTGAAGAAAGAACTGACATCATAATACAAGAAACACATTTAAGAAAATTTTTCTTTTTTTTTTCTTTTAGCGGTTTTTATGCTGAGGAAGTTATGGTACTTTAAAAATAATAGCCTTTGTGATTTGCTAATTGCGTCTACCTAAATGTGCATTATGTAACTTTTTGGTTGTGGGGCCCTTATTTCTACGGATATGTCATTACTCTGAAATGTCTGAAATGTTACACAGTATGACTTTAAACATCTCCACTTTACATTTATTCAATTACAGGTGGTTTTATAGCTCAAAAATACCAAGAAATACGACATTCTGACAGGTGGGGTCGCCTCTCCACAGATCTGACCTCTAACTTGGTCTGGTTTAGTCTCCAAGGTTTAATACCATGCTGTGAAACATTCCAGCAAAGCACTAACATCTCCATGGACACAATAATCTGACAGACCTCCGCCAGAAAAGTTCCACAATGCCCTTTTAAATCATCAAACTACTTTAAAAATAACCTCAAAATTACATCTCCGCTGTTCCGAGGGTGTTGCTTTTCCACCGCCAAAAGTCCATCTCTCCATCTCTATCCATGACTCACGCTTTTATTTGTGCTGTGGGAGGAGGGAGAGAATAGAAAGGAGAAAGAGAAAAGAAAGAACAGAGAGATGAGAGGGAGAGGAGAGTTGGTTCGTTGGCTGTTTTGGATGCTTGGCTGTCAGGGCGGTTTCCCTCAGACACGCCTCAGTGATAAACAGGCCTCAGACACTTGACAGATGTGGACTGGAGCGCCACATGTGTGTTTGTGTATGTCTGCTTAGCTTACACTAGACTAGAGTTTATTATATACTCGGGTTTACATCGGTCTACTGTTAAACACACGCATTCTGGCCATGGTCGTACGGATCATAGAGGGTTACTGTCAAGATCTAAGCCAGGATTGAAACGGGACTAAAACAGGGTCTGGACCAGGGCGAAGTCGTGGTCTGGCTTAAAAAAATAACAGGTTAAAGAAGGGCTTAATTAGAATGAAAAGTGCTTTCTGGTTTGCGATAAATCAGAACTAATCCAGATCTAAAACAGATCCAGCGTAAACAACGACTAAAGTCAAACTAAAACTAGATGTAATGTAAGACTACTGTGGTGGTACGGTGGCTGGATGGTTAGCTCAATCCCTGGGTCAGTTTCTCCCGTCGATCCAAAACATGCACAAAAAAATCATCCAAGCTAAGGGAGTCCTAAATGAAACTAGCAGCAACGTCTTGGATCCCTGGGAACAGCACTGCGGGGCCCACTGCTCCTGATGAGGTGCTGAAGGATGGATCAAATGCAAAAGTCAAGCGAAGTGTACCTCAACCTTTACCAAACAAGGTCAAAACTGAGCCAAGGACCAAAATAAGGTCAAGTGGATCCAAACAAGGAGTAAACCTGGTGGGCCACAGTCAGGTACTGAAGGTACTTTTTTTTTTGTGGAAGAGGGTCTGCCATCCGGTGACACAATCAGGACAAGTTTCAGGTCGGAAAATCAGCTGGAAAGTCCCCCTGAACTGTACCCTTTATGAAACTAAGATAGTTAATTAGTTAATATACATATAAATTAAAAAACGACAACTTTTTTTTCATTAAAGTATTTTCCGCACCATAGGGCACACTCATAAGCCTCCAACCCCATCAAAAAATGACTGCGCGCCCCACAATCCAGAGCGCCCTATACACGAATCCAGTCAGGTGTCCCAGCACGACTTCAGTAAACTACAAAGCCGCACCACCCGCAGCGCACGCAAACACACACGGAGCAGACAGCGACCGCAAAGCGACACACACCCACAGACACACTCATCACTCCACGCCGACGAGGAACGGAACGGAGGAACGAACCGAAAAAGCGAGTCCAATGTGCCGCTTCTAGACACAACTGAACAACTGAGTCACTGCGAACACGGCGACAATCCGTTGGTCCCAGACAGCACCCTCCCTACACGCCACAACTGAACAAAGCCCAGAGTCACTGTGAACGCAACAAACAAACAAAACCCATCCAACTGTTGTGTTTCATTTGAAGTCCGGTGCAGTTTATATGTGAAGAAAGTTCGAAAACAGACCATTCAATGACAGTGCGTCTTATAATCCAGAGCGCCCTATAGTGCGGAAAATACGGTATATATATTGTATTAATTACACACGCAAGTTACAATATATCTCAACACATTTGTTCATAAATACAAACAAAACATGCAAAAATAGAAATAATCGTAAATACAGTGTGTCTAAATGCTTTCTAAGTTTCTTATGTTGTGCTGCTTCCAAATTATGTTCATGGCAAGCAGCTATAGGACACGGGGTACAAGAAAAAATAATTTAAAATACAATTTCATAGTAAACTTCTGCAAGCAAATGATCTTACAGACTGAAAAAATGTATGCCACTTCAGGAAGATCAGTAAAATGACATAAACAAGGCCCGACATTTAGTCTCGCTATATTCACGTTTCATTTTATTATGATATTGAACCTGATTTTTGAATTCAATACATCACAGTGCGTAACACGGCTGACTAAAAGCCGGCGAGAATGTCCCCCCTCTCCCGGGCACAGCAGTTACCCAAGAGAGAATTCCTGCTGAGAGAACTGGATGCTCGTGTTGGGACTTTCAAGCCAGGGGGACGCTTGAGTCAGTATTCTACAACAGGTCAGATCTGTGCAGAGGCGAGCCTGTTCAAATTTTGAAACAGTGAAAACATCAGTCCTGCTCTTGATAAATGCTTTTGCCATACAGTGGAACAAAGCAATAACATCTCCAAGTAAATAAACAAGTTTGACAAGTTACACAACGCTCTTTTAACTTGACTAAAATCTGAGACTCAATCAGATGTAGATTATAATTTAATCAGGTTTAATTTGGACTAAACCAGATATAAACTTGAGAGTAAATCTGGTCTGAAGCAGGACTACACCAGGTCTAAACAAGATCTGTAATCCAGGTCTTTGTCAGTCTTTCACAGAATCCAGTGTTTGTCTGATTGATTCTTGTATATTTGCGCTGCATGTGGTGACAGTCCATCATGCCCGTGCTGATGACTTCCAGAGACTTCCGCCGCTCTGTGCCTCGGCCTCCCCCGTGTCCTCACCGTAGCAGCTCTCACGTCCGCCCCTCACACGGTTAACATCTGGAGACGAACTAACGGCTGCAACCACATCTGCGGCGCTGAGACAAAGCTCCACAGAGATTCAAGAACAAGGCAATACATGCATGTTTTACCCATTACCATTGGCAAGTAGCTGTATGCAAAAACTGCTGTTTTGTTGTTCAATGTTGTCATCATGTAATGTTCCAAAAAACTCACTGAATGAAGGATAAAACAGACAGTCCTCTGACAGTAAAAACATGTGGTTTGGAGCTTGTGTTGATGCTAAAACTCGATTTCAACACTAAGGAATTCACTCAGTACTCGATACCAATTACCATACCACAGTAAAGAAAGAAAAGAAAAAAAAAAAGCAATTTTTTAGACAAAAAAAAAAAACTTCATACACAAAATAATAGCACTTTCTTTTCTTAGCGTGAGGTCTTGAATTCATTCTAATAAATCTCAAAATGACACCAAAACTAGTCAGGAAAGCAAAATAGAAATTTAATTCCATCAACGGGACAAAAGTTTTTAATCAAAGATGCTTCGTAGCTCATTCAAGCTGCTTCTTCAGTTCTGCAAAGCTCAAATTATGTCCTGTTTATGCGTTTTTTTGCAGTATCGATACTTACCTAGTTTAGGTATCTAGTACGGGTGTAACGATACCCAAGTCTCACGATAACGATATCGTCACAGTACGATATTTATTGTGATATCATGGGAAAGCTCACGATATGGTTAGGAATGTAACAATATCCAAATCTCTTATGATATTTAAGCAATATTTTCATGATATACATCTCACGGTACGATATTTATTGCGATATTTTGTGGAACTAACAAAACTGTTAATATGCTTCTTTTTCCTTTTAAAATACTTTGACCAGACTTAATCCAAAGAACTAAGACTTAAAAGTGTTTAGAACTGTTATTTCTTCTTGTAGTCTGCACTGAAATGGAGCAAAGGATCATGGTTTATGTAGTTCCCTTTGTCTTTTTTTAGTTATTGCTGCACGTTAACTCTTCATTGAAGCAAAGAGAGCTATAATTCGATATATTGTGATGGCCCTCGATGTTATTGTCAGAACTTTGCTGATACGATGTCACGATATTTCGGTTATTGTTACATCCCTCGTATCTAGTTTAGTAATGTAAGATTCTGTCCAAGGCTCCGCCCATAAGCCTAAAACAGCGATGTTCACACACAACAATTCTCCATAAATATACAAAAACAAGCTACGAAACTGTACACAACAACTTGACAAACCGGATGAGATGTGCAATAGTTTCGTTAGCTGGATGCAGATTGATGCTTGTGATGTAATAGCGCTCTGAAGGGGGAGTGACTTAATGCAGAGAGCAAAGTAAGGAAGGATTCAGAGTGTCAAAAATAAAAGTTAAACATGTTAATTCATTGCTTTTGGTGACTAGAGCTTTTTCAAAACATTAAACCAGGGGTCATCAAAGTAAGGCCCAAGGGCTGACTCTGGCCCTCCACGCTCCTTTGACCGGCCCCCCAGCCCCTCTGCCCCCACCACTTGAAATGACCCCATGAGGCAATCCTCAAAAGTTGTCATGGTCTATTTTTTTAATTAAATAATGACACGTCTGCATCTTGTATTTTTTTAATGTATTTATATTTAAATAATTATATGATGTATTAACATTTGCTACCAAATTTTCATCACCTGACAAACTCAAGATCGAACAGTGACAGTCAATGCATGCGCAGAGTTCTGTAGTGCAGTTAAGGACAACAAAATGACTCATGTTAAAGTACAAAAAGTTGACAGAGAGTGCTGAGTTTTGAAAGAACAGTGGACGACTGATTATTTTTTTGTTCAGTGTAAGAACCGTGCAGTTTGTCTGATATGTAAAGAAAGTGCAGTGGTTTTCCAAGAATATAATCTGCATCGTCAGGGTCATTCAGTTCTGTTATACGACCAAACCAACTCCGGCCCCATCACATAATGTGGCCCCCAGAGAAAAAAGTTTGGTGACACCTGCATTAAACGGTAACACAGTGATCTAAATATACATGTTGATACGTCCTCTTTAAAGTCTGTAGTTCAGATCATAATTACGATTCTTAAATTACTACGATTATTATTTTGTGGATTAGTCATAATTAATTGATTCATCTTTTCAGCGTAATGAGAACTTTAAAACCATAGAGTAGCTTTATGGATTACTGCAAGATGATGTACAGTATACCAGAGATTTGAAAATGGTTTGAGCTCTGGAGATGGAGATGGACACATATGCAGGATTATTCAAACACACAAAAATGAAACAAAGCTGTATTTTTTTAAACAACATGGTAACTCCTAACGCTACACTGTACAACAAAAGAATTTTTAATTGAATCGTGATCTTATTATCTGAAAAGACTGCGGCCAATCCCAAAAGCATGTGGTTTGGAGCAGATGGAAGACTTTGGAGAGAGAAACTGGACCATTTTTGTAATTGCACTGATTAAAGTCGGCCTTGTTTATGTCCATGAAATTAAGATTGAAAGCTATTTTTGTTTTTAATAAGGAAACTTATAAGGAAATTTTAAACAGACCAGTTTGCAGTGGTCTAAAGTTATTCCTCACTTACCTCATGCATTCACAGCAGCCTAATTATTCACCATGATGAGTTTATAAGAACGTTTCACAACTTTCAGAGACCAGTGTGGAGTTTGGTCATGGTAAAGCTACAACTAGTAAGCTAACACGCATTTCCTGATTATCACATAGTAAAACGCTTGATAATTAGATGCAGACAGTTACAAAACACACTTGTTTTGACCACAAGAACTGACACGTTTTGCTCAAATAGAAGGGAAAAAATCAAGTACAGGCCCTTTCACATTAAAGTTCCCATATTAGGCTGTTTTCTGATCTCTCTTCTAATGTTGTTTTCTCATCACAAACACACCTGGAGTTGTGTTTTGTTTCATTCACGCATGTTTAACACAGAAACCCTGCATATTTAGGCTGAGTTCTTCTCTCAAACAGAAAACAAACTGTTCCACATTATGATGTCATGTGGAAAAACAAGTTACGTGATTTTAAACTTCATATACATTGACTAGAATCATTTGGATGATTTTAGCTCTGGAATTGCCCATTTCTACTGAACTAAAGGTAACAGGTAGCAAGACTGGTGCCACCTAGTGCATACACTCAATTTCATTTCTCTCCAACGACTAGGTCATGAATCGGAATACACTAGACGGTTTGTAAGAACTCTGGAAGTTGTAGACCGCACACCGGCCAATCAGCGAAGAGCTGAACCAACCCGAGTTGAGATAGCAGACTGCATACACTATCTTCCTTTGGATTCTTTTGTCAAATACAAACTTTGCATTTTTATTGCATCTTTTATTCACCTCACAGAAATGACAATGATCATTGACAGACATGTTCACTCTCTGCTTTGTCCTGGTTTAGTCCTGTTTAGTCCTGATTTAGACCTGGTTTAGTCCTGGTTCAGTTCTGGTTTAGCCCTGGTTTAGTCCTGGTTCAGTTCTGGTTTAATCCTGGTTTAGTCCTGGTTTAGTCCTGGTTTAGACCTGGTATAGTCCTGGTTTAGTCCTGGTTTAGACCTGGTTTAGACTTGGTTTAGTTCTGGTTCAGTTCTGGTTTAGTCCTGGTTTAGACCTGATTTAGTCCTGGTTTAATCCTGGTTCACATCAATGACATCACAAATTGCTTACCCCCACTTAAAAAATTCTCACTACACCACTGATCAATACCAATTTTGTAATACTGTCTGTATTCCAAAAACAGACTTCACATTTTTCTTCAGGATCTCTATATTTTTTTCCCACAACATTCACATTGAAATTATTTGTTGTATTTTTAAAAGCAAATAAGCCAATGTAGTACAATACTTTACCTTGTGCTTGTTGATCCAAACTCTTCCTACAGCTCAATCCCTTTTATATTGATATACTGTGGCATTTCTGGGCTCCCTCCATCATCTGTAACCTTTACGTTTTGTCTTGATGTTTTATCGTATTTCCCACAAACCTGGACTGACATTTATAACATTTCCCCCCGATTCCAGACGCCGACCTAGCTACCAGTTTGCTTATTTTTTCTCTGCTATATTCAGGCAAAAGGGACAGTAATGTTTCTACAGAGTAACTTTTCTCTTTTCCATGTTATAATCCGTTTTTTTGTACAGTAGCCTATGTTTGCGCTTCAAAGCTAGCGGCTACACCCTGTGGTTAGCGGGTTAGCCTGGCACACGCTAGCCAAAATTAGCTTCACATGTGCACGCTAGGCTGGCACACGTTGATTGGAGTCCATAAAACAGTAGACTCCATTCAGAACTCTGCTTTTCAGTACTACTATGAGCGCGTACTTCCTGGTCTATATTTGGAGTAGCAGACTTGACTAGCGTATTTCATAGTAGTGGTATTTCCTGTGTTTGGATTTTATCAAGTCCAAAGACAAATAAAGGGTTTTCCAAAACAACTACCCCAATACGATTATGGAATTATGATCATTATATGACATTTGTGGATTTGTGTAAAAGTTTCCACGATTTTAAGCATTTTGCATTGGTTTTAAAGTGGACCTATTCTGCAAAATTGACTTTTCAGAGCTTTTCCCAAGGGTAACCAAAATCAAAAGCTGGGATTGAGGTGGTTGGTAATAAGGATATAGCCTGATCAGCCTCATCAGTTGGTTTCACTTTGTGGAAACTGTCTAACCTCGCAGCATTAGAATTAGTTCACTTGACGGTAGGTAGGTACTTTGTTTATTTAACCAATCGCTGCTATTTGGTCATGACGTATGTAATGCACCACTAACGAGGCTAAATGGTATATTAAGCTTTTCCCAAATCCCGTAGGAAGAAGGGCAAAAACATCTTTCCCCTTGATAAAATTCACCAAACATTCTCTTTATTCCGGCTTTAAATCCTCGATCTTGGGAATCACAGAATGTATGGCTCTTCGCTGATTGGCTGGTGCATAGACGCGCACTTTCAGGGTTTTTGCAAACCATCTAGTGTATTTTGATTCCTGTCCCTTAGTCGCTGGAGAGAAATTAATTTGAGTGGAGGCACTAGGTGGCACCAGCCTGGCTGATAGGGATGGGCATTCGATTAAATTTTCTTCCTCGATTGTCAGGAGAATTAAGAATAGATTTTTGATTAATCATTAACATTTTTATAGTAAAATTATCATCATTATTATCACTATCACTAATCTGCATAAATAAACTCAACCATAACCACTATAGAGCCACATCAACCCCTTTGACATAATGTGTTTTAATGCAGCTTTGACACATTTGTTTACGTCTTACAGAAAGGAAACTTAAAACCACATGGTTCATTTGCATAAACTATAAGCACTTCTCTTAGCTGTTAGTGCACCTCTTTTATTTAATACTCATTTCACTCACTTTTTTTTATGTTGTTCACTTTATTTCGGCTACTGTTGAGATGAAAAGACTGAAGAGTGTTTGTCTTTTGGATGCATGCACACTCAACTGTATGTTGCAGTAACTGGGTACTGCGTTTACATGCACCATGACGAAACCTGGATACTCAAAAAACCCGATGATACCCGGGACACTGATGTGCTGTAAACACACTCACTGAGTGGAACAGTGTCTCCAAGGAGCCAGAGCCCGAACATGGGACTGTGAGACCACAACTCCAGTGTTCAGACGCAGCCTCGTCTCCTTATGCTGCGCACAGCAATCTGTGTTCAATTTGTCGATTAAAAATGAACGTGATCAACGAAATTCTTAACAATAATTTGTCGATTAGTTGACTAATCCTGCCCGTCCCTAGTTGGTAATAATAAAACTGTGAAACAAGCGTGTAAATAAGGAAAACTGTTCTGCACTCGGCCCATTCACGACTAATTTGTGAGTTGGTATAGTCACATTTTCTTTGTGTTTTGGTCTGTATTTTACCTAAACAAGTGGCAATTTATGCCTCTCTTTAGTGTTGGCGGGGATCAGATTGGTTAAAAATAGGGACACCTGGGACATTTCTTGTATAAAACTGGGACAAATCAGTGGGTTTGTATAAGTCTGATGGAACAGAGGACACTGGGACTGTCTCAGGTAAATCTGGTCACCCTATTTTAGAAATGTTTTAGTTGTAGGTGAAAAAGTTGTATTTCTTTTTTTCTTTATAATTTTTATTCTCCTGTACTAAAGATGTCATTGCTCCAATTTACCTCCGCTGGTACACGCCCACTGTGACATATGCAATTCTACAATTGCGTATGTCAAGTACAAGAATTCTACAATTCTAGTTTCTTAAAGCAAACTTCTTCTGAATCTAACATTTACATTTACATTAACATCTAACATTTCAGAGCTCTTTAACCATGTTGTAGTAGTTTCCGTCTCGTTTACCTTCTCAAAGTTGTATTTGGAGTGATTTGTGCATATTTGACAAATTTTTAATCACTTATTTTCAAGATCTACCCTGTTTTCATTGCCACCAGTACACGGCAACAGCTCTACACTTACTTCATTCTCCAATTTAATTTTCTAAATTGGTGATATGCTTAGAATTCACCAGTGTCGCGTATCGCATTTAGATATAAATGTAAAAGTGTGATGTGCAGCTCTCCATAGGAATTGCAGAATCTTTGTTTTTGTTTTTGGCCTAACACAGATGTCAGTGGATTTGACTCTTTTTATTAAGTCATTTTTTATCAATATTGTGATTTAAAATGTCCAAATTCTAACATAATGCTCCAAGGCTGTCATAAATTATAAGTGTAAGCCAGGCTCAAGCACAATGGCTGTCTTTTTTAAGATAGAGTAGCTTGCCAGATTTTCAGCGATCATTGCTAATTACTGCAATTTCTCCATCATGGTCGGTCAGGAATATTTTATTTTGGTGCATCAATCCAGTCTTAGTCTTCTAATAAAAAAAAGTGCAAATATAACATGATGTATCTTATTAATATATGTTATGCATGGCCAACTACTACAGTATAATCGTGTACTTCCTGGTCTATATTTGGGGCAGTAGACTTGACTAGTGTACTTCATATTAGTGGTATTTCCTGTGTTGGGTTTATATTGAGTAGAATGACAGACAGAGAGCTTTATGTGGCGGTGTTTTGGGAGGGAGGGAGGGGGTGGTGAGTGTGGGGGTCAGTCAGAGGTCAGCGTGTTGGGTGGTGAAATGCGACTCCAGAAAGAGGGACATTTTTGTAGATTTTGAATGAATTTTGTTGGTAAAATGCCTGGGCGTATGTTATAATTCTTCAGTTTTGGTATTCACTTTTGGGTTTGAGGGGGCTGCAGTGGTGTAGTGGTTTGAGTGCTGGTCTTTGAACTGGGTGGTCGCCGGTTAAATCTCACTGATTATGGCTGGTTATGACAGAAATGGAGAAGGAGCATCTGACATTAAAAAAAAAAAAAAGTTGAACATGAAAATTTAGGATCAAAATTGGGATTCAGTGTTGTAGATCTGTAAACTACATCAAACTAAACGACAGAAAGTTGTAGCTGTATTTATACCTACATAATTCTTGTCTATTTTCTAATTTTGCTGCTAAATAAATGTATTTTTTGTTGCCATGTGAACAGAAAAAAATACAGAACAACTTTCTGCAAGATTAATCGTGATCGAATCGAAATCACAATTTGAATGGACGCAAATTGCAAATTTTTGAAGTAGTATTATTTCCTCCTAAGGGTTGGGCGGTAATACAGTATTATGGTATCGCACGATATTAACAAGTAGTAATGTTATGAGTTTCATTACCGGCATTTAAAAAATCTGCAGCGCATAAGGATCTAATATAATATTATAATTTATTGATACCTTCATTTGTTTGCTCAGCACAAACGGATGTGTGGTTGTTTTTTCAGTTTAATGCTGTCATGATTTAAAACTAATAGTGTTCGATTATTTTCGTTCTGTTGTGTGAGGCTCATAAGGGAGACCAAGACAAGATGACAAGTTCGGCCGCAAGCGAGTACTAATACTAGTACTTCTGCAATTTGGCAGCATTTTGGCTTCATTTTGGCGGCAGGGTTCATGCTGTGGTCCAAGACAAGAAAAATATCTGATGAAGGCTTTTTTTGCCGAAACGTTATTTTGTTAATAAAAAAGCTTTTGGACATCGGCCAACCGAGTGTGCTATGCATTTTTTCACCCTGGTCTGGCTGCTCCTTGCATTTGCACAAGAACACATTTCTCTACAAGAATTCTGGTGTGCATTGTCTGTTTCTTTTGAGCATTTTGGCTTCAAGCCACATTTGTTTTACAGAAATGAAACTTAAAACCACATGGCTCATTTGCATAAACTATAAAGCGCTGATAGAAACAGCCTGCTCCTTCTGTGGTTTAGCTTCTGTGGTTCAGCTTCTGTGGTTCAGCTTCTGTCAAACGAAAGGACATGACTCAGTGGAATATATGTGTTCTTTCTGTGACAGAGGATGTGCAGGTGAGTTTGTTCTGTGCATCGCTTTGGAGATGGTTCATGTGAAACTTTTCAGAGATAAGCGCTTTGTGTTGCATTTGATTGATTGATTGATTGATTATAAGTCTGCAGGTCATACGCATAGCATAGCGCATATAGCATATAGTGTATGACCTGCAGCGTATAGCAGTGTGGCTTTGTAGCTTACCAAAGTCATACTAAAACATTTTGGTAATATGGTAATATGGTATACCCCGTAAAATCCTGACAAGGTTTAACAGTATTAAAATTTGGATACTCAACAACCCTATTTCCTCCACAAACAACAAAATCTCCTTTCTTATTCTGCCCAAAAAACTGCTAACCCTGTAGTTTAAATCTGTACAAACATGTTCTGAAATGTGATTCTCGTATTCGTTTGTCAATTTATCCCAAATTGTGAAGATGTAGTAATAGTGTTGAAGCTACCAAATGATGGAGTATTTCTGTCCCTTGTATGAGATGACACTGACATATTGTAGTATTTCGTGAATGAACAGTATAAGTGTGTGTGGTCGGCTCTTGGCAGCTGTGACTTGTTCATTTTCTTAGCACTCAGAGCAGTTTTCGCGTCTCTCAACTGACTGTGACTCTACTGACAGCAGCTGGCTCGTGCTCACACAGTCTACTGTTCCTCTACACAGACGTTTACAAAGATAGATTTATGCATTTCGAGTAATTTTATGTCTCTTTGTAGTGACATTTCACCATTCATTGCTTTGTTTTAATTGTTGAAGATTGGTTACACAGCAGCTTTGAGTATTTTTATTTTACATTTTTCAGCTTTCTGCCATGGTATAATGCCATAACCTCATCAAAACATGCCCGAAGAGGTTTTAGACGACATCCATGCATGTTTGAGTAATCTAGTGATCTCTCCCAGGGCTCTGTTACGGTTAACTGTAAGAGTCTACGTCATCTCCCATGGCGATTTTATGGTTACTTTCAGACTGCATACTTAAGTGACCCAAATCCGATTTTTTGGCCCCTATGCGACCTGTATCTTATCTTTTAATGACAGTCTGAATGACACAGATCCAATGTTTTCAAATGTGACCCAGGCCATTTGGATATGTGCTCCTAAAATACATATCTGATCTTTTGATATGCGACTTCAGTCTGAAGGGTCAGGTCACATTCATCCCACCTACACGTCAGGCTCAGAGTCTCGTCAATGGAGGGAAAGTGAGGTCAGCAAGTTTATTAATATTTTGGGGGGATCCAGGCCAAATCTTATCAGAACTGGGCAGTTTTTTAAATGATTGCCAAAAAAATGTCCAAGCGCAGCTACAGACGGTCCTGGCTCCAATGTCAACAAAAAAATAAAGAGCCTGCGAGCCAAATACAAGGAGGCTAAAGACTCAAACAAGTGAAACGGCCGTGGACGTGTAACCTGTCCATTTTACCAAGAACTGGACTGTATTTTGGGAGACAAGTCCAGCATTTAGGGGACTTCTGTAAACACTAGGGCTTGTGTATCAATAAAAAGTTGCCGATACGATACATACCTCAATAGTGCACTTTCGATTCGATTCAATATATTTCAAATCGATTCGATACAGTTCAATAAAAAATAAAGTCTAAATCATGTCTGTGATACTAAAAGTCTTTGTTAAACCACTTCTTATGCAAAGTTCATATGAAAAACAAACCTATTAATCATCAAAACAGTGAAAATGTCAAATGTGTTGCATAAATGAGTTTCCTTCCACTAAACAAGCAACAAAACTATAGCACTGTAACAAAATATTTTAGTAAAATATGACAAAAAGTACTCTTGGTGATATATATAGATACAGCAGTCCCCAATATCGATACTGTATCATCACATTAAACGATACGATATATTGATATTTCAGTATTTTTGTACACCCCTAGTAAACACACTCGCTGTGTGTGACGTCATCGTATCCTCCAATTACAGGTCAGATCTGTGGAAAGACAACCCCGCTCACTGTCTGAATGTGTGTTTATCTAGGTATTTTTGAGCTGTAAAACCACCTGTAATTGAATAAATGTAAAGTAGAGCTGTTTAATGTCATACTGTGGAACATTTCAAACAGAGCAATGACATCTCCATAGAAACAAGAAGGTGACGGACCCCTAACCAGAAAAGTTACGTAGAACACCTGTAAACAGTATAGATTTTACTAACTAGCACTCACCTTTTTTACCTTAGTCATGTAACGTGAAACTGGCTAACACGCTAACACGGTCTGTGGCTATTATGAGCTAACCGTGTGACGTATTTAGCCCAGCGTTGTCGTACACGTTGTCCTGACAGCGCTCTCCTCTCCACGTCCGAGAGCTGCTGAGAGGATTAGCTTCTTTTGTCTAGAGCCTCCGCCGACCTCTGACCTCCAGGTCCTTAAGAGCGGCTAACGGAAAAACAACAACATTAGCATCAGTTAGCTTCAGAATAATTACAATGCCAAACACTCAAATGTACAGGAACATAAAAAGTTCTGACAGTATTTTAGCATAGGTTTCTCAAATCTAGCTCTATTTAAACCTATCTGGGAAGCACACACTCCAAAAAACAAAACTAAAAAAACAAAAAAAAAACATTGAGCAAATGTAATAAGATGTTTCGATATGGCTAACACATAGAGTCTGGCTTGTCTTCATGGAGTTGTTATTGTGTTGCATAGAATGTTCCACAGTACAGCAATAAATCTATCTTGTATTTTTTGAACTATACTGTTTTTATTGCTGAAAAACTTGTATTGCCTGTCCAGAGATCTGACCTGTAAATTGGCGTGGTGGCGTCCCCTGCTTATGAAAAAGTTGAATGTCATACTGTGGAATATTCTAGGCAAAGCAATGACTGCTCTGTGATGATTAGCAGGTTACATAGTGTGTTTTTTTGTTTGTTTGCCCAAAAGAAACTGGTGCCCCTCAGTTTCCTTTGGGCACCAGGAGGGGGTCTCGATCATTGTAGGATCACCACTGCACTGGAGGACATGAAGGACCTGTAGTCGCCTAAACGCTGGGCTTGTCTCTCAAAATACAGGAGAGTTCTTCGTAAAATGGACAGGCCACACGTCCACGGCCGCTTTGTTTGTTTGAGCCTTTAGCCTCCTTGTATTTGGCTCGCAGACTCTGTATTTTTTTGTTGACATTGGAGTCAGGACCGCTTGTAGCCACACTCGACCATTTCTTTGACAATCATTTCAGAAACTGTCTGGTTCCGATAAGACCCCTCCAATTTGGCCTGAACACAGCGAAACATTCACCTCAAATATTAATAAACCCGCTAACCTCACTTTCCCTCCATTGACGAGACTCTGAGCTTGACGTGTAGGTGGGATGAATGTGACCTGGCCGTTCAGACTGAAGTCCCATGTCAAGTATCGGTTTTAGGAGCACACATCCAAGTGGCCTGGGTCGCATTGGAAAAACTCGGAGCTGTGTCATTGAGACTGTCATTAAAAGATCAGATACAGGTCCCACAGGGGCGAAAAAATCAGATTTGGGTCACTTCAGGCTGCAGTAGTAGTAGCAGTAGTAGAGCCGATTTAGATTGTTTTCCCAAATGATCGAAGTAAAATTTTGTACAAACTCATCTACAATCTTCTTTTTCTACAAACTGTGTATAGTCCAGTGTAGTCATATTTTTGCTGTACCCTCTTTGGACTAAAATGTTCAAATAAATTTAGCTTTTACGCATACGTTTTTCATGCATATTTAGACTGCTGGTTGGGCCAAACAAAATATCAGCCACTTCTGGAGATTTATGGCTGATAACTGAACGCTAAAAAGACCAAACATCCACTCAGTATATCGCCCAATTGATATATCAGCCAAGCAAAATATTGGTCTAACTCTAGTGTGCCTTTAACTGCATTTGTAACTATTTGTTGACCCAGACTGTTTCGAGAGATGACACCAGCTCTTATGTTCGTGTACGTGCATGGGCATGGCTCATATTGTGCAGAGTCCAGAGTCTAGTGGAAGATCTGCCTCCTCAGTGAAACCCGGCTGGAGACCACACAGCACTTTTTGGGGCAGAGCTGGTGAGATTCAAGTGCGCTCAGAATGGAACATGGAGGTGATTCATAACTGAGATATTTTGGCTGCACACTAAGCTTTCTATGAATACTTAAATGCGAAAAGAGAACTTTTCAAAACTTGACCGCTTGAAGATTTGTGGTCAAAAGAGGCTGTAGGTGAGTTTGTTCTAAATCAAAATGACATAATTTGGCGAAAATAATCAAAATCGGTTCACCATATCTGGAGAACTTATCAGTCATTGGTCGCTCTGGATTCTAAATAATCGGTATCGTTGGCTATGAAAACCCCCGTATCGATCGATCTCTAATTCAGATTACCTGGTGTTGTAAGGACAAGGAAAATGAATGGAGCAGGCAGATGACACGGCGAAGTGTAGCTGCGTGAGGCTAATCCCACAGACAATCCTATTATAGTACATTTGTCTAACAAGGAGAAACAAGCACAACACTTGTTATGTAATAAGTCCCAGCTGAGATCAGTGGAGTGGCAAGCCCTTTTACATGTATTTCAATGTACTTTTGGTACTAAAAACTTGTATAATTCAGTAACGGCAACTTGCAGTGGCGGAGTTAACAATTTGGGGGCCCTAGGTGAACTTGAGTTTGGGGCCCTCACTTTGTTTTGCTGTGGTTTTTTAATATATCTATTGTCTGACATGCACATCTCTATTTACTTGAATTATGGTGGATTGGAAACTTGTTTTATTAGTTTGGTCGCCTACTAGATAACCAGAACTGAAAGTAGTTTTATTTTTTTCTAGTACATTTTTGTTTACATCCATGACATATGATTATTATTATTTTTCTTATGATTATTGTTGAAAAGTAAACTACTCTCATTTAATGTTATATTGAGAGAAAATCTAAGTGCTCTGAGGCCTCAGCCATTAGTGGCAATGAGAGCAGTTGGTTAGGGGCCCATCCAGGTTTGGGGGCCCTAGGCAGTCATTTACTTTTGTCTAATGGTAGTGCCGCCTCTGAATGCAAGTTAGATCAATTTAATGCACCACAGTGGAATACATAGATGACATAACTGGAAAATGGTGTATGCACTGTCCCTATCAAATAAATAAAAATAAAATAAAAACATAAATAAAATAAATAAATAAAATAAAAATAATGAAATAAAAATAAAATAATAATTAATAAAAATAAAATTAAACAATAATAAAACAATACACTACAACTTCACAAACTTGAGGCAAAACCTGATTGTGCTGTAAAAGCGCTCTGAAGGGGGAGCAAAGTGAGGGTGCCAAAAACGAAAGTGAACATTGTGAAACATCATCATTTTCATTTTCAAAACAATTAAAGGTAACATGATGATCTAAATATGCTGTAAATGTGTTATTAATACCTCATAGAAGTAGTGGGTGGGTATCTAAATGTTGAAGATTTGTGGTAAAACGTGGCCGCAGGCGAGTTTGTCGTGAAACAAAATGACATAAGTTGGTGAAAATAATCAAAATTAGTTCAACGTATTGGTCGAAAAATATCAGGAGAGTTTATCGGTTATTGGTCGCTCTGGATTTTAAATAATCGGTATCGGCGTTGGCCATGAAAAATGAAAATTAAATAAATATTAAAATTAAAATAAAATAAATAAATAATAAAATAAAATAAAATTTTAATAATAAAATTTAAATAAAATAAATTAAAATATAAAATTTAAATAAAATTTAAATGGCATTAAATTATGACAGATTTCCAGTATATGTCTATCATAAGTCCCAGCATATGCCCCGCACCATTGCACCATACAGACATTCTAACCCACTCCTCTGAGCTGCTGTCTGGCAGATGGGTGCTAGCTTCAACCGGCCCCTGCTCTTGGCACCAGAGCCCACATAGAGATTACATGCTAGTGGCTGCTCTCCACGGACTTCTAATCAGGTTTGGAGGTGACTGAAAAGTCTGCAAAGTTTCATTCAAATCAAGAATGAAAGATCAATCGATTAATGTGGTCTTTTTGTGCTGCTAACCCTGTAGTTTAGACCCCTATAAATCAATTAAATGCTTTATAATTAGACTTATTGCGACCTCAAAAGCTGCTTATATAATATATAGTACTGGGGCAAGACACATTTTGCTCAAATACATGGGAAAAATCAGGTAAAAAAAATCTGATACAGCCCTTTTAGTGCTATGCTATTATTATATTATGCCCAACTATAAATCTCCATAAAATAATAATTATAATGTTGAATTTTTTGCACATAACTCATTTGCTTTCTCTACGCTGACAGGTTAATGATACTTCTTCGGGATCCTCTTATTTGGCTTAATAATGACTGGCTAAAATAAAACGTCCAAGATTAATGGCTTTTTCCTATCATTTTTGTACAACTACTTTTTGATGTCTCTTCTTGACAAACCACAGTGGCCTGACATGGTTTTCCGAGGGATTCATTTAGCCTTCCTTAAGAGGTACTTCCATGTGACCCTGAACTAAGCACTTGGCTCCTGACCGCTGTTCAATCCCGCGCTGGCAATCAGGGAAGACGACCGACTTAGAGAAGCACGAATCTGAATCGCACAACTTTGCTTTTTAGTTTAAAGGTACACTATGTAACTTTTCACCTGCTTGTTTCTATGGAAATGGCATTGCTTTGTCTGGAATGTTCCACAGTATGACATTAAACAACTCTACTTTACATTTAATCAATTGCAAGTGGTTTTATAGCTCAAAAATATCTAGAAAAACATCATTCTGACTGTGAGCAGGGTCGCCTTTCCACAGATCTGACTTGTAACTTGGTCCAGCTTGGTCTCCATGAAGATAGAAAGTTTTAATACCATACTGTGAAACATTCTAAAGCAGTAACATCTCCATGGAGAAATGTCTCTGATAAAAAGTTACACAATGCAGCTTTAAAAGAGAATCTAAATTGTATTGTTTTGCCTACAATTTTTCAGTGTGTTATTGCATATTTTTGTTTATATAGTTTTTTTTTTAATAAATGCAGCATTAGCAATAGAAGCATTTTGACAAGTGTGGTGAATCACAGTAAGGTGAAATGTGTGTGTGAAAAAGCCTGCAGACTGAGCAGGCCAATAATAATGTGCAAAGCTTTACAAATCCAGCGAGAGCAAGTCTGTTACTACAGACACAGAGCTGCTGTATTCAACAGAAAAACTCTGACACTGTTGTACCGTTTGATATTATATTGTTACATTTTTCACCATAGTTCATTTGTTTGTTTAGCTGGTGCCGCTAATCTAACCTGGGCCACGACACCAGATTGTTAAATCTATCTTTCTAAATTGAGTTTTATATATTATCCATCTTTTTAGCCAATCACTAGCCTGATTCATCAGCTGGTTTCACTTCGGTTCACTTCATAAAAACCGTCTGACCTCGCAGTGTTACAATTCATTCGCTCGACGTTAGGCAGGTACTTTTTATCATTTAACCAATCTCTGCTATTTGGTTATGACATATATAATGCGCAATAACGTCTTTCCCCTTGATCAAATTCACCAAACATTCTCTTTGTTCTGGCTTTAAATCCTTGACAACACTGAATATATGACTCTTTGCTGATTGGCTGGTGCCCGAAGTTGCACTTCTTGGGTTTTTGCGAACCGTCTAGTGTATTCTGATTCCAGACCTAATCACTGGAGAGAAATTAAATTGAGCAGAGGCACTAGGTGGCACCAGCCTGGCTAGACACATCGCTTCCCAAAAGGCATTTGCACAAACTGTGAGGGCAGTACACGGTCAGGCTGGCTCAGTATGGCCTTAGTCTTTTGGAGCACCCGATGTCGCCACACAGAGGCCAAATCCTCCATCTGAACACCACTGGTTTTGTCACACACTTTTACTTTCTGGTTCAGACTGTTCTCGTCTTTCACCCATAAAACCAACAAATAAAAGAAAAAGTCAGCAAACTTTCGATAAAAATTATTTAAAATGTTAGACGACACATTAAAAGAGCTGAGCTTCCGCATCAAGTAAACCCACTGCTGTCCTTGTTTGAACATTTGCTCAGTGTTCTTATCAAACCTTAGGGAGGAATCAAACACAGTTCCCAGGTACTTCTAAGAGTCCTCCATGACTGTTCGATTAGAAGAGTCCACCGTCACTCTTCGATTATTAGTTGCCTGCCATAGAAGCTCTGTGATTTAGGCCAACCACTTAACACCGTACAGCGAGATCACCTCAAGATGAATTCTCTTGAGTTTATGAACTCACAGATCTTGCAACAGTCCAATTTTCTGCCCAAGGTTATCGTTAATCAAGGCTGCAAGATTAATCTTACCTGAATCAAAATAACAATGAATTGATTCTTGGATTGGAATGGATTCTTGTGATGTTTGTGAGTTTACAAATTCACCATAATCCATCTCGGCCTGGCTCCTGTTGGTTCAGTTGGGCTCTGCAGCTGGTTGGCGTGATTTTGGTGGTGAAAAGCCAAAGTGAACCAAAACAAACATGGCAGAAATTCTTCAACCTATTTTCGTTTTCACCTGGATGTAACAAAAGTTTGATATTTTGGCTTGTTCCGCTCTTGTGACGCTTTGACCAATCAGATTCAAATATTCGCCACGACATTCCTTTATTTTAACGATCTCTTTCAGCAAGAGCCTTTCCAGATTGAAAAATGTGTAGAAGTCATTCCGGAGTGACAAACACATCAATCTGGGGTGAGCCAGGTCAGCCATAATTAGCAAATCACAAAGGCTGTAATTTTTCGAAACACCATAATTTCCTCCACAAACAATAAAATCTCCGGTCTTAGTCTGCACAAAAAACTGCTAACCCTGTAGTTTAGATCTGCGCAAACATGTTCTGAAGTGTGAGTCTTGTATTCTTTTGTCAGCTCATATTTAGTTTTGTCCATTATTAGGGATGTAACAAACACTGAAATATCGTCAAAGATCTCACAATAATACCGTGGACCATTGCAATATATCGAATTACAAGTCTCTTTGCAACCTCCTAGAACTCAAACTTTTGCATGGGTTTATTGGCTTTATTGGAATAATGATTTGTAAAAACAATTTATTAAGTCCCAGAACAACCCAAAATGTGTTGGACATTTACTAGGGATGTGACAATAACTGAAATATTGAGGTATCGTATCGTCAAAAGTCTCACAATAATACAGTGGACCATCACAATATATCGACTTATAAGACTTGTTACGGACATTTTTGATCTACATTTGGTTCAAGGTGTTTGGGGGTGGAGCCTTGGGGGTGGAGCCATAGCCAGGTGTCTTATGTGGTCTGATTATTCTTTGTGTGGAAGCTGTAGGGTGTTTTTTGACCGTGTGAACCGGATATATTGTGCAATCTTCATTTATGGAATCTGCATTGTTAATTAAACCTCATAACCAATATTCTGTAAGTTTGGACATTGAATCTTTTCGTTTTCATCTTAGACACGTGAGTCAAGCTAAAGCCACACAGCCCTCACAGCTATAGTGGCAAACTGTGGAGTTAAACTGCTACTACAAGACTCTTTGCTTAAATTCATTGCTTTAGTGCAGTAACAGCTAAAAAAAAACTGAGTGAACTACATATACCATGATCCTTTGCTCCACTACAATGCAGAATACATGAAAAGTAATACAACTAATAATCAGAACCATCATTTTTAAGCATTTTTAAGCATCTTAATTCTTAGGTTTATGACAGAACCAAAGTCTTGTCAAGGCATTTTAAAAGGAAAAAGTTGCGTTTGAATATCGGATATTGTTACATCACTAACCTGTACGTATGTCCACATGTGAGGATGCCAGGTTCTAACCAGGCTGGCGTCACCTAGTGCCTCCACTCAATTTCATTTCTCTCCTGCGACTAGATCAGGAATCAAAATACACTAGACGGTTCGCAAAAACCCCGGAATTGAGAGTTCGGGCTCCAGCCAATCAGAGAAGAGACATACATTCTGTGTTGTCAATGATTCCTGAGATCGAGGATTTAAAGCCAGAACAAAGAGAATGTTTGGTGAATTTTATCAAGGGGAAAGATGTTATTGCTCTTCTTCCTACGGGATTTGGGAAAAGCTTACCATATTTTCCGGGCTATTAGACGCGCTCTTAAGCCTCTAACCCCTTCAAAAACGACTGCGCCCCACAATCCAGAGCCCTATACATGAATCCACTCAGGTGTCCCAGCACGACTTCAGTAAACTACAAAGACACACCAACCGCAGCACACGCAAAAACACACGGAGCAGACAGCGACCGCGCAAACAAGAAATGGAACAGAGGAACGAACCAAAAAAGCGAGTGCAATGTGCCTTTTCTAGCCACAACTGAACAACTGAGTCACTGCGAACACGCCGACAATCCGTTGGTCCCAGACAGCACCCTCCCTACACGCCACAACTGAACAAAGCCCAGAGTCACCGTGAACGCGCCAAACAAAGTCCCACTGACCCATCCAACTGTTGTTTCCTTTAACGTCCGGTACGGTTTATTTGTGAAAAACGTTCAAAAATAGACCATTTAATGACAGTGCGTCTTATAATCCAGAGCGCCTAATAGCCCGGAAAATACTGTAATATACCAGTTAGCCCCATTACTGGCGCGTTACATACGTCACGACCAAATAGCAGCGATTGGTTAAATGATAAAAAATACCTGCCTATTGTCGAGCTAACGAATTCTAACACTGCGAGGTCACACAGTTTCTACGAAGTGAAACCGTCTGAGGAATCAGGCTAGCCAGGTCCTAGGAATCTACATTAATAGTGAACCATGAGCTAAAAAAATCAGAGAGAACTACATAGACCATGATCATTTGCTCCATTTCAGTGCAGATTACATGAAGAAATTACAGTTCCAAGCACTTTTAAATCTTCGTTCTTTGGGTTAAGTCTTGTCAAGGCATTTTAAGAGGAAAAAGAAGCGTATCCACAGTTTTGTTTACTTCTCTCAAATCATAATAACAATGCATCGCTATAGATTTTTCCTCAAAATCTGAACCTGACCTGCACGTTGTCGTTTTCTAGAATCAGCATCGTCATAGTTGGTGCTGTTCTGGCCTCTGCAGCAGCGCTCCCCTCGCCTGTCTGTCTGGAACCCCCCCCCTCAGAGCCCTCCTGCCCACACCTCCTCCTCCTCCTCCCCCCTTTCCGAGACCCCCACCGCTTTTGTCTCCAACCGCGACCGGCCCGTGCCTGCAAATGAGCCCCTCCGCCACACCGCCACATTGCTTTGCTTTTGGGGGACAGCACCGTTCGCCGTTTAATCACCAAAACCTCGCGTCATTGTATTTTCCTCACAGTTCATAGCACGTTTTGATGTGAAAAGATCGAACGCTTTATTGGAAGAGGTATCCGTTTCAATTGTGATGCAAGTAACGACCCCCCCTCCCCACCACCGCCGCTACCACCTCCTCCTCTTCGTCACTTCTTCCCCCTTGCAGAGCGGCGGCGAGGGGAGGGGAGGGGCCGGCGGGTGCTGCTGGGGGTGCTGCAATGCTACGGGTCTATGCCGGCATTGCTGCGCGTTGTTGTGGACGTGAGCGACGATGCAAACGTAGCTCATTTGTTGACGTTTGTTTTTTTTTTTTCTTCTTCTTTTCTCTCTCTCTCTCTCCATCCAGACCCTGCTCCCGAAGACGTCCGCCGCCGAAAGTTGAACGCCTCAAGGAAACCAAGCTGGATTAGCAGTTTGTTTGCGCAGGTAAGAGCTGTTTTATGACATAATGCAATGACGCAGGCGGTTTGTGTTTCACTGCTGACACTTTTTGGCTTAAAGTGCGTCGCATAGACTGTTCATTTCACTAAAACATACTGTAGTCACATCATTTTATTTAAAGGGCCCATATTATGTTGTTTTCTGATCTATGTTATAATGTTTCTTCATCACAAACACATCTCTAGTTGTGTTTTGTTTCATTCACGCATGTTTAACACACAAATCCTGCATATTTAGGCTGAGTTCTTCTCTCAAACTGACAAGACTCTGTTCCCCCTTGTGATGTCATGAATTCATAATACAGGAAGTGCTCTACTGTGTTTTTAAACTTCATATATCTTCACTAGAATGATATGGATTATGTCAGACCTGGAGTTGCCAATCTCTACTGAACTAAAGGTAAAAGGAGCTGTTAACGTGGAAACTACTACACTGAAAAGAAAAACCGAAACGGTCACTGGATTTGCGTAGTAGTTGTAGTTTTCACATGTTATCTGTATATATTTATGTATGTAACTGTTTCTTCTGTTTTGTGGACTTGCATGTGAAACACTTCAGTCAGCTGAAGTTGTTTTAAATGTGTGACATAAATAAACTTGAATAGAATTGAATTGAATAAAAAAAAATATGGAAAGTGGTTGCATGCAATAAAATAATGCTTTGGTTTCAAAATAAATTCACATAAAAGATTAATGATTAATGTATGTTTTTTGAGCGTAACTTTTTCACAAGCTCTATATATAATTGTGTAGCTTTTTCACATTTGAATTAGGTAATGGAGTCATTATTAATGTATATGATTTGAGCTTGACTTTTTCACACTGAAAACTTTAAATAAAATGATGTGACCATTTTATATTGAACTTATGATGTGCAGGCAGTATTAATATGTACTAAATGTATGCATAAATGTCATGGCGTTACCATTGAATTGGTTTATATCTAGAATACATGATTAAACTTAATGTCTATAATAGTGATATTCTTGCAAACTTAATTACATACTTTCAATGTTGCAATCCAGCTGGCTGCAAAAGTAATAAAACAACACATTACTCAATCACTTTCAAATACAATTAGCTGTTTGAATATCAAAACGTAATATAAAACATTACATTCATAAGAAGGTCGAGAGATCAGTGTAGAATGCTTATGAACTATTAATTTGTGCTCTGTGGAAACCACGGCATTATGATTTCCAGTTTGAAGTGTTTCAGATTTTGAGTAGAATGAATTTAACACATTTTTCAACAAAAAAACCCACTGTATTCAAACTGTTAATGCAACTAGTTAAGTTTCATTAACAGTTTGAATTTTAAAAAAAGAAAATCAGAAATTGAGTGGTTTTTGGTTCTGCAAAACAAACCAAGATAAGATCAATTATCACCAGCACACTTCATGACATCATAAGGTGGGACAGAGCATTTTGAGCTTTGGAGATGTAGACAAACTAATAATAAAGGATTATTCAAACATGTGTGAATGAAACAAAACACAACTCCAGGTCTGTTTTTGAGGAGGAAACAACATCACAACATGACTTAAAGCTCACAAGACTTAATTTTGACTAATTAGGACCTTTACGATTTTCCCAAAAAAATTTAAATCTTGCCTTGTTTTTTCCAACTTTTTTTCATGTTTATAATTGTACTTTCTGCTTGGACACAAACAGCAGATATGACATACGTAGAGATAATTCCATAACTGTTACCTAGCAACCATACTGTGAGCAAGAGCAAGTCCAAATTACACAGTTGTTGTTCTCACTAGACCATTTTGTTTCACTGATAAACTTTATAATGACCAGGCTACACCTACCCATGCCTTGAAGGAGCAATATGCAACTTCTCTGGTAGAGGGTCTCCATGGAGATGTTCCACAGTATGGCATTAAACTTATCTGACTTGTCAGATCATAGAGATTCCTTTTAGGTAGCCTTAGAAATTGTTTTTGTAAATAAGCAGTGGTGGAAGAAATACTCAATTTTGTAAATATGTAAGTTAAATTACAGATACCAGAGCCAAAAAAAAATACTCAAGTGAAAGTAAAAGTATCTCATGAAAGAAATTTTCCCTAGTAAAAGTATTAAATGACCTGTTTAAAATGTACTTAAAGATATCAAACTGTGCAAAATCCTTTATCTTATAAGACTTGTAGTTATTTTGATACAGATTTGTGCTGATTTTATTTTTATTTTTTTGTATATTTTTGTTTGTTCAGATTATGAAATTGATTAAAATAACCCCTCATCCTTTTCAGCAGGTCACAAACAATCATTAAAAAAAAAAAAACTTTTACTTTTCAATCCTGTTCAGAATCATAGTAGAGTAGAAAGTAGGCCTACACATACCTGCTCTCAGATGTAGTGAAGTCAGAGGCGGCGCTACCATTAGGCAAAAGTAGGCGGCTGCTTAGGGCCCCCAAACCTGGAGGGGCCCCCAACCAATTGCCCTCAGTGCCACTAATGACAGAGGCCTCAGAGCAATTACATTTTCTTGCAATATGATGTTAAATGAGAGTAGTTTACTTTTAAACAATAATCATAAGTAAAATAATAATAATCATATGTAATGGATGTAAACAAAAAATGTAATTGTACTAATAAAGAAATAAAACTACTTTGAAATTCTGGTTATCTAGTAGATGACCAAACTAATAAGACAAGTTTCCAATCCACCATAATTGAAATAGAGATGTGCGTGTCTCAAGAACAATAAATATATTAAAACAACAAATAACAAAACAAAAACAAAAAAAACAGAAAGTACTATGATTTAATGTTGAAAATTACACTTTTTTTTTTTTTTTTTTGTTAGGGCCCCATACTCAAGTTCATCTAGGGCCCCCAGATTGCTAACTTCGCCACTGAGTGAAGTAAAAGTCAAAAGTATTGACCTAAAAATGTACTCTAGTAAAGTACAGACAGGCAGACCTACATATTTACTTAAGTACACTACATTACTACTTTTACTTTGTTAAAATCCATCACTGTAGTTAAGAATAAATCAGCATTAGAATTGTTATCAGTAAGTTATATTTGAATCTGGAATACTATGTCATGTAAATTCGTTATATGCATAAGTCTTCCAGTGTTTACTTCGCCCCACAGGAGTTAATAAGTATTGTTCACATTCTACTGTACATAGGCTACTCGCTAATGAATGTTGTGATGGCCCTGGGCAGTTGTCTTTGACCTTTGCGACTTGCTCCGTCTAGACTTTATTATTATCCATCCTGCCGACCGCAGAGTTCACCCACAGCGTCACGTCTTCTAAGTGTGACGCGTTGTTTGTATTGTGCGGCCAAGGCCAATCGCGCTAATAGAGTCACAGTTTTGGCATGTGGACGTTGGCGGTTCGCATTTAGCAGTTCGCGGTTGGCAGTGTGGTGAGTGGGAGTGACACCGGAGGGCACGGGCAGAGCTGGCCGTCGACGAGTTTGTTTTCCGTGATGAAGACCGAGCAGGTGGGAGCTGCGCGGACGAAGTGCCTTGACAAAGTGTGACCGCCGGTTTGAAAGTTCGGACCATGCTGTTGTTGTGTGTTTGTTTGGGCAATGACTTCACCTATTTATGTAAGAAAAGAGGAGTGTGTGTATTATGGAAGATCATTTGTTCCATTAGGTTTTACATTTTTAATGCCGTTCAATTTCTCACTTTTTTATTCTGAATTTTAGTTTTAGTAAGTATACTTGTTTAATATGTTTCCAATTCATCCATCCATTTTCTTCCACTTTATCTGGGGCTGGGTCGCGGTTGCATTTAGTCTGAGCAGGAAGTCCCAAACTTCCCTCTCCACAGACACTTCCTCCAGCTCTTCCGGGGGGACCCTAAGGTGTTCCCGGGTCAGGCGTTCTCCGGGGCTTTTCACTGGTGGGACATGCACGGAATACCTCGCGAGGAAGGCGTCCAGGAGGAATCCGGAACAGATGCCTGAGCCACCTCAACTACTACTGTCAATGTGAAGGAACAGCAGCTCTTACTCCAAGCTCCTCCCGTTCAAATTCAAAATAAAATTTCACCTTTTAAATATTCAGCACATTTTTTCAAGCCTTGAGATTCGACTGTCAAAATTCAGTGTGAAATTCGCAGTGAAAAAATTCGCACCAAAGATCCAAGATGTCAAGGCAGAAGCAATTGATTCAAACATGTTTTTTCAGAGTTAAAAAGTTCAAAGTAAGAAGTTCAACAGCATATAAAATTCAAACTCTGATGAAACAAATTCTATTCCATCGTGTATGTAACTCATGGTAACCTTGATGGTTCCCTGAATAGGCCTATCAACTGACTAAATAATGACAAAATCATAAAACTATGAAAAAAAAGTATGAATATGAGCTTTTAAAGACTAATGAAAGCATTGATTACACTGGTTTAGATCAGAGTTTTTGTTGTGTTCTTGGGCAATACACTTATGTAAGAAAAGTTGATGGTTACCTAAATAGGCCTATCAAGTGACTAAATCATGACAAAATTGTAAAACTACTAAAAAATGTATGAATACGTGCGTTGAAAGACTAATGAAGACATATTGATTACATTAGTTTGGATCAGAGTTGCCAAGTCTGCTTCTTCTAGCAACCTTGGGTTTTTTTTTTCTTTTTTTCTTTTTTGGAAAGTAGCTCACAAATTCACTGCTAAGAGGCACTTTCACATCAAGAATAAGGGGATTTAGTTTGACTTTTTTTCTTGTTAATAGTCCCAGTAATGCCCAATCTTGTTGGACGGACAGGGCCTGGTTAGTACTTGGATGGGAGACCGCTGGGATTATCTATGGAAACTACTGTTGTGTCCTTAGGAAGACTCTTCATCCACATTGCCAAGTTGGTGACGGTTAGAATTGCCAATGGTGCAGACTGGAAGCCTCTCTTCTGTCAGTCTGTGGCTGCTAGAGTGTGGATCGGGCCAGATTTTTCTGTGCAAGCCCAACCCACGTCTGACAGATCAGTTATCAAATCCGACCCAAACCCTATAGGCATTAAGATATTTGTGTTCAAACCTGACCGAACTCGACACAGTTAAAATCACACTATTTTCATAAGCCTACTAATGACACGTAGTATATTGTTTGTGTTCCTCTAACGGACACATAGACGCAAAATACAAACTCTGGATAGAGCAAAAATAATAAGACGACTTGATTCTTCACCTCTCGTAAAGTGTTAAATTTAAACTGCAGCGTCTCATCCACATTATCCAAAGAAATTGTAATCTGCAAATAATGACATCCAGTCCACAAAACAGTGCTGTTAATCCAGTTTGAGGCGTTATGTAAAAGTAAAAAGGCAAGAGTAGTTCCTCACGTGTGTCTGTTTCCATCCACACAGCGCACGGATCGAGGTGAAGCTGCAGATTAGTGATAGTGACTCTACTTCCTGTGGACTTTATCTCTAGTCTTTTATGCTTTAAAAATCATGTATCTGAAGTTTTACACCACATTTCACAGATAATAATAACACAGTTTTGACTTGTATCTAAACCAGAAGTGCAGAGCTCTGATCTTTTGAGAGTCTCAGAGCGAGTGATTTTACTGTAGACAGGAAACAGCTGACGCGCAGATGTGTCCGAGTCCGACCCGAGACCGAACATAAGTTGTCTGAACCATGCTTCCATGCTCTAATGGCTTCTAGGGGTGGATGGTATATTGCTTCCTGTATCGATATTGACCAAATTTGATACAGATATTCTTTGTGAGGAGTGATCGATTGATGCTTCGTGAAGCGTCTTTGAGTGTCCAAAAAAAGTGCTATATAAATTGAAATGAAATGTTAATAGCATTAAATATGTGATTACAAATGTGTGGGTCTCATTGGCGTTTTTTTTTTTTTGTTTTTTTTTGTCAATGTCTGAAAATCTGTCAACTGTCTGCGATGGTTTGTTTGCTGATGCTATGAACTCAGTGAACTGTGAGCGGGATCGATGCCCTGCTGTACGGTTGTGTCTGAGTGAGTCAGGGCTACCACTTTGTCAAACCTTTGATACGACATCTTTAAATGTTGTTGAGAAATGCCAACGAAGACCTATCGCGCTTGCGTCGTCTACACAGTTATGATCCTCTAAATTGCACGTTTTAAATCGCAATATTCATCTAAAACAACTTAATAAAAGAAAGAAGTCCGCGTTAGAAAACTGTGGTGTCCAATAGGAGCTGACGTAGCCGTAAATGCCATCACAACAAAGAGTCTGAATCTCCGAAATGACTCCGAAACGCTGCTAAATCCTTCGTTTATCGCCAATTAAAAACTGGAGAACGAAGTATGCACGGAGAAGTGGGCGTGTACCAGCAGTAAAAACATTTGATCAGCAACGTGGCGTCTTGAAAATAAGCGATTAAAAATAAGGGGAACAACAAAAATATCGCGGTTACAAGCTCTATAAAGTCGATTTTGTGTAATAGGTTTGCTTGAATTCTTTCCTCGCAAATTCTTCTTTTCAGTTTGAGTTACTGGAAAGACTCAGAATTGCTTTGACCTACTAAAAATGCAATAATTTCACGTACGTGTGTGTGTTTTTACTGGGACTGCTGGGCTCCTGTCACCTCCAGACTACCCCCTCCCACGCCGCTGTCTCCGTCCCCTCCAGCGCGCACCGTGTCTGGGGAGAGAGCTGTCACTTCCTGGGGCCTCTCTTTCCCCGTGGATGTCCTCTGTTCGCGGGGTCACGCCTGTCCCCGATTACCATGTTTGGGGCTGTTTGTCAACTCTGAACCTCAGCTGCAACTAAGAATATACTGTACTCTACAAAAAGTCTAATTCAGAAATCGCTTGAATGAATAAAATATGATCTTGATGGGACTAGTGTTGTCATGATATTAAAATTTCAAACTTGATCTTGATATGAATTCAAAAAACACTCTTTATTTAGTCAGTAGAATGTCATTTTCAACAGTAAATCAAAGTACTTTCTTTTATATTTCCATGTGGTCTTATATCTGTGTACTCCCGAAGGTGGTCCAGGTAGTATCTAGTTTCGATACTAGTTTTTAGTATCGATTAGTATCTGATTTTCGACACTTTTCTCAGCCCTATATGGGAGTACATTTCTGTTCGGAACATGACTTTTTGCAATTAAAATAAGAAATTCATCATGTTACACTAAAGATTAAGACATACAACAACTCAAACATTCAGCTGGAAATAAATTAAAGCAAGCCTGTCTGGCTTCAGTTAAAAAGATCTACAGATTTTTTTTCCTTTTTAACTTGTTGAATCTACTCAAATCAAGTAAAATGTGAGTTATTTGAACGTAGCTATTACCATATGGTAGTGTTAGAACTCAAGACCAATCCTGGTCTCGAGACCAGCTTTAAGATCATTTTTTTATGGTCTTGGTCTCGTCTCGGACTCAACCTTGTTTGGACTGAAGCTTGGGTTCGGTCTTGTCTCAGTCTAGAAGGCGCTTGGACTCGGTCTTGTCTCAGTTTTGAAGGTGCTTGGGTTCGGTCTTGTCTTGGTTTTGAAGGCACTTAGACTCGGTCTTGTCTCTGTCTTGAAGGCGCTTGGACTTAGTCTTGTCTTGGTTTTGAAGGCACTTGGACTCAGACTTGTCTCAGTCTTGAAGGCGCTTGGACTCGGTCTTGTGTCAGTCTAGAAGGCACATGGACTCGGTCTTGTCGCTGTCTTGAAGGCACTTGGGTGTGGTCTTGTCTTGGTCTTAAAAGTGCTTGGACTCAGTCTTGTCTTGGTTTTGAAGGCACTTGGACTCAGACTTGTCTCGGTCTTGAAGGCGCTTGGACTCGGTCTTGTCTCGGTCTTGAAGGCGCATGGACAGAGATAGATTTATAAAAAACATTGATATATATGTGCCAAAATAACTGTAAAATACAAACAAATGTCCAACATGACAAAGATGGTCTCAGTTTGGTCTCGATGGGCTGTGGTCTCAGTCTTGTCTCGGCTTCAGCCTTTAAAAGTCTCGATCTTGACCCCCAGAGGTTTTGGTCAGGACCCTGTGGTCTCGGACTGGTCTTGGTCTCGATTATTGCGGTCCTGACTACAACACTACCATATAACGTACACTGGCCCAAACATGAAACTATGTTTGGTGTTCAGTTGTATAAGCAGCTCTTGAGGTCAAAATAAGTCAGTTGTGTAGTGTCTGCGTCTAATTGTAAAGCATTTTTTGTCCTCCAGGAATGCTGTTAGCATGCTAGTTGTTGTTAGCTTTACCCTGAAGACCAAACTTCCCTCTGGTCTTTGACAGTTGTAAACAGCTCGTGGTGAATAATAAAAAAACAAACAAAATGTGAGTGAAGAATAACTTTGGATCACTGTTTCTATTTTGTTTTCAGATGTAAAAATGTATGCTACAGGCTTTTAGAAACTTGTTTTTTTGTTTGAATGACAAAAAAAAAAAACTCTGTCGTTGCATTCAAAAGCTGTTCATATGTGGTTCCATAAAACTGGTAGTATTTTTATGGCTGCAGATATATACACATATTGTAATCGTGAACATTATACTGTAGTTTTACTCCCACGTGCCCATGTAACCACAAGCGCCGCAGTAAAACGTGATGGACACTTTTATTGACCAATTACTTTTCATTTAGCGTGAGATGAAATCTGCACATTTTTACTGGTCTGCTGCTCACTCGCATACTCCATATAACACAGCAAAATACTACTACTATTTCTAACTTCTGCTTGTCATGGTGATACTGCTTACATCTACCACTGCTATTTTTACTATTAGGTACTTATACTCCTTCTATTTCACTTTTATATATGCTATTATATTTATATATATGCTATTAGTGCATCTACTTAACTTACTTTGTACTACTACTACTACTTCTCCTTTTGGGCTTGTGGAGTAAAAGCAGAGCCAGCAGGCGTACATTTCACGCGGCTGTGTCATAACATGTAGGTGTGTAAGTATGCGCGTACTAGTCCATGATTCACACTGACACAGAGTGTACTGAAGAGAGAGGACAGCACCTGTCGCCCTGAGGACCTGCCTGCACCTGGACTCTGGGGATGGGCCGGTGCAGGTGTTGTCCAGGGGCACAGCTTTAAACTTAAAGAGGGAGTAAAGCTAAAACTCATGTGTTTGATGATTTGATCAGGAACAATGTTATACCCTGGTAGAAACATGGTAGAAAGAAACAAAACCATAAAATATTCAGCAAAATTGATCTGATCTGTGGAGAGGCAACCCAGATCATAATAACAATGTAATATGCAAGTACTTTCCAGCAGCTTTGGATGATACAGTATTGATATCGTGGGTTATCATGGGCTGCTGTATCGATATATCGCCAAGAGTATTTTGAGGTATATTTTACTAAATTATTTTGTCACAGAGCTACAGTTGTGTTGACATTTTCACAGTTTTGAAGAGTAAAATATGTGTTTTTCATATTAATTTTGCACAAACTCAGTGGACTTAGTAGACTTTTAGAAGACGTGTATCATTCGTTCATTCGTTTTTCAAAATAAAACCAAAAATAAGAAATTTTAAAAAACTAAAATTTTTTTCATTATTTGTCTCCAAAACCAAAGTAAAAAAAAACAAAAAACAATTTGTTTTTTTCAGTATTCGTGTTTAAATTAATTTTGTGTTTAAATGAAAAATGGAAAAAGACGGATAACAACAGTTTCCTATTTACGTGACTTAAACTGCGATGCCAGACTTTTGTACCGCTTACGGACTGAATCAGGACTAAAACAGGACTAAACCGGGTCTAATCCAGAACTGAACCAGGTTTCAGGCCTGGTCTGGTCCCGGTCTCAGTCCTGATCAACCAACAGTCTATGCGGGCGCACCTCCGGGCCCGTCCCGACACACAGTCCTGGTTCAGTCCTGGTCCAGTCCTGGTCCAGTCCTGTCCAGTCCTGTCCAGTCCTGGTCCAGTCCTGGTCCAGTCCTGGTCCAGTCCTGGTCCAGTCCTGGTCCAGTCCTGGTCCAGTCCTGCATCACCTTAGCTACATCCATGATTCATTTCGGCCATATTTGTAGTTTTTTATGAATTGCCTTGAAAAAGTGTGAACGTCCTCTTGTCTCCTTCACTCTGACCGGTCCTGACTTTGATCTATTAAACATGAGTGAGTGTGTGTGTGTGTGTGTGTGTGTGTGTGTGTGTGTGTGTGTGTGTGTGTGTGTGTGTGTGTGTGTGTGTGTGTGTGTGTGTGTGCACGTGGGGGGCGTGCGCTGGCCTGAGGGAAAGAGAGAGGAGGAGGAGAGGGAGGAAGATGAGAGGAGGAGGAGAGAGGAGGGGCTGTGAAAAAGGGAGATGGACAGATTGAGAGACAAGGGAGAGAGAGAGAGACAGATAAAGGGACAGACAGGGAGAGAGGGAGGGAGGGAAAGCACAAAAGAGAGACAGAGGGAGAGAAAGATGAAGAGAGAGTAGGGAGGGTTAAAGAGAGATGGAGAGAGAGAGATACAGAGGGAGAGAGAGAAAGAGAGACAGAGGGAGAGAGAGAGATGAAGAGAGAGAGACAGGGAGAGAGATGAAGAGGGTGGAGAGAGAGAGAGAGAAAGAGAGAGACGGAGGGAGAGAGAGTGAAGGGAGAGTAGGGACAGAGAGAAAGAGAGACAGAGGGAGGGGAGAGATGAGAGAGAGAGAGACAGAGGGAGGAGAGGAGAGAAAGAGAGACAGAGGGAGAGAGAGAGATGAGAGAGAGAGAGACAGGGAGAGAGATGAAGAGGGTGAGAGAGAGAGAGAGAGAGAGACGGAGGGAGAGAGAGTGAAGAGAGAGTAGGGACAGAGAGAAAGAGAGACAGAGGGAGGGAGAGATGAAGAGAGAGAGAGACAGAGGGGGAGGGAGAGAGAATGAGAGACAGAGGGAGAGAGAGATGAAGAGTGGAGGGAGAGAAAGAGAGACAGAGGGAGAGAGAGATAAACAGGGTGGAGAGAGAGAGAAAGAGAGACAGAGGGAGGGAGAGATGAAGAGTGGAGGGAGAGAGAGAGAGAGAGAAAGTGGCAGACAGGGAGAGAGACGGAGGGAGTAAGAAAGAGAGAGACAGAGGGGGAGGGAGAGAGAACGAGAGACAGAGGGAGAGAGAGATGAAGAGTGGAGGGAGAGAGATACAAAGAGAAAGGGGCAGACAGGGAAAAGGAGAGAGAGAGGTAGAGAATGAGAGACAGAGAGAGAATGAGAGACAGAGGGATGGAGAGATGGAGAGAGAGAAAGAGAGACATGGGGGGATAAGAAACTGGGAGAGAGAGAACGAGATAGAGGGAAAGAAAGATAGATAGATAGATAGATAGATAGATAGATAGATAGATAGATAGATAGATAGATAGATAGATAGATAGATAGAGAGTGGATATAGAGAAAGAATAAAAGTACAAACAGAGAGAAGAATAGAGTGAGAGGGACACAGATAGAAATAGAGAGACAAAGGGACAGACAGAGAGAGGGAGTGAGAGACAAAAGGAGCCAGGGAGAGAGAATGAACGGAAGAGTGAGAGACAGAGACAGAGGGGTTGATTGACAGTGATAGAGAGAGAGAGAGAGAAAGGGACAGAGAGAGGGGGAAGTGAGAGAGAGTAAGAAGGAGAGAGGAGGGAGGGATAGAGGGAAAGTGAGAGTGCAAAAGCAGAGGAGGGAGGGGGTCTGTCTATGTGAATTATAGATGAGGAAACAGGAGAGAAGAGGATGAGAGGAGGAGGAGGAGGGGGAGGTAGAATTTACTGGGCCGCACTGCTTTAAGCTCTACACCTCCACACACCAATAAAACACCACACACACACACACACACACACAGAGAGAGAGACCAAACCACAGTTTACACGTCACACCATTTAATTTCATCCACATTCATCAAGGGTTGAAAATATAAATTGTACAAAATTCTGAAAAGACAAAATATGTGTAATTTAATTGAGGGCAATATTTCTTATTAAAAAAGAAATTGTGGCTTCAAAACAAGAATCTGGGCGATTACCAACACTGCGTTTTTGTGTAAGGAATAAGAGAATATATTAAATGTAGATTCTCGTGGAGGAGTTGAAGTATCTCAGGGTCTTGTTCACGAGTGAGCGGAGGATGGAGCGTGAGATCCACAGGCGGATCGGTGGTCACTGTATTGGACCGTTGTGGTGAAGAGGGAGCTGAATCGAAAGGCAAAGCTCTCCATTTAACATTACTCTACCTTCCTCCCCTCACCTATGGTCAGAAGATCACAGATACAAGAGGTCAAAATGAGTTTCCTCCGCAGGGTGGCTGGGCGCTCCCTTAGAGACAGGGCGAGGAGCTCGGAGTAGAGCCGCTGCTCCTCCACTTCGAGAGGAGCCAGCTGAGGTGGCTCGGGCATCTGTTCTGATGCTTCCTAGGGCCTGTTCCGGTGTTCCGGGCATGTCCCACCAGGCAGAGGTCCAGTGAAAGACCCAGGACACGCTGGAGGGACTATGTCTCTGGGCTGGCCTGGGAACACCTCGGGGTCCCACTTAGAGGAGCTGGAGGAAGTGTCCAGGATGAAGGAATTCTGGGAGTCCCTGCTTACACTGATACCCTCGCGACCCAGCCCCGGATAAGCAGAAGAAAATGGATTGATGTAGATTCTCAAAAGCAGCTGTATTTTATATTTTCTTCTCCTGTTGAAATGTATTGCTTTTGGAGTAGTCATAGTACTAATAGTACAAATAGTACACACAAAATCCTGCATATAGACTTCTTCTCTTAAATTGAAAGCAATCTGTTCCACCTTGTGATGTCATGCTGTAATACAGGAAGCTGTGTTGCTACTGTGTTTTTAAAATCCATACACCTTCACTAGAATCATTTGGATACTTTAAGGCCTGGAATTGCCAATCTCTACTGAAAAAAAAAAAAAGGTAAAAAGGTAGAGGTAACAGCATTATAACATGATTTAACGCTCAGAGACAATTTCGCATAATACAGGACCTTAGATTTTTTTTTGCCCATCCATTAATCTTCAAAATACAAAATAATGACTGAAAATGTCTCTTTAAAAAGCATAGAAAATATTACGATTGTGTCGCTTATATAAGCGTATCAGAATCTGCCCACAAAAAACGCTAATCTCTGTCCGTTTTACTCATTTTCTTGATCAAATGTCTTCAGATTAGAACTAGTCTTGTGGCGATTCTTGGATTAAAGTGTTCGTGTTTGACCTCCTTCCTCCTCTTTCCTCCCCTCCTCCCTCCTTCACTCGTCTCCTACTTCCTAGTATGTGTCCTATTTGGCCTCCTTGCTCTCTCGGGACGGACACTATAGCCCTGTTGGAAGTGCTGAGTCATCTTTTCTCATTTGTCCGGCTTTCTACTCTTTTGTCCATCCGAGAACATACTTTTTTTTTTTACACAATACAGACCGAATATGGCTTTATATATCAGAATTTAAATAAAAGCACTTCATTCGTTTTTCTGCCTGGAATGTTCCACAGTGTGACATTAAACAGCTCTACTTTACATTTATGAATTTACACTAACTGTTTGGTTTTACAGCTCAAAAATACCTAGAAAAACAACATTCTGACTCTGAGCGGGGTCGCCTCTCCACAGATCTGACCTGTAACTTGGTTTGGTTTGGTCTCCATGACGATAGAAACGGTTTAATGCCATACTGTGAAACATTCCATAGCAATAACATCTCCAAAAGTTACACAATGCGCCTTTAAGGATATTTTTATTGTGGTCGTCTCCGTGTTATAACGTTGCTTCTCTGGAATATTCCACAGTAAAGCTTTAATATATCGATCTTTGTCAAATGAGGTTTTTGAAGAGATAAGTTTCCTCACAGCAGCAGGAGTTTGTTTACAAGGCTTTTTTGAGCAATAACAACACTTCTTGCTCAATTTATTTTTTATTGTCTATTTTCTTGGTTGAAATGTGACACAGCGGGGCTTTAAGATTAACATCTGATAGAGATCAAGTGTTTATTTGAGTCCGGATTCAGTTGATTTAGTCAAAATTTTGCCAGATTTTGTGCAAAAACAATGACATAAAACTCCCATATTATGCTCAATTTACATTTTTGTTGTTTCTTTTAATCAAGTTTTGTAGTTGTGTTTTGTTTTATTGACACATTTTTGAGTAATCCTGCAAATGAAAATCCGAAAATCACCAAAAACGCTTCTCAAAACGTGTCCCACTTTATGATGTCATCAGTAGGGGTGCAAAAATACTGAAATATCAATATATCGTATCGTTTAATGTGATGATACAGTATTGATATCGTGGGCTGCTGTGCCGATATATCACCAAGAGTATTTTTTGGTGTATTTTACTGATTATTTTGTTAGAGAGCTACAGTTTTGTTGCTTGTTCAGAGGAATGAATCTCATTTTGTGACACATTTGACATTTTCACTGTTTTGATGATTAAAATGGGCTTTTTACACTTTGCACAAGAAGTGGTTTAACAAAGACTTTTACTATCACAGACAAATAGATGGATCAGATAACAGTATTTCCCAAACTTTTTTTCTGGGGACCCATATTTTAAAAGTCACACATCTTCACGAACCAAGTCAACAGACATTATTTGTAAATCACAAGATAAATTTGTGACCATTATTGAACATTAATTTGGATATTTTATCATTGACTGAGTGATCGTGTCTCTCTGAACAATAAGTATTACCGTATTTTTCAGACTATAAGGTGCACTGGAGTATAAGGCACATTAAGCGAAACAAACGGACGACACTTGAGACTTTTTTTTATTTCCTACGAGGACGACTCAAATACACATTGAGTAATAATGTGTTTAATGCAGCTTTGCGCACATTTGTTTACGTTTTACAGAAACAAAGCTTAAAACCACATGGTTCATTTGCATAAACTATAAGCTCTGAAAAACACAGCTCGCTCCTTGTGCGCTGATGTGGTTCAGCTTCTGTCGGACTAAAGAACATGACTCAGTGGAATATGTGAAAATTGGTTCGAGGTCAGTCAACACAACCAGAATTAATGTATAAGGGGCACCAGGATTATAAAGCGCACTGTCGAAAATTAATTGATTTTAAGTGCACCTTATAGTCTGAAAAATATGGTACTCAAGTTTTAAACCAGGAAAAACAGTGATCAGTGCACGGAGAAGAAGTGAGGAGCCGGGGGGCCTTTATTTTTTATTGAATCGTATCGAATCAATTTGAAACATATCATATCGAATCAAAAGATCACTGTATCGAGATATGTATCGTATCGTAGCCTATGTATCGAGGTATGTATTGTATCGGCAACTTTTTAATGATACCCAGCCCTAGTCATCAGGTGGTAATTCAGGATCTAGGTATGCACAGATTTGACATTTTTATCAGATATCAGCAGCGATTAAAAATGTTAATGGATTGGATATCGGTTCTAAGATATCGGTTTAGTCAGTATCCAATTTTGGGCTATAAACTGATGTAATAAAACTATTTACTACAACAAAACGTCTGTGTTCTGTAGCTGTTCTGTGGTGACTTTAAATGACATATATAGATTTTTTTCCCCTTTTTTGCTCTAGTTTCGGTTGATATCATGGATCAACATGCTTAAAGCCAAAATATCGACATCGGTATCGGAACAGAAGGAGCTGAATGAGTGCGTCCTTACCAGAAACCCACATCGAAGCAACTCACCACAAAGATCTATTATTTGTAGCCTTTAAACTGCTCATAAATGGCAGAATTATTTGCTGGAGATTGTCCTTGAAAATCTAAATGAAAGGTCCAGTTTTCGCTTTTTGTGTAAAATTTGTCCGCAATAACAGCTCAGCGATGTTTATAGTCCCCTCTCCTCTCAGCGGGCGTCTTTGGTCTAGTCTCTCTGGTCCCATAAATCTCCCCACTTCCTGTTTGGACTGGCTCTTTGCTTCCTCTCATCAGCTCTCGCTTTTTCTGCTGACAAGTTTAAACGGACGATATTCTGCTATGTCAACTTACGTCAGATTTAAGAATGTTACAATGTAGTTTTCCTGTCAGTATCGTACTAAATATTGGAGTTGTGGTGTTTCATTCATGTAGATTTGATTAGTTCTTCTCTTCCATGTTTTTAAAGGACTTCTGTGGACTTCTTGTTTGTTTCCGTGGGAGACGTTGCTCTGCCTGGAATGTTCCACTGTGTATCTATCTTGGATTTGTTCATTTACGATGTTGTTTTATTGCTAAACATTTTCATGGAACAAACCATGTGCAGGGGTGCCTCTCCGCAAATCTGACTCCGTGGAGATAGATAAGTTGGTTTAATGCTATACTGTGGAACATTCCAGGCAAAGCAACATTTTCATTAGACAAGTGAGATTTTTTTTTTAGAATTCCACCTTGATTTGAGAAAAAAATTGAATGATTTAGTCATTTTTTGACTCATTGGTCAATAAGCGTTTTTATTTTTGTTGTTGTAGCAATACGTGTTTTGTAGGACTGGGTATCATTGAGAAGTTGCCGATACGCTACATACCTTGATACATAGGCTACGATACATACCTCGATACTTAGGCCATGATACGATACGATACATACCTCGATACATAGGCCACGATACAGTACATACCTTGATACATAGGACACTGTAACATACATATGCCATGATACAATACATACCTTGATACATAGTCCACGATACGATACATACCTCGATACATAGGCCACGATACGATACATACCTCGATACATAGGCCACGATACTATACATACCTCGATACATAGGCCACAATATAATATATACCTCATTACACAGACCATGATATGATACCTACCTCGATACATAGGCTACGATATGATACATACCTCGATATATATGTCACGATATGGTACATAGGCCATGATATGATACATACCTTGATACATAGGTGACAATAGTAAGCTTTTGATTCATTATGATTCAATACAATATATTTCAAATCGATTCCATGAAAATAAATTCTAAATCATGTCTGTGATACTATAAGTCTTTGTTAAACCACTTCTTGGGCAAAGTTCATATGAAACACAAACATTTTAATCATCAAAACAGTGAAAATGTTAAATGTGTCGCATAAACAAGTTTCCTTGCTCTGGTCAAGCAACAAAACTGTAGCTCTGTAACAAAATAATTTAGTAAAATACACCAAAAAATGCTCTTGGCGATATATCGATACAGCAACCCATGATATTGATACATTAAACGATACGATATATATTGATATTTTGATATTTTTGCACACTCCTAGTTCATGGCTAGTGATTTTTTGTGTGAGAGACAATAAAAATCAGCTCTCCTGTTTTAGTTCCAACTAAATCAGATTTTTCTAGTCATAATTTTGTTAAAATGAAGCTGAGATTAAAATCTAAAAGATCTTCTGACAGAGCAGTGCCTTCAGTTAGCATCACCCCCTCACCTTGGGACTACTGATGATCTCAACTGCAAATATCAATACAATTTTATGGGACCCTTAAGTTTAGCTGTCTACCCTCTCCTCCTCTAACTGTCAGTCCAGTCGTCATCACGCACACGTCCAGTTCATATCGGATTATTATCATCCTCGGTCGCTGTGGTAACCGCCCTGACGACATTAGTTTATCTGCTTTGTTCTTGGCGCGATCGCTTTTTGGCACAGGACACTTGACTTTTATACACCGATATTCAATAATTAGCGACACAAACGCGAAATACGAAAGATACAAAAGCCGATAGCGTGTGCACGGGGGATAATGAGCGCGGTGTGGATGGTTGTGTGTTGCCATGGGATACGAAATGGAGGATTATTCAGATTAGTAGACGGACGGTGGACATCTGTGTAAAACATAAGTCTGTTTGGATTGTGAATTAGCCAAAGTGATGAAGCATATGGGTTACAACACTATATAAATGAAAAAATAATTAAAAAGTAGTGCTGTTCATCATTCTTTTTAATGGAGAGGTCTGCAGCCATTCACTAAAATCATGCGGTTTGGAGCAGATTGAAGACTTTGGAGGACGAAATGAGACTAAATGATGAAGAAAATACGCTTAGAAACCCCAATTATTTGCTTTGGATAGGTATGAAAAAGGAACATTTGCTTTGGATCAGTATAAAAAATGGAAAAGTGTCATAGTATGTTCATTAAAGGTCAATGTGGTCGTACGTCCTTGTCAAAGCCTGATTTTGTCCGATCGCAGAAACTGAGCAGGGTTGCTGTGCTTGGACGGGAGAGCGCCGGGAATGGAGCTCAACAGTGACCGTACACCGCGTATTTACGGAACTAAATTTCTCATTCGTTTTTCTCGTCAGCTTTCCCCCCAAAAAAATAAATAAATAAAAGTTTGAAAGTTCGGGCCTAATCAACTCTGTGGAAACTGAAGACCACAAGACCTATCGTTGTACTTAAAAGCTGAATCTGGAACTTTATAAACCGCCAAGTTATTAAGACATTTCGTAGAATCGTGACTTAAAACAACCGCATTATGGATCTTAGCACGTAGATGAACCTCCGCGATGTCTTTGAACTCTTAATATTACAATTTCTCAAACACTCTGTGGGGAAAAATGAACAGAAAATGCACTTTTGGATCAAGAGCCAGTGGCCGAAACTGTTGTTGTGTTCTTAGGCAAGACACTTCACCCACATGGCCTAGCTTGAAAGTTATGAGTGTTGGTGTTGGCCTCACTTCTGACAGTCTACCCCAGGGCAGCTGTGGCTACAATAGTATCTTACCAGTGTCAAAAAAACACTATATCATTCCAATGCATTATTATTAACTAGGGGTGAAACGATATCCAAGGCTCAGGATACAATATTTATTGTGGAAAGCTCATGATATGGTGGCAAGGCTCACAATTAGGGATGTAACAATATCCAAATCTCTCGGTACGATATTTTCATGATATACATCTCACGGTATGATATTTATTGCGATATTTTGTGGAGGTTAAACAGCTAAAACTACTTTTTCCTTTTAAAATACCCTGACAAGACTTAATCCAAAGAACTAAGACTCAAAAGTGCTTACAACTGTTATTTCTTCTTGTAGTCTACACTGAAATGAAGCAAAGGATCATGGTCTATGTAGTTCTGTCTTTTTTAGCTATTGCTCCACCATAACTCTTCATTTAAGCAAAGACACTTGTAATTCGATATATTGTGATGGTCCATATTGTGAGGGTTGATACGATATTACGATATTCAGTTATTGTTACATCCATATTAAAGTGTTGAAATAGGGAATATTGCGGTCTTAAGGCAAAGGAGAAATTTAATTTGTCAACTGGACAAATCGTTTATTTAGGTTGAAAATGTTTCACAGATCATCCAAGCTGCTTTTTCACTTCTGGTCAGAAGCTGGTGGACACTGCCTTATATCTGTCTGCAGGGGGGAGCTAACTACACTGAAACTACTCTGAAACTACTGCACCTACTTGTTTACAGTTTCTGTTTGTTAGCTAGGCCTATTCATCTGTACTTAGTGAGGGGATATATTCGTACAATCATTCAGGCTTTCACACATATGGCCCTGACCTGGCAACCCTTATTGTTCTCTTTGTTTTAGGTCTGATGATGGAGTTGTAGATGGGAGACAGATGATGTCTGAGGCCTCTGTTTCTGTTCTTTCCTAAGAAAAATAGCCTTTTTAACTCCCCTCTCCAACCAGTTCTTTTCTCTGGCTAAGATCTGTCACAAAGTAATTTTCAGTGTAGTTTCCCTTTAGGCAGATATAAGGCAGTGTCCACCAGCATCTGACCAGAACTAAAGAAGCAGCTAAGATGAGCTGCAGAATGTTTTCAATCTAAATAAACATTTGTCCAATTGACAAATTGAATTTCTCCTTTGCCATGGATTCTACCTGGAAGACTGAGGCATTCTACACACATTGTGGTGTTAACTTGACCTTTTTTTTTTTTTCGTGTGTGTGTTGCAGGTTTGAGCTGATCTGAGTCCGCCTGGTTCATCAGTGAAGACCGCTCTTAAAGACAGGTACAGCCTTTTTACTGTTATTAATATTACAACAACAACATCAACAAAAAAAACACATATTGCACCATTTGGACCAGGCCGGTCGTCAGAACTTTGAGGGCCCAGGGCGAGAAGATTCAAACCGGCCCCCTCTAACATAAATGAATAGGAGAAGGGTCCAGTTCTGGGCAATCTTTTTACTATTATTAATATTACAATAAAAATAAAAAAAAAGTCACTATTTGGACCAGACCCATCAACACAAGTTTGGGGGCCCAACGCAAGAAGACTCAAATTCACCCCCTCTAATATAAATTCATAGGAGGAGGGTCCAATTCTAGGCAATCTTTTTTACTATTATTACTATTACAAACAAAAACAAACAAACAAACAAACAAACAAAAAAAAACATATCTCACTGGACCAAAACTATTGACAGAACTTTGGGCGACCCAGGGCAATAATACTCAAATGGGCCCCCTTCTATTTTTAATTAATAGGAGGAGGATCCAATTCTGGGCAATGTTTTTACAATTATTAATATTACAAAAAATAAATAAATAAATAAATCATCACTTTTTGGACCAGGCCCGTCGACAAAACTTTGAGGGCCAAGGACAAGCAGACTCAAACGGGCCCCCCTCTAATATACACTAATAGGAGAAGGGTCCAATTCTGGGCTCAGGACAACAGACTCCTTTGTCCCTTTTACTTTATGGACTATTCAAGCATAAATACTTTTGAAAACTAGCTGTAATATCTCCAGTTATATACTGTGTTGGCTTGTGTGTTTTAAGTTCCATTTTTGCCTTCAAACGTTTAAATCTGGTTTTGCATTTCCATTGGACGTAGCCGGTCACGTACTTGGGTTCTCTTGTCTGTGGTAGCATCTCACACGGATTCGCATTTTGTGTTGAAATGACAGAGCAGAGTCTAAATCCAGATGTGTTATTGTCTCAGACGGGGGATTCTCAGTGTTTGGGAGCGTAGCATGCGGCTGTCGCGGGCGAGCGTTAACAGCGTGTGGACCTCAGCGGTGGTTGGGAGCACTGGGTCTGTGTTAAAGGGTGCGCTTGTTTACGTGTTTGTGGCATGAAAATGACACTGACTTGAAATACTTTTGTACATTTATAGTCTATAGCATAAAGTTAAAATAAAGTAGACTTCATGCCAATTTACGATTTAGGGTAACTATCAATAGAATTAAAAAATGGGGGTATTTTTTATTTATTTTTTTTACTTCTGTGGGGTTATGTTTTTATATATTGCTTTTTCTAACTTCAACACTCAAGGAAACACTGGGGGTGAGGTGGGTTCAGTGTCTTGCCCGAGGACACAACGGCAGCATTCATTTGTGGGAGATGGAAACGCAATGCCAACGTGTGGGTTAGCTCTGTCAATGTTTTGTCAAGAGGGATTTGAACCACCAACCTTCAGATTAGATCGGAGGACTAACACTATGTCAGTTAACCCGCTAGCTGGAAGTGTTCCAAATAGGAAGCGAGCATGGAAGCGCTTCTGGCTCCATCGACTCTGGCTCCAATTGACTTTATGAAAAATTATCGTCCCTCTCTCTGTAAGTGCTGCAATGAGCCTCGTCATTTTGGTCTTAAAATGTTCTAAATTAATCCTCTCTACGTGATCCTGGTGTTTTTAATTTGTTTTTGTATTTCTTAATACAGACCTGGCTCCAAATTTGCTCTTATAACCGCTAGCATTGTGATCATAATTTGACTGGAGCCAAACACTATGGGTGATTTAGTCATTTCATTTCGTCCACTTCTTTACACAGCTTTTACTTTCTTTCTTTTCCTAAATAATCGCAGCTTTTGTAATTTCATAAATGCGTTATTTGAGATTGCAATTTTGCTTTTGTGTGTTAAATTGTGCGACCATATGTCAGTCTGTTACATCATTGCGCTTGTGTTTGGGGTTGGGTCTTTATTGGCAGCTCTGTTTTCCACTCACATCCCTGTAGGCCTGATGGAAACTGCTACACACCAGTCGATAATGGCCGTTGGTCATTATGAACCGCTACGTATCATCAACCATGCCTGTGTGTGGAATTTTAATTTGATAATCTGGAAACATACAAGTAAAATATCCCTTATTTAAATAATGTGATGTTTTTGATTACATTTTTTGCGGTTTTTGAGGTTAAAGACACTGTATTAACTCTGAGTCTCCCTTCGTTTGCTCCCTGCGCTAAGTCACTCCCCCTTCAGAGCACATCGCATCAGGTTTGTGAAGTTGTAGTGTACAGTTTTGCATCATGTTTTTGTATATTTATGGAGAATTGTCGGATGGGAGCATGGGTGATGTAGACTTGTTGGCGAAGCATTCCTCAGAACGTTACAGTTAACCTTAAGGAAAGTTGAAAAGGGCCTGGGAGAGATCGCTAGATTACTCAGGCATGTTTTTGGTGCGGGAACATTATAATATGGCTGAAAGCTAAGAAAACACATAATATCCCGTCTTTAACAGAAGTTTACAGTAAGGAGAGATGATAGAACACAGTGTAATTCTAATGAAATCATCTTCATCCACAGAGACCCAGCAGACTCCTGTAAGTGGATAATGGGCCCGTGATGCAGAGGCGGTCCAGTATCGACGAGTGTAATGGCCCCTCGCGCATGCCCTCGTGCGGGTTGGTGCAGAGGACGGGCCCCGGGGCCTCGCCACCAGGGGCCACTGACCTAATTTTGTGACTGTAACGTGCTCCCTGCAGCCAGCTCCTGGACCGAGCAGCAGCACAACAGCACTCGTAACATGCAGGGTCACTGGTCAATATCAGGGTTTAATGAGTTACGTAATAGACTATCCACAAAATAAATAAAGAGATAATAAATAAATAGATAGATACATAGTAAAAAAAAATTAAATTAAATAAAAACAATAAAAAGTAAAATAAAAAAATATATAATAAATAATAATAAAAGTAATAAATAAATAAATAAAATATATAATAAAATAAAATTAGCTCTAAATCTGAACATGGAAAAAAAAAAGTTTAAAAAAAATCTCAAAATTTTTCTTTTTCTTTTTTTACTCAAGATTGAACGTTAACAACAATATAGAGAAATTATTAGACAAAACAATCTATAGCATTTTTACACAAATTTTCTACTAATTTCTTGACATGTAGAAAAAAAATGAATTCAAATAAGAGCAGGCTTACTCGTAATTCCAAATAATGCCACTGAAGTTATCCAAAAAAAAATTCATTTTTGGACAGATATTTCATATTGGTATCATCAATTACTCATGGATAAAATAAAATTTAAATTTAAAAATGAATCTTTGTAAATATATTTATATTTTTGTACCCAAATGCTTGAAACATAACAAAAAAATTGTGAGTACAAAAAATATTCTATGACCTTGTTTAACACATTTTAATTAATTTGTAGAAAAATTGCATTCAAATAAGAGTATCAGCTTGAAGAGAAACCGTTTGGGCACAGTGTTGTGTTCCATATGGGTGTCATCAATCAAACCAAGCCTCAAGAGGTTTTAGATGTCATCCGTGCATGTTTGAGTAATTTAGCAATCTCTCCTGGGTCCTCTTCAAACCCTCTTTACGGTTAGCTGTGAGATTCTGTGCGATGCTCCGCCCACAGACCTACACCACCCACGCTCCCACACGACTATTCTCCATGAATATTCAAAAACATGATACAAAACTGTACGCTACAACTTCACAAACCTGATGCGATGTGCAGTAGTTTCATTCTCGAGATGCAGGCTGAATTTAATGTGATAAGGCTTTGAAGGGGGAGTGACTTTTGACTCATTTGGCATTTTCCAAACAATAAAAGGTAACACGGTGATCTAAATATGTGATGTATTTGCAGTAAAAACCCAGTTTTTAATAAAATTTTCTGTCCAAATTCAAATTCCGTTCTGTAGATTCCATTATTTGCCGCGATAAGCCAACTGAGTCTCATTTGTGTCCTTGGTGTCTCACAGGAGGCTCTGGGAATCCAGTCCATTGTCTCCTCATCGATAGCTCTTATTGATAAAGTGTCAGGTGGTTCACACAAACACGCCGCTGCAAAGGTTAAGGTCAGAGGTCAGAGCGAGGAGGTTATGTGTTATTGTAAAGTGGGCGATTCGGACGATGTATGTATGTTTTGGGGGGATGTCCTGATAAGAAAAAAAGTCGATATTTGTCCAATCATAACTCATGGCTTTTCATTTTAGATGTGTGCGAATTACAGCTTTCTATTTGTGTATTGTTGCGTATTTTTAAAACTTTTCATTGGTTGCTGGTCAATATCACAAAATCCTGCAGTTCGTCTCTCAGACTGAAAACACTCTGTTCCACCTTGTGATGTCATGTGGTCATTAGAATCATTCGGTTGATCGTGTCAGTACCTCAGTTTGTAGTGTTTGCTCATTGATATGATGGTTGGTGGTTTGAATCCCGCTCTCGACATAAACATTTTTGATTGAGTGGTCAAATCCACTGACTCACAGGTTGGCGGTGGATTCTAGCTCCACAGAAGAATGCTTGGGCGAGCACACAACAACATTGTGTTGTAGTACTCAAGACCGGTCTTGGTCTTGAGACTGGTGCTGAGAATGTTTTTTTGCTGTCTTGATCTTATCGCGGACTCAACCGCATTTGGAGTCAGTCTAGTCTCGGTCTTGAAGGTGCTTGGACTTGGTCTTGTCTCGGTCTTGAAGGTGCTTGGACTTGAGCTTGTCTCGGTCTTGAAGGCGTTTGGACTCGGGCTTGTCTCGGTCTTGAAGGCGTTTGGACTCAGGCTTGTCTTGTTCTTGAAGGCGCTTGATAGTTGGTCTTGTCTTGGTATTGAAGGTGCTTGGACTCGGTCTTGTCTCGGTCTTAAAGGCACTTGGACTCGGGCTTGTCTCGGTCTTGAAGGCACTTGGACTCGGTCTTGAAGGCGCTTGGACTCGGTCTTGAAGGCGCTTGGACTCGGTCTTGAAGGCGCTTGGACTCGGACTTGAAGGCGTTTGGACTCGGTCTTGTCTTGTTCTTGAAGGCACTTGATAGTCGGTCTTGTCTTGGTCTTGTAGGCGCTTGGACTCAGTCTTGTCTCAGTCTTGAAGGCGCTTAGACTTGGTCTCGTCTCGGTCTGGAGGTCTGACACTCGACGAATGATAAAATGGAGATAAATTTATAAAAACACTGATATAAGTATGCCAAAATAATTGTAAAATACAAATATATGTTGAAAATTACAAAGATGGTCTCAGTTTGGTCTTGATGGGCTGTGGTCTCGGTCTTGTCTCAGTCTCAGCCTTTAAAAGTCTCGGTCTTGTCTCGGTCTCAACCCTCAGAGTTCTCGGTCTTGTCCTGGTCTCTGGACCCTGTAGTCTCGATTAGTGCGCTCTTGACTACAACACTACAACAACTATATGTGTGTGAATGGATGAGTGGTTCCTTGATGGAAAATGCTTTGAATCCCTTGAAGGTGGATTTCAGATCTTGAATTGCCAGTTTCTACTGAACTCGAGGTAAAAATGTAGCTGTTAACTCGAACACTACCACTTCATGACATCACAAGCTGGAACAGAGCATATTGAGCTTTGGAGATATAGACAGAATAATAATAAAGTGTTAATCAAACATGTGTGAATGAAACAAATCCCAACTCCAGGTCTGTTTTTGAAAGATAACAACTTTACAACACGACTTAAAACTCACAAGGGTAAATTTTCCATAATACTGGACCTTTAAAAACACTTAAACGACAATAGAAAGAATACAGGAACAAGATTTCATTCTGACATTATCGACATTCTCATTTCTTATGCTTAATTACACCAGTGACTTGCGTTTTGAGCTTTCTGCTGAATCACTCTTGAACTCAGTGCGCTTTATAGATTTCATTTATTGAACGAATAAACAGCCATTACATAAATATTCGCATTCGTGGTCTAGTCGTAAAATTTCCAAAGTGAAAATGAGTCCCGGTGCAGTCCTCATGCAGAGTAATCCTGGAACATATTGTACACACATGCATTTGCTTGTTAAGAGAACTGAGTGCACGTCTAATGCAGTATTTACGGTAATCTGTTTAGAGTAGTACTACACGAGTGCCGCCCCATACGTCCTTACAGTGCAGGTATATACAGTGGTTATGACAGAAGTACAAATTACCCCCGCATAAATCTAGTGGGCGTTTACTGCTATAATTACGGTGTGGTCCTATAGCCGCGTACATGAATGAGGCGATCGTTTACCATAGACGCGATCCATTACAGCGCATTACCTGATCTCCATCCGCTTCTCTCGCCGTGGGAGCCAGGCTGAGTCAGCAGTGTGAGCCCGTGTGCTGCCGTGTGCATGAGAGCAGCAGGGTTATGGGTGAAGGAAGGGTTAAGGTAGAGCATAACCTTGTGAAATACATTTTTAATATGTAGAAAAAATGTAGATAAATACTTTGAGATTCTATGTATGTATTTTGACAGATATTGTAATGTATTATAATCCAGTCCAAATCATTTTACCAACAGAAAGTCTCCAAAGTGCTGCACAACATAAAATAAAGCATAAAATAAATAACTATGCAAGTCAAAAAACATAAAAAATACAAAAAATAGCAAATAAAAAACAGCAAAGAAAATCAATAAAAAGATAGTCAATTCTCACACCGTGTTAAAAGTCGGTGACTAAAAGTGTCTTTTGTCTTCTTAAACAAGACTTAAAAGAATCGAGTGAAGCGGCGCTCTTAATGTGAGCAGGGAGAGCTTTCCGAAGTTTGGGGCAAACCACAGAAGAGGCCCGGTCACCCCAAGGTCGCCCCAACTTTTGAGCCTCCTTTTCGGGACAGATAAGTTGGAGCTGGCCCACAGACCTCAGAGTGTGTGAAGGAGTGTAGGAACAATGAGATCTGAAATGTACATTGGGGTCACAGCTTAAGTTAGTATTATAATTAAAAACATGTTCTGCCCAATTATAATTTTTTTTAAATGTCTTTCCTTTTTTTATTCCATGAATTTTTTTGTATGTCTAGTAAGGGTGTAATGATATCCAAATCTCTCGATACGATATTATCATGGTACTATATTGATATATTGATAGATATAATTGTAGATAGGACGGTTTTTGCTTTTTAAAATACCTTGACAAGATTTTGGTTTGAATTATTTTTGTCATAACTCCAAGAATTCAATTAAAAACCATATTTCTTCATGTTGTCTGCACTGACATGAATCATGGGATATGTAGTTCCTTATGTTTATAAGCTGTTGCTTTTGTAAAACCATACATTTAAGCAAAGGAACTTGTAATTCGATATATTGTGACGCCCCATGGTACTATTGTGAGACTTTTGACGGTACAATATAACGATATGTCTAGTAGGGCTGGGTATCATTAAGAAGTTGCCGATACGATACATACCTCGATACACAGGCCACGATACGATCCATATCTCAATACAGTGCACTTTTGATTCGATATATATTTCAAATCGATTCGATACAGTTCAATAAAAAATAAAGGCTAAATCGTGGCTGTGATACTAAAAGTCTTTGTTAAACCACTTCTTGTGCAAAGTTCACATGAAACACAAACATTTTAATCCTCAAAATAGAGTAAAAATGTCAAATGTGTTGCATAAATGAGTTTCCTTTCACTCCACAAGCAACAAAACTGTAGCTGTAACAAAATAATTTAGTAAAACACACCTAAAAATACTCTTGGTGATATATCGAGACAGCAGCCCACGATATCGATACTGTATCATCGCATTAAACGACACAATATATCAATATTCCAATATTTTTGCACACCCCTAATGTCTAGTCTTTTGGTGTAAAAATTCTCAAGTGTATATTTGGGTATGATCCTTTATTACATCTTAGATCTTTTTTTTTTTTTTTTATAAAATCCGTATAACTCAAGAAACATACATTTGCACAAAAAAATAAAAAAATAAATATCTTTGATGTATACCATTTACTAAGAACAATATTAAATTAATTGACAGTATTTAAATAGAAATAGTTGACATAATAAGTTGTTAAGTGTTATTTATTTTTTATTCATTTATGCAGGTAGCCAAAACTTGCCAAAAACGAAAATATATTTAAAAAGTTACTAAATGTCACACTTCAAATTTCAAATCCTTCTGAGATCTGAGATTCAAATTCTGAGGTAGTCTTTCCCTCTGGTTTTGTCCTGGTTGTCCCATAGCGGGGGCAGGCTGTTCGGCGGCGGGTCCGGCTGCCTCCCGAACCATCCTCCTCTTCCTCCTCCTCTTCTTCCTCGGCGCTCCTGACGTCTCCGTGTCACTGGAGTTTTGGCGCGGCGCTGCAGACGGCTGACCCAGATCGGGGCACTGTCGCCGGGGGTGGATTAGAGGGAGAGGAGGGCGCGGGCGTGGGTGTGGGTGTGGGTGCGGGTGTGGATGGAGAGATGAAGAGGAGGGGGTGATACAAAGGCATAAGAAACAAAGAGAGATTTAATAGGATTTGATGCTTGGGTGTGACTATAAAGGCTTTTGAAGAGCTCATGTATTTCAGCTTAAGTGAGGGGGGTTTGGTTTATCTGGACCAATATTTAAATAAAAAAAACTCTGCATTGTTTTGAACTGAAATAATTTGTCAAAATAAGTTGCTTACGACCATGCAGTGATTTGATTTTTGTTGTTTAGTTTTGACCATGATAAAATTCTAAAACTGCGAAATTTCTTGGGATCTGTTCTTCCATTCTAACCTGTTTTTTGTAGGTGCCCAATATATAACTTTCGCAGTGTGGTATCTGGCGCCTGCTTGTCTCCATGGAGATGTTATAGAACTTTTTCACAACAGCCAGAAGTGCCGCGATGTAGGGTAAACGTCACTTACGTTAATGCTTTTCTATGGCAAAATATCTGTGGAAATGCAGCTTCATAAATCTGCCCCGTCACCAAATCATCAATCAACAAGATCAACTAAGGATAAACATTTTTCCATCAAGAATTTATCCATAACTGTCAAGGGAGAAAGATGAAAACGTAAAGGTGAACAACGACGAGCATTAGTGAACTACTGAGCAAAACTAATGTTATGGTCATGAATAAAACAGAAGTAATAAATAATTCATTAATAAGTAACTTGTGAACTCAGGCTGATTTTAGAATTCAAATAAAAAATTGATTTCATGATGATATTAACGTAGACAGAGAGATTTGTGCAGTTCAAATGTTACAGATGTTCACAGATTACATGTCTAACATTTAAACTACACAAATCTCTCTGTCTGAACTGTAAATATGTAAACAGTGTATGGACGTGGTGACTGAGTTTGAATGGGACTATAGTTTTACTTACTGATTGACTGGATGAATGATTGCATTTTATTGGCATGTTCGCCATTTATGACATCAACCTGTCCAGGGACTGAAGGTAGAATTGAGCAATTTTGCTATAACCAAGCACAAACAAATGACCTCTTTGTGTAGTTCAATGTTTTTACGTGCATTGTCCCTGATAAATAACCAAATAAAACTAAACCAAACTAAACTGTCTATTCTAATACTGATATCATGAAATCAATTTTTAATTTTAATTGTAGAATCAGTCTGAGTTCACAAGTTATTTATGTTTTATTCATGACCATAACAGTTCACTAATGTGTCGTTGTTCTCTTTTGCGTTTTCGTCTTTCTTACCCTGATAGTTGTGGATAAATTCTTCATGTTAGAATGTTTATCCTTTGTCGACGTTGTTGGTTGAAGATTTGGTGATGGGGCAGATTTATGAAACTGCTGGAGAATACGACACATTTACACAGATATTTTGCCACAGAAAAGCATTAAAGTAAGTGATGTTTTCCCTACATCGTGGCACTTCCGGCTGTTGTGAAAAAGGTCTATTGCGTCGCATGGAATTTTCCGCAATATGGCATTAAATGTGTCTAAGCCAATCACAGGTGTATCAATTGGTTAAAGATCCTATATTACGCAAAAATGACTCTTGTGAGCTTTAAGCCATGTTAGAATGTTGTTACCTCATTAAAAACAGACCTGGAGTTGTGTTTTGTTTCTCTCAAAATGCTCTGTTCCACCTTGTGATGTCATGAAGTGTGTAGTTTTCAAGTTAACATCTACCTTTTACCTTTAGTTGCAGTCGAAATTGACAATAACAGGGCTGAAATCATCCAAATGATTCTAGTGAAGGTGTTTGGAGTTTTAAAACACTTCCTTGGAGCACTTCCTGTATCACCACATGACATCACAAGGTGGAACAGAGTGTTTTCAGTTTGAGAAAAGAAGGGTGTGTGATTTTAGTATTTTTTAGCTATTAAAGTTAGATAAGAAAATCTGGTAGTGAGTTGTTACAGAATTCTTGAAAAATTCCATAACTGAAAATATTTGTGATTGCATTTTTTCAGATTTTTTTTTATTTTTTTATTTGCAATTGCGTTCATTGTTTTGTACATTTGTATATTTGCGTCTTAGTCTGTCCCGGTCTCAGTGCGTCAGAGTGGTGAGCAGCTGAAGGATAAAGCGGAGAGGACTGCACTGTCAGAACCAGTTTACCACATCAGGATGGCAGGGCGTGCCTGGAGAGCAAGGTCCCGAATGTTACTGCACATTTGGACAAAATCACAACAAGGAAACTTCACAACATGACTTTAGTTCATGAGGGAAAACAAATTTGTCCTTGTAAAATGATACGAAAGAAAACAGCTCTATAGTTATGATCTATGACAAGTGTGGATATTTAAAATCACAATATTCATAAAAAACAACTTAATAAAAGAAGCAAGTCGGCACAATGGGAGAGCTGCAAATCACAATGAATTCATACCAAAATGAAAATAAACCTAGAAAACGAAGTAAGTACAGAGAAGTTAATCTGTGTATCATCCGTTCATTCATTTTCAAAATAAAACTAAAAATAAGAAAACGAAAACTTTTTTTTTTTTTTTTGTCTCCAAAACCAAAATGAAAAAAACAAACAAACAAACAAACAAAAAAAAGATAACAATTTAGTTTTTTTCAGTTTTCGATTTTGTGTTTAGATGAACAATAGAAAAAATGGATAACGGTCGTTTCTCGTTTCCCTGACTTAAACTGGGATGCCAGACTGAACCAAGACTAAACCGGTCTCAGTCCTGGTTTCAGTCCTGGTCCTGGTCTCAGTCCTGGTCTCAGTCCTGGTTCTCAGTCTGGTCTCAGTCCTGGTTTCAGTCCTTGTCCTGGTCCTGGTCTGATCCTGGTCCCGGTCTGGTCCCGGTCTTATCTCGGACTCAGTCCTGGTCTCAGTCCCGGTCTCAGACCCGGTCTGGTCCCAGTCTTGCCTCAGTCTCAGTCCTGGTCTCAGTCCCAGTCTGGTCCCGGTCTCAGTTCCGGTCTGGTCCCGGTCTGGTCCTGTTCTCACTCCTGGTCTCAGTCCTGGTCTGATCCTGGTCTGATCCTGGTTTTGGCCCTGGTCTCAGTTCCGGTCTGGTCCCAGTCTGGTCCCGGTCTCAGTCCCGGTCTGGTTCTGGTCTCAGTCCTGGTCCCAGTCTCGGTCTGGTCCTGGTCTGGTCCCGGTCTGGTCCCAGTCTGGTTCCTGTCTGGTGCCGGTCTCAGACCTGGTCTCGACACTCGGTACCAGTTTAGTCCTGGTTCAGTCCTGGTTTAATCCTGATTTCGTCCTGGTTTAGTCCGGGTTTTGTCCTGGTTTAGACCTGGTTTAGTCCTGGTTTAATCCTGTTTTAGTCCTGTTTTAGTCCTGTTTTAGACCTGTTTTAGACCTGGTTTAGACCTGGTTTAGTCCTGGTTTAATCCTGTTTTAGTCCTGTTTTAGACCTGTTTTAGACCTGGTTTAGACCTGGTTTAATGCTGGTTTAATGCTGGTTTAATCCTGGTTTAGACCTGGTTTAGACCTGGTTTAGACCTGGTTTAATGCTGGTTTAATGCTGGTTTAGTCCTGGTTTAGTCCTGGTTTAGTCCTGGTTTAGTCCTGGTTTAGACCTGGTTTAGCCTTGTTTTAGTCTTGGTTCAGTCCGTATGTGGTGCAAAAGTTCGGCATTGCAGTTTCCATTTGAAACAAAAATCGGAAAAATGAATCATACACGGACTGCAGTGGCCGTGTACGAAAACGAGAGTTGATCGACAAAACGCCATCTCAAAAATAAGTGATTAAAGATGACTCAAACAGGCAGGAATGACTAAAAGCTACAACGTCAGAGTTTAAATGAGAATGAAACAATGGTAATCTGGTTAAAAGCTCGATTTAACAAAAGTCCTTTTAACAAAATAATGGATTAGGTTCATCTAAAAAATTCAAATAAATCCTGCCTTGTGATTCACTGAACAGTTCTTTGAATTGCAAAATGAAAATATGTAAAAAGGTATTTGTGTTGGCTATTAGGGGAATTATGTCGGCGAGGGGGAAGCGGGACACGAGCTGATGACGTTATGATGAAATTAGTCAGTGTTAATTATGAATGATGTTTCCAGGAACGAGATCAAACTATGCCCCTGCAGTTCTATTTGTGTGGGCAATGATTTCTTCTGTTACATTATTCAAAGTCCATAATCATCCAAATAAAATTAAAAGGAACGGTGTGTAACTTTGTGGAGGTGGTCAAACCATACTTCAGAACATTCTCCATGGAAGCAATACTTACCTCCAGGTCACATAAGAGTCAGGTTAAGGATGTGTAATACAAATATTTTAATAGATTTTTGGCTAAAATTGGTCATTTTAAGATACTACAGGTAAAACACATTTGTGAATTTCTGTATCAAAACATTCACAAATTATGGCAAATATCGATCGATAGAACATTTTAAATGCATTTATTTCAGTATATTTTTTACATTTCTGTTAGAGATGGAACAAGATCTCACAAGATAAAATTGAGAAACAAGCATGAGAAAAATGATCTAGAGACATTTGCCTCATGTGTTGGCCTTTGGTTTGACACAAATGGGGCGAGTTTCAATATTTACATTTCTGGAGAAGCTTGAAACGCAATACTACAATAACTATAAAGTAAAAATATTGGATAAAGTAAATCAAAAATGTTAAGCAAAAATTGTAAACTGGATCGCACAATTTATTATTATTATTTTTTTTACAATTTATATCAAAGTCTTGTTCTCATATAATAATTGATGGTATTATTGTGTTATTATAGTGTAAACACTTTCAAATTAAAGTTTAAATGTATTTTATTTTTTAAATACATATTTGATTATGTCAAAGTTTCACAAAAAAAAAAAAAAAAAAAAAAAAATATATATATATATATATATATATATATATATATATATATATATATATATATATATATATATATATATATATAGGCTGAAAATATAGTAGACAATATTTATGCTATTTACCTGTTTTATCCCCATTTTATACATTAGTGGTAGTAGTGGGAGTGGTAGTAAGTGTAGTGTAGTAGTAGTAGTAGTAGTAGTAGTAGTAGTAGTAGTAGTAGTAGTAGTAGTAGTAGTGTAGTAGTAGTAGTAGTAGTAGTAGTAGAAGTAGTAGTAGTAGATAGTAGTAGATAGTAGTGGTAGTAGTAGTAGTAGTAGTAGTAGATAATGGTAGTGTAGTAGTAGTAGTAGTAGATAGTAGTAGTAGTAGTAGTAGTAGTAGTAGTAGTAGTAGTAGTAGTAGTAGTAGTAGTAGTAGTAGTAGTAGTAGTAGTAGTAGTAGTAGATAATGGTAGTGGTAGTAGTAGTAGTAGATAATGGTAGTAGTAGGTGGTAGTATTAGTAGCAGTGGTAGTAGTAGTAGTAGTAGATAATGGTAGTAGTAGTAGTAGTAGTAGTAGTAGTAGTAGTAGTAGTAGTAGTAGTAGTAGTAGTAGTAGTAGTAGTAGTAGTAGTAGTAGTAGTAGTAGTAGTAGTAGTGTAGTAGCAGTGGTAGTAGTAGTAGTAGTAGTAGTAGTAGTAGTAGTAGTAGTAGTAGTAGTAGTAGTAGTAGTAGTAGTAGTAGTAGTAGTAGTAGTAGTAGTAGTAGTAGTAGTAGTAGTAGTAAGTAGTAGTAGTAGTAGTAGTAGTAGTAGTAGTAGTAGTAGTAGTAGTAGTAGTAGTAGTAGTAGTAGTAGATAGTAGTAGTAGTAGTAGTAGTAGTAGTAGTAGTAGTAGTGGTAGTATTAGTAGCAGTGGTAGTAGTAGTGGTAGTGGTTGTATTAGTAGGAGTGGTAGTAGTAGAAGTAGTGTGATGGTAGTAGTAGGTAGTAGTAGTAGGTAGTAGTGTGGTAGTAGTAGCAGCAATATTTTCCTTTTTTTGCTTATATTTATTACCAATATTTTAATGTATATTCTTAATTAGTTTTATTTGTTTCCAATATTCAGCTTTTTGTTTTAAATGTATTTTGTTTTGCCGCTATTCACAAACAGATCAGACTCTCTAATACTTTACTTGTATTTGTATATTCATATGTATTCTTCTGTTACTTAAAAAAGAAAAAGAAGAAGAAAACTAGAGCAGATATATGATTGTAAACTGTTGCTTGTTTCTCCCTCTTACATTCTCTTTGGCCTGGATCAGATCTGTGCTTAAATGTGATATAAGCCTCTTGCCAGATCTGTGCTGGACACTGGTTGGACCTGTTCTGGTTGCTATGGTGACAGCCTCCTTATCAGCTTCAAAACGATGGGCGCGTCCAAAATTCTCATACAGGCTCTAATACAGAAAATCATCAAAGTCATGTCTAAAATGTGAAAACTGTGCGCTAAATCTCAAATATTTTAACCTCGAAGTGTAGTTATGTTGTTGTTGTTTACATTTTAATCAATAATCGTTCATATTTGTTAAAGGTGCTGTGAAAATTGTCATAGAAAACCAAATCAGGATGGATATTTTTGATTGATGGAGTAATAATTTGATTGAATTTGATTTTGCCTGCAGCACGTGTTTGCAGAGACAAAGGCTGGACCGGGAAGTGCATAGGCTGAACACATGCGCCATCTGGTGGTAGACGGCTGCACTGACACACTGTAGACGTGCTTGTTTTCAATAAATATATAAATAACTACTCAGCAAAAAGTGTTCAGTGTTAAAATTGACTCACAGAATCAATTTGAACATTTTCTCAAGGTTTATATGAGTCCAATCTGTTCTAGAGTTAATTTAATTTAAATTTTTGGAAATGTTAATTAAGTAACACTGGACCAAAGTTCCTGTTTAACCCCAAAATCAAGAGTTATATTAACGTTTTGAGAGTAAACAGATAACACTTTGTAGGGTTATCCTAATTTAGCTAAACAACACACAGAGCTGTTTTATTTTTACACTTAATTTCATCTTAAATTCACTAAAATAATGTACGAAACTGGTTCTAACTGGTCTTCTCTTGCGGGAGTTTGAAGTGGTGGGTGGAAGTTGAATAATTTAACACTATTGGAAGTTGAATGAACACTAAGGGAAGTTGAATTAACACTAAGGTATAAAAAATGTTTCAGAAGAAGCGCTTCCTGGACCTCCAGAGGATAATACACAGTAGATCCAACTCAGTGGTGCTCTTTGGGAAGGGATGTCAGTACAAAGATGCAAAAAAAAGATGCAAAAAAACCCAAGGCACTCACTGGTTCAAAATTCTGTTTGTCCCCTGAGGAAAGCCAAGGCTGAAACGCGTCGGGACTTTTTTAGTTGTCCATTAAGACATGCCGTAAACTAATAAAGGCATTTTATTTTGAACCAGTGAGTGCCTTGGGTTTTTTTGCATCTTAACACTAAGGTATGTTGAATGAACATTAGGGGAAGTTGAATGAACACTAGAGGAAGTTGAATGAACACTAGGGGAAGTTGAACACTAGGGGAAGTTGAGTAAACACTAGAGGAAGTTGAATGAACACTAGGGGAAGTTGAATTAACACTAGAGGAAGTTGAGTAAACACTAGAGGAAGTTGAATGAACACTAGGGGAAGTTGAATGTTGAAAACACTAGGGGAAGTTGAATAAACACTAGGGGAAGTTGAATGAACACTAGGGGAAGTTGAGTAAACACTAGAGGAAGTTGAATGAACACTAGGGAAGTTGAATGAAACACTAGGGAAGTTGAATGAACACTACACTAGAAAGCACTAGGGGAAGAACACTTGAATTAACACTAGGGGAAGTCACACTAGGGAAGTTGAAGTTGAAGTAAAAACACTAGAGGAAGTTGAATGAACACTACACTAGGGGAAGTTGAATTGAAGTTGAATTAACACTAGGGGAAGTTGAGTAAACACTAGAGGAAGTTGAATGAACACTAGAGGAAGTTGAATTAACACCAGGAGAATTTGAATTAACTTCAACCACATCAACGCTGGCAAATAGCCTCAACTCGAAACCCCATTTAACTTTCAAATAGTTAAAATAACACTTTTGTGAAATATTTTACCTTGAAACTTTAACTCTCCAGTTTTTGCTCTGTGCTTCGTTTGCTGGCAAATAAGTTTACAGATTAATTTAAAGAGGAGGTATAACACTTCTTTGAGATATTAACTGTAACACATCACATATTTACAACAGCATCTACCTTTTATTGTTTTGATAATGTTCAATTCACCTAAAATAACGCATTATCATGTTGTGAAGTAAAATTTTTGTGTTTTGAAGCTCAAAAGTCACTCCCCATTACAGTGTCATAAAGTCACAGTGTAACAAAGTCAATGTTATCACTTTACAATCAGTAAGTCGCGTCAGGTTTGTCTGGTCGCTGCGGACACTTTTGTATCACATTTTCAAGGTTTAAAGGGCCGTCACCTGCTTCTCTCCATGGAGACGTTGCCTTTAATGTTCCACAGTATGGCATTACACTTCTTGTCCCTACGGAGACATCAGTTGACACCACAGGGCAAGGTTACATGTCAGAGCTTACAGTAAGAATGCCAGTTTTTAGGTCAATAAAAATCCATGTTATTGAGTAAATGCAGTCTAAACAGTAACTTTTCTGGTGGACATCACAAGATAGAAGAGCGTTTTAAGATCTGGAGATGACAGACTAATAATGCTGGATTACTCAAAGACGTAAATGAAACAAAACACTACTCCAGGTCTGTTTTTAATAAGGTAACAACATTCTAACATGACTTAAAGTTCACAAGAGTCCATTTTGGGTAATGTAGGACCTTCGATATCTTCACAAATGATTCCACTTTACTGATTCTTTTCTTTTTGTCCAGGTGAGCGTCCGTACCCCAGGCATGGCAGACGGTCAGGAGCACTGGACCTCCAACGGTCAGGAGAACGGAGAGAACGGATACTCCTCCTACAGCGCCACCTACAGGGAGAACGGATACCACGCGGCGGGAGGGGGAGGGGCCACGGGAGCACCCACAGGTAAGGACCGCCCACAGATCTTGGGAGGAGGAGGGGCAAATGTTTATGGGTCAAATGCACTGGGTCTTAGTACAGGAAATGGTACAGGTGCAGTGGATTGAAGAAGAGTTAAGGGATAATGAGAATAACTTGGTAAACAAAATATACACTCAAATATATGAAACTATTTGCTTTGGATCAACATAAAATGAAGAAATGGGTAAAGGTGACGTAATATATTTATGTAGAGTCAACTTATTTTTTTTTTTTTTTTTTTTTTTGAGTGTGTATAGTTTTGTTCTTATAAGTCCAAAAAGCTGTTGCCAAGGGAGATACAGTACTTTGCAAAGTTTAACTAATTTCTTCCCTGCAATCATACACCTTATTTTTTTTAATAAATACAGGGTTCCCATGGTCATGGAAATCATGGAAATTGAAAATGTCATTTTCCAGACCTGGGAGAGTCATGGAATTTTGTAAATTCAATGAAAATCTTGGAAAAGTCATGGAATTTTAGTATCTCTTTCACTCAACTCCAGCGTTCTGTTAAGATCTCATGAGGCTATTCTTATTATTTCTGAACGTCTGCACCTTTTGTTTAAGAGAGATTATAATAAATACACTGACAGGATTTTGAATGTTCAAAAACTATAATCCCAAACCATAAGGTGAGTGGAAAGAGTTAACATTTCATATTTAGCCCTAAAAGTCTGATCAATTCTGCTGTAAAGTCATGGAAAATGACTTTAGGTCATGAAAAAGTCACAGAAAAGTTTTGAAATTTTGTCCATGAAAAAAAGTGGGAACCCTGTAAATACTCAGATAAAATTCTGGGTATTTCAAATCACTGGTAGTACTGAAAAAAGTGACTATATTACTGGTATTGATACTGATATTGGAAAATAAATATTGGATTGATATTGGGGGGGGAAAAAAAAGATATTCATTTACTCTTAGGTAGCAATACTTTGAGGCAGAGGTGAGAACAAGTCGTTGTTTTGCAAGTCTCAAGTAAGTCTCAAGTCTTTGACCTCAAGTTCTAAGTCAAATACAGGCAAGTCCAAGTCGAGTCTCGAGTCACTGGCCCATAAGTCCAAGTCAAGTCCAAGTTGTCCACTTTGGGCTTCAAGTCATTTCAAGTCTTTAAACTTAGATTTTTGCAATTTATATGAATTTTAAAGTAAATTGTACTTAAAAAGTCATGACATATTTATATGTGAGTATTTATGCAAGAGTTATAGGAAATAATTTAGTCAATTTTTCCTTTTTAAATGTCTTGACAAGATCTTAGTGTGAATCATTACGGTCAGAACAGAAAGAATTCAGACTTAAAAGTGCTTCTCAAGTCTTCTCAAGTCACAGGCCTCAAATCCAAGTCAAGTCCCAAGTCATTGACTTTCAAATCCAAGTTGAGTCCCAAGTCTTAGTCCATTTTATCAAGTCAAGTCTGAAGTCCTAAAAATAGTGACTCAAATCTGACTCGAGTCCAAGTCCAGTTGGAAAAACCAAACCAAGTCTTAGATTAGAACTAAACCAGGATCAAATGTATGAACTTTTGATCCAGTTTTTTTTTTTTTACAACTACTGTTTTAACAACTCTTTTAACTGCTAAGAAAACTACTGGATTTATTGTGTTAACTGTGTTCAGTTCAACTCTTTTAATGTTCAAGGTAAAATCATTTCACACAAGTTCAAGTACGAGTCAGCCTCTGTGCATTACACTTTTCTGTCTGAGCGACGTCTACAGTTGTAATTTCACTGTATTTCATGTACATTCACCACTCAGCGAGCAGCCTATATCGTCATAGCAACAACCAATGTGTTTATTAAGTCCTAAAAACACACATTATTAGCTGTTCCACAGAATAAATTACAGTTTTGAGCTAATTGCAAAGAGCTGTCTCATGGCTATTTTGGGGTTCTGAGTATGTTTCATGTAGCAGTCCTGTTGTATTCTACTGTTTCATTGGTGCTTTAGTCAAACGTGTGTGTTTATTTTCACCCATATTTGCTGGTAAGTCTGTTCATTTTGTATTATTTATCGTTACAAATATGCAAAATGAGAAAAAGTGTCCATGGCAACACGTCACACTGCAAAAAAACAGAATCTACCTGAGTTAAAATCACTTGAATTCAGAATCTTGATTTAAGTTTGTTGGTCAAGTTTTTAAGACTACGATTACGATTTTCAATATTATTCAACTCAATTTGACTTATTTAGTTGATGAGGTGCGCTATGGCATTAAACATCTCCATGGAGACGAGCAGGGAGCGCCACCAGGTCAAGTTATAGGTCAGGTCTGTGGAGAGGCAAACCCATTTACAGTAAGAATATAAGTTTTTCAGTGTATTTTGGAGCAATAAAAACACTAGAACTTGAATAAATGCAAGACTGATAACTTTAATGCCATACTGTGGAACATTCTAGACATAGAAATAACATTTCCACGGAGACAATCAACCAGAAAAGTTACAGAGTGCACTTTAAGTTTAAAACATCCCTTTTATTTAGACATAAAAGAAAGAAACATGCCCAAAATACAGTTTCCAAGTCAAAAAATCTAGAACAAATAGAAGAAATCTTAAAGCCACAGTATGTAACTTTTTACCCCAAAAGATTATGTAAAATAAATGCTTTTTAAAAAATAATTTAGTTTGTGTTTATTGCATTGAAAAAACTTGGAAAATCATGCATTCGTACACTGAGCGGGCTTGCTTCTCCACAAACCTGACTCTTATTTGACATGAAGAACTCCACCTACTTGTTTCTATGGAAATGTTGTTATTTTCATTAGAAATATTGGCCCTCATTCATGAATCTTTTTCTTAATTTTTTTTTTGTTGTAACTTCCAGTTCAAGAAAATGCTGAGAGATTCAGTGTTCTTACGCAGACAAATTCCTAAGTGACAGTTTTGCCGAATTCACCAACACCAACTACGAACACCTCCACGCTATTTTACAATTAATTTACATAGAAAATGAAAATGTATTTGGTTAGAAACGTCCTCTGAACTTCCAAATATAAGCACTGGGGTTGGGACAGACTGAGGCTCAGTGCAGCCTGGAGAAAGTCTGTTAGACCCAATACACACAGAGTCTATAACAGTGTTTCCCAAACGTTTTTCTGGGGACCCATATTTTAAGTCAATAAACATTATTCATAAATCACAAAATAAAGGTAGATTTGACCATTACTGAACATTAATGAGGACATTTTATTGTTGACTGAGTTTTAAACAATGAAAAACACTCAACAGTTTTGGGTAAATCATTGAAGCAGCAATAAAAGGATCTATAAAACACCTATTTGGACGTTAATTGTAGAACATGACTTTTTCTTTTCAACATTCAATTGAACCAGCAATATTGGACCTACATGCAGATCATTACAAGGCAACCCCCCAAAAAATGTCTTGCAACTCACTTGAATGTTGCAACCCAGTCTTTGTGAAACACTACTCTAGAAAACTCCTCATAAATGTTATTGGATCACACGGTCATATGTTTATAGGAAATAATTTAAGAAAATATATAACTTACAATCATGGAGGAATTAAAAAATTTTTTGTTGCATTATGAGAGTAATAATATTCTAAAACAGTAGAATTTTTGTTCTTACAAGTGCTTCTGACTGTTCGTAGGATTTGTTCTTACAGAAAAACCTTTTCAGTTAAGAAAAAGTTTTGTGAATGCCAAAAATGTTCGTAAGTACAAATTTGTTTTTAAGAACGTTTCATAAATGAGGCCCACTGTTACTTTCGTCCACACTATTGCAGAAAACTGTCTCCACACTGAAAAAAAAAAACCAAAACAATATCCAGATAAGTTAAAATGACTTAAATTAAGAATATTTGACTTTATTTGAGTTGATTCAACTTGACAAGTGACATTATCTACCAGTAGAATAAGTGTTGTTTACTTAATTAAAGCAACATTAGATTTAGTTTGTTATTTTAAGGGTAAAGAGTTGTGTTTTTCTTAGTTTAAGTGTAGCAAGATGTATTTTCATATTTTAGTACAAAAAGTCTTATTCCACTGGTAGATTTTAATTGACCCAAATCCTGATAAAATGTTCTTAATTCAAGTCATTTTAACTTAACTAGATTTTGTTTTTTGCAGTGCATGGAGAAACTACTGAAGTGTGGCTTTAACTTTCTATTTCTGTGCTTTAACTATACTTGAAAACAAAGTTAAAATTCTGAATTTGAATAGTTTTACCTCACGTAGTAGCCCAATTCTTTTTCTTGCAGTGTGCCCAGTAAAAACCTCAAACAAACCTGTGTACTTCCACCCTTTCATCCATGTCCTGTCCCCCCCCCCGCTGTGCCCCCCTCCCCCCCTCCCTCTCTCTCTCTCTCTCCCCCTCCTCGCAGTGGACGAGTCGGCCAACCTGCCTCCCTCCCCTCCCCCCTCCCCGTCGGCCGAGCAGAGCGGGGCCGCGGCACCAGGTACGCCCAGAGGTACACCCCGCCCCCACGCACCTCCCCCTGGGCCCCGCATGCCCGCCCAGCGTCCAGGAGGGGGCAGTGTGAATGGTGCCCACAGGTTGCCAGTTTGAACTACACAGGAAACGAGCACAATTCTTCTGCATGTTAAATACTAAACTTTAACTCTTTGACTCTCAGAAAAAAGAGTTTGCAGTGGTTCGAAGTTATTCCTCACTTACCTTACGCTTTCAGAACCTCCTAATCCTAAAAAGCTTAATATACCAGTTAGCCCCGTTATCGGCGCATTACAAATGTCACGACCAAATAGCAGAGATTGGTTAAATAAAAAAAGTACCCACCTACCGTCGAGCGAACAAATCCTAATGCTGCGAGGTCAGACGGTTTCCATGAAGTGAAACTGGCTGATGAATCAGGCTAGACCTTTGCTGCCACTGTAAACAAACTAAGGCTGAGTATTATTAAGAAGTTGCGGATACGATATATACCTCGATACATAGGCCATGATACGATACATATCTTGATTCAGTGCACTTTTGTTTCGATTTAATATATTCAAATCAAGTTGATACGGTTAATAATAAAAAAAAGGCTAAATAAACCACTTCTTATGCAAAGTTCATATGAAACACAAACATTTTAATCCTCAGAACAGTGAAAATGTCAAATGTGTCGCATAAACCAGTTTCCTTCCTCTGAACGAGCAACAAAACTGTAGCTGTAACAAAATAATTTAGTAAAAAATACTCTTGGCGATATGTCGATACAGCAGCCCACGATATCGATACTGTATCATCGCATTAAAAGATACGATACATCGTAATTTAGATATTTTTGCACACCCCTAAAAAACACTAATATTGAAAGTAATTGATATTAAAATAAAAAAATAGGAACGTAACGATATCCACTTCTCTCGATACGATATTTTCACGATATGCATCTCACGATATGTTTGAAATAAAACTAACCTTGCATCTCATGAATCGTCGCATGTTGAGGGACTATTTTCTCAGCAGCAGTGGAATTTACTTTGTGGGTAAGACAGGTGCTAGGTGATATCAGTCCACCGCTGCCAAGCTTTCTATCAGGAAGTACAACTCGCTGCTGCTGCTCAGACATGAATCCTTCAAATACGAAGTTGGTTTTACTTCTAAAATTATTCCATCAACACAGACATTTACATGGACAGTCTGGTGTAATAATAGATTTGTTTCGGGTGTTTTGTGGAGTGGGTAAGACTGTTTTTAGTGGCAGGAGAACTATGGCCATTGACATGCACTAGCCTAGCACCAGCGACCTCTGCAAATACAAGGACTGGATGGAATATTTCAAAAAGTGTTGCCAACACATAAGGTCCTATGTCCAAAATTCCGGACTGTCCCTTTAAGGCTTCAACAATATCAAATTTATGCCTAGAACACTTAAAAAAACATAATTCATAATCAGTACAATCTAGAAAAAAACGAATTGCCATGGAGAATAACAAATGATTGGAGAATAATAGGAAATGGAATATTTGCTCAGTGGCATTAATTATATGGTAATAATAATCATCATTATTGTTATTGTTTATTTTAAGATGGTTTGAGCCCTTTATTGAGTTGCTTATACCTTTTTAGTTTTTTACTTTGTGTTTTTTTATGGGTTTTTTGTTATTAAAAAAGCATTACAGAACATTTCTTCCTTCAAACTCCTCCATCTGCTCCAAAACCTGACCTCTCCATTGAAAACACCATAGCTGATCAAAAACAGTTCTCAAACTCCATTAAAATGTGATTAATTTAATATTTAGTTAGTTAGTTAGTAGGGATGCAACAATAACCGAAATATCGTGATGTCGTATCGTCAAAATAGGTCTCTCAATAACATCGTGGGCTGTCACAATATATCGAATCACAAGTTTCTTTGCTTAAATGCATGGTTTTATAGTAGCAACAGCAAATAAATATAGAGAACTACATATCCCATGATTCATTTCAGTGCAGACGACATGTAGAAATATGTTTTTTTACTTCTTTTTTAATTCTTGGCTTTATGACAGTATTGATTTGCTCCAAAGTCTTGTTAAGGTATTTTAAAAACGATAAGTATCCTTTCTCCAAAATATCGTACCGTGAGATGCATATCGTGATAATATCGTACCGTGAGATTTAAATATCGTTACATCCCTATTCGTTAGTATGTTCATAATGAAGAACTAACTCTGTAACTTGACTAAAAGCTTGACAAAAGTGCATATTTTCGGACCTTTTAACACCCAGACTCCCTCCCTTCCTGCCTGAAGCTGAAGCCCGTAAGAACCACAGGAACTCCCTTTCTCTCTCATTAGTCCTCCCCTCCTCTGTTCTCTCACTCTCTTCACCTCCTCCTCTCTTCCGCTGATCCTTTCATCATTGATTTGTGTTGGGCAGCTCAATAGTTTTCAGCTCCCTGCACAATAACAGTCACCCATTCTCCCCTGCATGTGGTCTGCAATCACTAACGACATAGTATTTGATTAAACTGCATGTGGTGTTCCGTAAAGTACATTTTTAACTTGTATGCATCGCTGTTGTAGTTTTTGAAATTTTAGGTTAGTAAAATATTAGTAGGTTTACGATAATGCACATCTAAAAGTAATCTGATCTGAACTATGTCACTTTTCACTTGGAAGGCCCATGTTATTATCAGAGGCGGCGCTACCATTAGGCAAATGTAGACGCCTGCGTAGGGCCCCCAAACCTAAAGGGGCCCCCAACCAATTATCCTCAGTGCCACTAATGGCCGAGGCCTCAGAGCAATTTGATTTTCTCTCAATATGACATTAAATGAGAATAGATTACTTTTCAACAATAATCATAATAATAATCATATGTAATGGATGTAAACAAAAATGTAATTGTACTAGCAAAAAAATAAAACTACTTTCAGTTCTGGTGATCTAGTAGGTGACCGAACTAATAAGACAAGTTTCCAATCCACCATAATTTAAATAAGTAGAACAATGTCTCAAGAATAGTGGGGAAAACAGACAATAAATATATTTAAAAAACAAAACAAAACAGAAAAACACTGCATTATGGTGAGGGCCCCAAGCTCAAGTTTGCCTTGGGCCCTCGAATTGCTAACTCCGCCACTGGTTATTGTATTGCTCAGCATATTCCACAGTATGGCATTAAACTTTTCTCAGGATAGACACAGGAGACAATCACAAACCAGATCTGCGGAGAGGCGACCCCACTCACTAAGTTTGTGCAATTAATTGAATTTCGATCACAATTTTGCTTTGATTGTCAAACAATCTCCAAACTCATATTATCGAGTTGAAACAATTTAAAGTTTAACAAAGTTTATTTTGGGATATTTTTTATATAAACAATTATATTATTTATTTTTTAAATATAGAGATTATAGAACAGCTGAATATATCATACTTTTTGGATGCATTTATGCTGTTCTATGTTTTATTTCATGTTCAAAGTATATTTGATTAATTTTATGTTTTACACATTGCAAAACTGCTCTAACGTTCATATTTGTAGCCAATATTTATTTTCAATTTGAAAGTTTTGCATAAATTATCAATAACAAAGTGTTTTTTTGAGTGAGAATAAATGCATTGTGTAACTAAAAAAATAATCGTTTGAATAATCGTGATTTCAATATTGACCAAATAATCATGATATCGTGTTGATTTTTTTCATAATTGAGCAATCCTACCACTCACAGTATAAGAATGTAACTGAGTAAATGCATTATAGAGAACTGTAATGCCACTGTGGAACATTCCAGCAAAGCAATAACATTTCCATGGAAACAAGCAGATTCTATTTGGTTGCTCATTATAGTATGAGATTAAAAAATACCCTGTTCTACTGACCTCAAATTTGTCATCAACTTTCAGAAACTTCAACTACTTGTACATTAAATCAATTTATTTTCCAGATAAAAATCTAAAAATCTAATTGTGTATTGATTTGAACTATTTACAGTCCAAAAAAACCCAACAAAACAAAACAGCTAAATAAACATAATTTCACTTGTTCAGCTGGATAATCTAGTTTAGTTTTAAGACCATAAACAGATCTCATCCCATTTCATTGTCATAACGTTTGTCCGTGTTGTGTCTCATCTCCATCTGTGCCCCCCCCGTCCGTCTCTACCTCCGTCCGTCCTGTAGCAGAGAAGGTTGGGGTTAGCTTCTCTGAGGACGTAGCTCATGATGTAGAGACCCCCTCTCCCCATGAAGAAGGCCCCTGTGATCAGTCAGAGCCGGGGGGGCCCACACAGGCACTGCCCCCCCAGGTGCAAAACGGAGGAAGTCACCCAGGTTCCCATACTCCACCAGAGACAGGTGTGTGTGTGTGTGTGTGTGTGGGACGAGGGCTCCCCAGAAGAACACATACTCAGGAAAATGTGTGAATGAGTACACTGTAAAAAAGTATATCTACATCAAGTTAGAATTACTTGATTTAATTTTTTTTTTTAAATAAATATATATTTTATATTATTATTATTATATATATTTTATTATTATTATTATTATTATTATTATTTTAAATAAATTTAGTTAACAGATTTCCATTTTGTTGGATCAACTTAAAATAATTAAATGGATAACGGTGATTTAACTGTTTTTTCATTACTTTTTTTTGAGTGTTTTTAAATCTGTTTCCTTAATTGTTCAAACTAAAACAAATGATTTAATCTAATGTAATGTATTTACAATAATATTTATGAAAATAAAGTTGATGAGGTTTAGCGTTTCATTTTTCATTATTATTATTTTTATGTATTTATTATTTATTTTTCTTTATTATTTATTTTATTTTTATTTATTTAGTTAACAGATTTCCATTTTGTTGGCTCAACTGAAAAAAAAAAAATGGATAAAGGTGATTAATATATTTATTTTCATGTCTTTTTTGAGTGTTTTTAAATCTGTTTCCTTAATTGTCCGATTTAAAACAAATTATTTAATCTACTGTAATGCATAAAGTTGATGAGGTTTATCAATTCATTCAACTCTTAAGTAAAATGAACTCAATAAATCTCAGCTTCTTAGTCGAATCTTTTGACTTAGTTGATCTTGCTTTGGAACTACTGTATGTACAAGTTAAAACCAGGTTAAAAGTATTTATAAGTACTATCTGAAATGTAGATATTCTTTTTTGCAGTGTAAACTCTACATTTTTGCATGGTCTCTAAGTACCAGTTGTGATCTCTAAGGTGTATTGCTCAATGGCTCCTGCAGCTTCTCTCCAGCTTCTGCTTTGTACCCGACAGCTGCCCTGTGCCCAGACTTTGTGCTTTGTCATTTGAAACATACCATTTGCTTTCCATCGTAACACAGCCAGGAAGAGATCAACTTTCCCGCTGTTGATCTGTGGATGTTTTGCCAGCTACATTGCAAATCTCAGTGTTGGAAATGTCAAGTTTTGTGTCTTGCTAGAAGTAGTAGTGTCAGTATTTTCTATGTATATTTCTGTTGAAGTATTATGTCAAAGTAGTATTGTAGTAAGTATTGTAGTACACCCACCTGCATGGGTGCTTCTGAATCCACTCAACTGTATTGTCCTGTCATATTTCATGACTGTTGTTTTCATTTCCTATTGTTATTAACGCACTTGGGTGTAGAGGAAAAGGTTTGGTAAAAAGAAAAAAAATGTTTCAGAGGAAATTAAATTAAGTTTTTGGACAATAACTGTCTGGGACTTTTGAAATTGATCCTCACCATTAACAATTTTTCATTTTGAATATTCATATAAATTCATCCTGAAATTAGATTTTACTTAAAGCCATAGTATGTAACTTTTTAGTCATCATGCGTTTATTGCCCTGAAAAAAAAAAAAATAGAAAAACATCCTAACTTTAGCCTAGCGGGCTTGCATCTCCACAAACCTGACTCTTACTTGGCTTGGAGGAGGGCCCGCTCTTGCTTGTTTCCATGGAAATGCTTAAAAGTACGGTTTTAACTGTCAATTTCCAAGGAATCATGCAGGTGATGTTCCACCTCCAGAAAGTTACATGCTGTACCTTTAAATAAACTGCCATCATTGGGTTGACAGGAGTTTTGTTTCATCTTGACTCTCCAAAATTCATCCAAAATGACTACATAAAACACCATTAGGGTTGATAGAAATTTTGTCAACTATTTTCTCACAATAGGAAATCATTGTGTGTCTTTCCATCCAACATCAAGCTCTTCATTCCCTCATTGCAGTTCTGCACGTGTTTCCAGGTGCTATGGCCCCTCCCTGTGCTGTGTTGTGCTTATGGGGACTATCTGTGTGCAGACGGCCATGGCTTGACTTGTATTGGCTGGCTTATGTGGATGCTGCACCGCTTTGAGCAAACTTGAGTGAAACCAAGTTCTTCAAGTGCTCCTCAAACTCGCAGCCCCACCTGAAGAAGTTCTCGAGAAGGCCACCGAAGAAACTGCCAAAGACAAGGAAGACCAGATGGAGTTAGCACATGCAAAGGGAGAGCCAGAAGATGCAGATGTAGCGAATGCTGGAGCTTCAAGCCAAAAGGAGGTGGCCATGACAAAGGATGACAACCTGGAATCACAAGTTGAGAAGATATCAGTAAAGGATGCTGATGCTGCCGGAGGAGAAGAGGTCTCAAAAGTGGAAGGAAGTGAAATTCCTCAGACAAAAAAATATCAAGATGACGAAAGACCACCAACATCTAGTCCAGAACCGTTACCAGAAGTAAAAGAACAAGACACAACCTCAAAAAGCTACTTTGAAACAACCAAAGAAGATTCTTCAAGCTATTATGAGTTGACTACGGAAGCTCCCACTAAAAAGTCAAACCTTAGCATTACCGTTGGACCCACCACAGAGCCAGAACAAACCTCAATGAAGTTCTCAGAAGGTTTGTGTCCTTCAGACCTGGAGAACATTCACCCACCCACACCATTTGTAAAAGGTCTACCGCCACCGTTCCCTCCAGCTGTGTCGGTAACCCCAACTTTAACTGAGTCTCCTGAAGAAGCAGCAGAATGTTCCTGGTCTGAGAAGCGTAGTTCAATGCTTCAACAGTCTGATAGTCTTTCTGAGATGTTGGACCTAGCTGGAGCTCTGCCTAGATTGTCTTTGGAGAAGAGAGAGGAGCATGTGAGGAGAAAGTCTGTAGCCTCCATGCCATCACTGGAAGGAAAAACTCTGGATGACTTTGCGACTGGCGACCAGCGAACTGTTGGTGGAGAAAGTCCTATGGAAGATCTGGGATATTGCATCTTCAGTGAATATGCCGGTCCAATGCCTTCTCCCGCAGATTTGCCAAGTCCTGTTGAGTCAACACCCCTGAGATTCCCATCAGTTGAGAGTGAAGGAGGAGATGATCACGGAGTTGCTGAAGTTCAAAAGAGCGTCCAACCAGATCCAAAAGCAATGCTACCTGAAATACTGCAACGGCCAACACTGGAGCGGAAGGACTCACCAGGCAAGATGTCGCTAATTCTTGAGAAAGCAGTTCCGAGTGGACTGAAACCTGATCGTCTCAAAATTCCAGTCTCTGCTTCTAAGGACCGTCTTGATGGTGGTCCTCCTGGAGATATAACAATTCAACCGATCCCGGAGGTGGACATTGAGAAAGATCCTTCAAGAGAAGCATCACCCATTCCACCTGACTGCTCTTTTACATTTAGCTGTGCCGAAACAGGATGCAAGTCTCCCTGTTCTCCAAACACACCCAAATCACCAAATGTTGCTCAGAATACCGATATGACACAGCAAGAAGCTCCAAACGCTGAGGAACCTAGTAAGATAGAAGAAGAATCAAGCAAGACTGAAACCTCTGATACTCCGTGTGAGTTGTCTCAAGAATGCAAAGAAGTAACAAGTGAACCAGCAAGGGAAGATTGTCCAAAGAAGTTAGAGATAGATCCTCAAGAGACTTCACGTGTCCGAAGTCCATCCCCCATTATCATTATACCTCAAGCATCCCAAGTGGAGGAGACCGAGGAAGACGACTTTGAAATAGCTGAAGAACCCTCAGAAGTAATCGAGGAAACTGAAGATGTAGCACCTTCAAAACCAAGCGTGGAAGATAAGGAAGATAAAGGTAAAGAAGGACAAAAGACAGAAACAATTTTGCTTCTAGTTGGAGATCAGGTGGTAGAAGATGATCCCAGGTCTGGAGCAGAGGAATGGAGCCACAGTGGAATCAACAGTGACGATGGCGAACAAGCTACTGACAGTTCGCATCTATCTCCATGCTCTGACCCTGATGTGCCCCAACAGCTGGAAGAAGGTAACAAGACTGGCGAGGAGGAAAAGGCGGAAGTTATCAAGGAACCTCAATCCACAGATGAAGACCAAAGCAAAGATCTTGTCGATGTAGCTAAAGAAGAGACATCCGAAGTCCCTCAGGAGATCAAGGTAGCAGAGAACATGGAAGACATCTTTGACCAACCAACTGAGGAAGGAACCGCGGGAGACGTCTCCATACTGGACACGGACAGTGGATGGTTAGACACTCAAGGTACCCAATGTTTTTTACACTTAACTAGTCCAAGGTTTTACGATGGAGATCTTAGTGTTTGTGTTGTCACTTTTCCCACTGCAGATGAAGACAAAAGCATCGTATCGGAACGAATCGAGGAACTTCCAAAAGTCGAAAGCGCAAGCAGTGCTCGCGCGGCGGACAAACCTAGTAAACGTACCTCTGGCAAAGTACGTGGCCCACCTTGCCACTCCGAGAGCCGAGCCAATCGCAAAGCTGCCGGTCAAGTCACCAAAGAAGACATTAAGAAAAAACGAGGTTGTCAGTTTGAGATATGTGATTTTTTTTTTTTTTTTTTTTGGAGAAATGCCCTTAACTGTTGAATGCTTTTGGTTGTTAATGTTCTTTTTTCTAATAGTTGGGATAAGGAAGGCTGAGCAGAATAAACTGTCAGTCCTCCGCTGTAGCTCACCGTCTCGAAAGAACGTCCGTCATCCCAGGCCTTCTGCTAGACGCAAGGCCCCAGGTGAACCTTCCTCCACCAGGAACCAAAGCTATGGATAGAGAGAGTCCTTGTAACTGAATTCTTAGTTAGTACTACCTTAGAACGTTGTCGCATTTCGGTGGGCTTTCTCTATTGATGGCTATGGGTGGTTGACGCAATGTAGCTGGCAAACTTCACATGCTGCAATGTCATTTTGTAAATTTCCACATCAAAGTCACTGTTATGCTTTGGGGCGGCTATCTCTTGCTTTCTTTTCCAGTTCTGTACAAGGTAACGTGCTGCCTATGCTGGTTTTCCATGTTTTTTCTCATTTCAGATTCACGCATGTAAAATGTCTCCCTCTGCTGATGAAAAAAATATGTTATGACCTTAAATGTCTTTATTTTTTTCAGGCATGGAGAGTCATCAGCCGCTCAGTGTGGCCCACCAGTCCAGGGAGAGGACAACGGTAAGTGTGTTGATCAGCATTCTAGGCTAAAATTTGGTTTGTGCTTATAGAAATTGTGTTTATTTTTTTCTTTTTAATTTTTGCATGCTGCCGTATTTTTCCTATTTGCATGTTCTTTCCTGCATGTTTACCTTTGTCATTCAGAATCAGAGAAAACCAGTAAGTATATCAACAAACAACAACAACCACTATAGTTCAACAAAAAAATGGTCTAATTGGTTTATGTTGTCATTATGAAATTAATTGCTAAATGACCGGTTTCAAATTTTGATCTAGTTTGAATTATTTAGTATAATTGGTACTAGAACGACTGCATTCCCTAATGTTCTGCTGTAAGGACAGTATTTTCACCTTCATACTAACACACAAATCCTAGCATCTGTCTTGTCTCTAGTATTGACCCTTCCAATGTGAGTAGTTAAAATTTACTACAAAACTGCTAATTGTGAGTAACATGTTTTCCGACGTATGAGTTGTACCAGCCAAAAATGCATAATAATTGAAGCAAAAAACATATGCAAGTTGCATCGGACTATAAATTGTACTTTTTAAGGGAAATATATTTTATAAAATCAGAGAAGAGGAACTAACATTTCCTGTTGAAAGTCAAGTTCTAATAATAACAATAGAAGAGAGAACAACAGACTGTTAACGTCACATATGAACAGTTCTTCAGATAAACTATAACATAAACAACAGAACAGAACAAGTTGAACAAACTCTCCATCTCACTCCAAATCACTAAATCCATTCAATTCTTCATCCTCGGTGTCACTTCTGAGCAACTCCACGACCTCTAGAGGTAAACAGAGCAACGCTTCCTCTTCTGTGTAGCTGTCGTCAGACTCAGCATGAGTTCCAGTTAGAATTATTTCGGCCTTTCTGAATCCCGACAGCATCCAGTTGTCACTAAAGTCACTTAAATTTTCAATTTTCAGTGTTAAAGAAGTAATGTGCGATCGACTGACATGATACAGACAGAACAGAGGCTCTTTCTGCAGGAGACATGTGCAGTAGAGTGAAGTGACAGTGGTACAGGAGGAACAGGAGCAGCAGATACTGACACACAAGACTAGACCCTCTCCACACTTCAGTGTGAACATTTTAATATATAAGTCACACCGGGGTATAAGTCACAGGAAACACCCAAACCATGAAAAAAGTGCGATTTATAGTCCAAAAAATACAGTTATAAGAACAGTTTTGGCTACAAACGAGTAGGGCTGGACAATTAATCAATTGAATGCAAATTTGATTACTTATCTATACAAATGGAATTGAAGACAGTTTACAGTGTCTTAAATAGAATATGGTAACTGATTGAAGTCAGATAGATAACATTTTTTGGCCGTCTCGCGGAGTCCTACAAACAGTATAAAAAAACATTAATTTGCGGACTTGAAAAATCATCTTCTAAACTACTCCTGGAAGGGTCTCTATCTCACCTCTGTTGCGTCTCATTATTCACTCTTCCATGTCCACACCCTGTTTGCCTGCCACCCCCTGTCGCCCCTGCCCCCTGTCCCTGTCACCCCTTCCCTGCATGCGCCCCTGCCGTCCGTGGACCGCCGTACAGAGCCCCACTCGCGCCGTCCTGCTCAAGATGGCGATGCAGAGACGGTCCCAGGAGCAGGACGTCAGACCGGGCTCTGCGGGGGCCCTCAAACGCAGCCCGCGGGTGGAGGCGGGGCTAAACCAGGCCCGCCCCTTCTCTGCATGTTCCCAATCACCCCTCACTTATACTAACCAATGGGAGGACCAGGTAACAGAAGAGAATTGTGGGAGTTGTAGGAAAGGTAGATAGAACAGGATGTTAAAGGCACCATATTATGCAAAGCTGATGTTTTTGTGTCCTAACAGTGAGTACATTTACATGGCCAGTAACAATTAGATAACTAGAATAATGAGATAATGTAACACTACACTAGACAAAATCAGCACTGGAATGATTGGATTAAGTCTGGTTACGATCTTGACTATAAAAATACAAGGGACATTTTCATGTTTTTGAAGAATATCTTTGGTAAATGTGTGTCATAAATCAGTTTAAGGAACTTTATTTACTACGATCACAAGTGAACCTGGATACATTTTGCATCATTCTCAAGTGAAAGCCTATATGAACCTCCAGAATTCCCTCACTGAGCTGCAGGTGTGGGGGTTTTGTAGTGACCATTCAGATCAGAGAGGCATTTTAGGTTTAAACACATTGAATTTTAGCATTGAAACTGACAACGTAAATGTTAGTGATGTGAGGCTCATTCTGCTTTCTGATTGGATAATCGTCTTGAGAACAAAAATACCAAATAAGCTCTATTCCTGCTTACATCACAAGCCAGGAAGACGTTTGGAAACATGCGGTGACAACGTCCGGCGGACTCTGTTCACGGTATGAAGTCTGACAAAATCAGTGGTATAGTGGGGATTTTTTAAGTGGGCATACACGATTCATGACGTCATCGATGTGATGAACCAGGACTAAACCAGGACTGAATCAGGACTTGAGAGTGGGAGAACCCTCAGTCCGTGGAGCAGGGTGTCTGCAAAACGCGACCAGGCAACGGCTGCGCTTAGCCCTGTGGAGTGCGGAACTGTGCGCCGGTCTCTTCTCCTGCAGTTACTCTACGGTCTACGCGAGCACTGAGTACATGTGATTAGAAGAGATGAGACGCCAAATTCAAGATGATTCCAAACGGCACATAAGTCTGCAGTCTTCGTTTTACCACTGACCACATTTACTTCAGTGGGTTTGATCATAGTCGGTCGGTGAGTTCAGTGTCAGGAACTACACCGGAAGTTTCATTGCATGTTTCCAAACGTCTTCCTGGTTTGTAACGTAAGCGTGAATAGAACCTATTTTAACATAAATCAGCATTACAATTGTTAAAAGTTGATTTGGACATGTTTACCTCATACCTGGGGAATTTAAAATGAAATTCTTATGGAGACAAATTGAGCCCTGAAATGATTAGAACTAGTTTGGTTAAGATGAGAAAACATTATAAACCTCTGAAAGTGCAAAACATACAGCATTTAACTTTAATTTAAAGTTTTAATTTGATGTTTTTTTCAAGAAGGGTTCACACTAGATCATTTCTCTTAAAGTTGAGGCTAACATACTGTCTATTTGAATATTTGCATCTTTCCAGGAGAGAACATACAGGAGTCCAGAGAAGAAGTCGTCCCTCCCGAGGCCCGCCAAGTCTCTGACCCGCCACATCCCCGCGGCAGAACAGGAGGATGGCGCCCCCACCAGGCCGACCTGTAAGACTGCACCTGCACAACCTCATGCACTGCAATTAGTAGTGCAATTGTACTGTTGGAACTCAATTTTGATTCAATACATGACAAAATTGTTTGTCAATGATGTATAAAAGTATACAGTTTGAATTAAGAAACATTTTCTTACCCCATCGGTATTCGGTTTCCAAGTACAAATTTACACCAATGAGATTAGATTAGATTAACACATATGTCATATTTTCCGGACTATAAAGATCACCGGATTATAAGGCGCAATATTAATAATGTTTATTTCTCTCGGATTATAAGGAGCATTAAGCAAAACAAACGGACGACACTCGAGACTGATCCTTAGTCCAGGCATCCACGATCCATTGGCAGATCGTGGTGTAATTCACCCGGTGTTGCCTCCATGTCTTGGTGAATGTGGATTATGAATGTGAATGTGGGTGGATCATTTAAGTTTTTTTTTTTTTTATTTCCTACAAGGACAACTCAAATATACATTAAGTAATAATGTGTTTAATGCATCTTTGAGCACATTTATTTACATTTTACAGAAACTAAACTTAAAACCACATGGCTCATTTGCATAAACTATAAGCTCTGAAAAAACAGCCTGTTCCTTGTGCTCTGATGCAGTCAATTTCTATCGGACTAAAGGACCATAAATTGGATTTTACTCCACGAGGCTCCTGACTACAGTAGCCGACAATCCATCAAGTGGTGCAGCTTCGTAGTTTACTAAAGTTGTACTAAAACATTTTGACAGATTTTTGAGCATCGTGCACCACATTAAACTGGTTCGAGGTCAGTAAACACAACCAGAATTAATACATAAGGTGCATTGTTGATTGTTGAGAAAAATAAAAGATTTTAAGTGCACCTTATAGTCCGAAAAATACGGTAGGTCCTATTATTAAACACAGCTGTACTCATAAAAGTTAACTTTGCTTTTAGTTTAATTATTTAGTGTTGAATCAAAGCACATATGTATAATTTAAATCTGCTTAATTAATCTAAAATGTTTCAATAGTAAAACTCTATACAGACTGTACATACACTATACCTACAGTATACAAGTACACTTAATAAAACTCTGCACTCCCACCTCCTCCCCTCTCCCTCCTCCCTCCTCCCTCCCTCTCCGCTCTGTATGAAGCGCTGCGCACAGACCACAGAGGGGGCGCCCGCTCCAGCAGAGGGCCTAGTGGCACAGGTAGACCTCCATAGCTCCGGGAGTAGAACCATCGCACTGCCCCATTCACCATCCTGCTCGATATGAAAATCAGTGTTGGGTATCAAGCTCTAACAATTTCAAAACATCCCACTTGATTTGAGTAGTTTTGACTAGTTTAGAGTTACTGAGATGACACTTTGCAGTCATCAAATCAACGTTCCCTGTGTGTGTGGTGCTAACTGTAGGCATGTCTCTGTCTGGAGCTTTAATCTGATCTTTATTTTACCACAAAAGTACAACATGCAAGATGATTTGTGGTTAAACAAGTCTCTCACACAGAGTTTTCAGACAGTCTTAAAACTTATTTGTCTTTGCTAATGCATGCATTATATCGCCATGGTCACTGCCGAACATTGCACCAGTAGAGATCCATGTAGAACCCCCCAAGTGTGATGCTACTGCAAAGTATCAATACATTGCATAATAGCCTACAAATCTTGCATTGTTTAAATATTCGAGTGGTCCATCAAAGCCTGGTAAAAAAAAAAAGTTTCCGATAACCTTGATTAGAATCCTGCATTAGGTTTTAGCTTCTAAAACAGGATTTAGGGAGAAAACTGAGAGAAAAGAGATGTTTTAGAGGTTGCTTAAGCTGCATGAAGTTTCCTGGAAATTGAGTAATTTAGCTTTTTCAAGTAACTTTTTATGGACTTTGTAAGTAATTTTTATGCAAGTTTCAGTTTGTGTTTGCACAGTAAAATACACCTTATTTATTTGGTTCACTATATTATAGAATAGGGCAATTTTCAAGTGTCTCGAACAAAATCAAAGTGAAAAAATGCATAGCACACACAGATGGCCGATGTCCAAAAGTTCTTCCTATTCTCAAATAACGTCTCGGCAAAAAAAGCCTTCGTCAGATACTCGTCTCGCTTTAGACCACAGTACTGAACTTTGGTCTTTGGTGTGTGTTTTCTGTTTCATTTGATTCAAGGGTTTTGAGCAACCTCTAAATATTACTTAATTTGCATAAAACTTTGACCCAAATATTTTGGCCAGATTTGGAACCAAATGCAGGGTTCTAATCTAGAGAATCTAAAAAAAAATAAAATAAAATTGGACCACCCTAATAAATATGTAAATTTTAACCAGTCAATACTACTCAAACCAAATAATTCAAGTAATTTCTCTCAAAGTTTTAAAAGTTTTAATTCATTCTATTGCTGTATTTTCATCTATTACCCATATTGCCCAACACTGATTACCTAGTGTCCACCTCAGTAGTAGTAGTAGTAGTAGTAATAGCAGTAGTAGTAGTAGTAATAGTAGTAGTAGTAGTAGTAGTAGTAGTAGTCTCATGCACTCGTCCCTCCTCTCACTCCATCACAATAGACCCAAATTAAATCTCCTTCCACAGGTTTCCGCTCTGCTCTGGTCTCCAGGCAACAAGCGGCCGACGTCCAATCAGATCAGCCGCGGTCATTTGTTTTCTGTTTGACCTTTGACCTCTGAGTTATTTGCTCGCCTGTCAACAATGCGATGGAGATAAGAAGGGATACACGCGGGCATTTTATTGTTCGCGCATGTTTTCCAATACGCAGACCTGTGTTGCTATGACAACAATGGGATTACATTAACAAAGTATGTGCTAATGTTGGTTAACAAATAAAGACTTTAAAATAAATTAGTCTGGTTAAAATGCCCAACTGTTTCTTTTCTATACACAAAATGACTACACAGTTTACGGTATTAGATAAATTTACAAGAAGAACAATGTATAAGAAAAATCTAGCTAAAAAAAAAAGTAAAATTCTGATGAAATTGTAATGTGTTCTATCAAATGTGATTTATTTTCTGCAAAAATATGAAAATTATGAATGGAATTATTGCTTATAAGTACAAGTAGAGCATCATTAAAAAGTAAACTCATTCCACAGTTGGTGTTTAAAATAGAAAACCCTGCAGAAATAAAAATGTCCCACAGTATGGCATTAAAGTTATCCTTCTTGCATTTATTCATTCAAAATTATTTTAGGAATTCATGCATTCTTTCTCCACAGATCTGACCAGTAATTCGGTCTGATGGCTGTTGTCTCCATGGAGATGTTTAGTTTAGGTTTCAAAGACTGTGAAACATTACAGTCAAAGCAAAAGTTACATAGTTTAACTTTAAATATGGATCAAAAAGTCAGTTCTGAAAGGGCACAAGCAAATTATTAACAATTACTTTTTTTTTTTTACTTAAGAGTTTGAAAAATCATACAAGAATCTTCCTCAGGTTCAAGTCTGTTCATACCTTAGGGTTGTTTAATTGACTTAACTAATAACAGATACTTACTGTAAACATCTTGGGTGTGTTACTTTCTAGCTTTAAGGCAGAGTTACAGAACTTGTCAGAATTGAAGCTTAGTGTCTAGTTTCTTAAATAATATAAAAAAATATATAAAAATGACTGTCTTACACTAACCAAGAAGGAATTTGTGAAGAAAAATATGTTGAAAAAGTATTTGAGTATTTAAGAGTATTTGAAGTATTTTAGTTCCATGCTGATGGCATCACACTATAAGAATTCTATCCAAAATTTGGCACAATTTATAATTATAAAACACATTTTTGACACATTAAACATGATTTTGATCAAAACAAATGTGTTTTCTTACATTTTTATTTGTTCAATAATCATTTTTGTGACATTAGATGAGTTTTGGTCGAATGTGCCACATTCATAATATCATAACTTCCCAAAAGAAAGTGAAACCTAAAAACTGATCAAACCGGGGGAAAAAAAAGTCAAATGTTTAGCAAAATCTTAAATATAATGATCTTAAAGGTGCACTGTGCAACTTTAATTGAGGAAAGTGCAAGTATCCGTGTAGATGTACTAAACAGTTCAGCCCGGAATGTTTCACAATACGGCATTAAAAAATAATTAATTAAACTTATCTGCATGGAGACAAGCAGGCCAAGGTACAGATCAGTTCGGTGGAGAGGTGAGCTCCTTTACACAAGAATGCGTGTTTTTAAAAGTACTTCTGAACAAATAAAACGAATAAAATCACCTCTAATGAAACAAAAGCTGAATAGACTTTTAATGCCATACTGTGGAACATACCAAGCAACATCGTAACGTGGTTTTAGTCAAATTGTAACGTCCTCCATCCTCTCGTGTCCCTCCATCTTAGGCACAGACTCCAGCCGGTCCCGGTCAGCCCGCAGCGGCACCTCCACGCCCACCGCCGTCACCCCCGGCACCCCGCCCAACTACTCGTGCCGCACCCCGGGCTCCCGCACCCCCGGCTCGCACACGCCCAAGTCCTTCTCCGTGCTCCAGGAGAAGAAGGTGGCGGTGATCCGGACCCCCCCCAAGTCGCCCTCGTCGGCCCAGAGGCAGCTCAAAGTGATCAACCAGCCCCTGCCCGACGTCAAGAACGTCAAGTCCAAGATCGGCTCCACGGCTAACCTCAAGCACCAGCCCAAAGGGGGACAGGTGAGCTCGCGCGGCGTACGGGGAGGGCGGGTTTGGCGGGTTTGGCGGGTTGCTATGGCGGCAGGGTGGCATAGAGGTTAGGTTTACGGCCACGCGGCAAGAAGGTTCCAGGTTGGATTTCCAGGACCAGGTGAGGACTTTTTTTCACTACAGGACCAAGAATTACAGTTAAAAAAAAAAAAGCCAGTATTACAATTTGGAAATGTTTAAAGCCACAGTTATGTAATTTTTAGCCCCCAAAAAAGTGACAATTTTTTTCTATTGCACCAAAAAACGTAGAAAAACATGTGTCCTGACTGTGAGCAGACTCGCATCTCCACAAACCTGGCTATTCGGTCTGAAGGAGGCCCTCTTCCTGCTTGTTTCCATGGAAATGTTGTTTCTTTGACTCTATTATTCCACAGTTTGGCTTAAACTCATCTATCTCCATGGAGAATGTCCCAAGTGTGGCTTTAACGTTCTGCTTCCATAGAACCATGCAGGCGACGCACCACCTCCACAAAGTTACATACTGTCACTTTACATATTTTACAGATGATTGTTACAGATTTTTATAGAAACAAATAAATTTAAATATAATAAACAAGTTCAAGTGCATTCTCAATATTATGTTTAACACTTTTATCAAATTAGTTAAATTTAAACGATTAAACTACTTATTTTTTCTATTAAATATACTTAATCTGAATACATTTTAAAGGGACGGTTCAGAATTTTGGGCATAGGAGCTCATTTCCTAGTGAGCCAGAGTGTTGGAGACGTGTGGAGACACTTTTTCAAATATTCCATCCTGTCTTTGTATTTGCTGGTGCTAGGCTAGTGCATGTCAATGGTCATAGTTATCCCAGAGTCCTGCATGGTACCCACAGGTGATTTAGTCCTGTTTTAGTCCTGGGATCAGTCCTAGGTTTAGTCCTGGTTCAGTCTCCTGCTCAATAAATAATGCCTGTGAAGTGATGATGTATTTTTGACAGTCTGTGAATTCGCATTCGTACTGAAGAAAGCGTAACGTAATGGGTCTCCAAAAATGGACCTGTGCAGGACAGTCTTACCCACTCCACAAAACACCCGAAGTAAATCTATTATTACACCAGACTGTAAATGTCTGTGTTGATAAAATAATGTTTGAGATAAAACTAACCTTGCATCACATGAATCATTGGCTACGTTCAGACTGCAGGGCTTAACGCTCAATTCCGATTTTTTTGTGAAATCTGATGTTTTTGCGAGGTCGCTCACATTTCCAATTAAATGTGACTTGTATTTGATCCCCTGTGTGAACAGTAAACGGCCCGAAAGTGTCCCGCATGTGCACTGGAGACACGACGCCACAGCGAGCGTCTCTGTGTTTACGGAAGTTGTCCAAACATGGACGCAGCATTGAGCACCTGGAGATTTTAAAGTTCCCCTCGTACCGGAGCCAGAACATGAACAACTTACTTGTTTTAAGAAAGAGATTGAGAAGGAGAAGGACGAGGTTTTTGGTCGTGGTGTTTTGTGGGACAGCAGCAGCGACGTCCGTTGAAAGGAACGTGTGGATGTGGAGACGGAGCCAAGAGTGGTGAGTGGTGATGTGCTTCACTTCAGTGACACTCCGTGTCACTGAAGCGCCTACTTCAGCGCAGAATAGTGACGTTTGTGTCTTGTTGATAAGGTGTAGGTCGAATGAATGCACTTTGACCGTTCACACTGAAGTCACATGTCAAAAGATCAGATATGTATCGGTTTCAGGAGCACATATCCAAGTGTCCTGGGTCACATTTGAAAAAATCGGATCTGTGTCGTTCAGACTGTCATTGAAAGATCAGATACAGGTCACATAGAAGCCAAAAAAATCGGATTTGGGTCACTTCAGGCTGCAGTCTGAACGCAGCCAAAGTATGTTGAGGTTCAAATGCAAGATTGGTTTTACTTCTAAATTTATTCTATAGACACAGACATTCACATGGACAGTTTGGTGTAATAATAGATTTGTTTCGGGTGTTTTGTGGTGTGAGTAAGACTGTTTTTAGTGGCAGGAGAACTATGACCATTGACATGCACTAGACTAACACCAGTGACCTCTGCAAATACAAGGACTGGATGGAATATTTCAAAAAGTGTCTCTAGGAAATGAGGTCCTATGTCCAAAATTCCAAACTGTCCCTTTAACTATATAATAAAGTATAAACAACATATTTATGTCAAAAATTAAAATTGTTTTACCCTTTTGTCTTTTGTCTAAAGTCAACTGCCTATTATCATAAATCATGTTCACCTTGTGTATGACTTTTACTGGTGCCATGTCCATATACGGCCACAAGAGGGCATCACCTACTAACACAGCACATGTAGTAACTGTACCACTTTAACCTTCAAGCATGCTCATGTCCTGTTGGCTATTTTTACATGAATAAAAGCGAAAATACAGCAAAAATAATTAATAAGAGAGACATGAAAATTAAAAGGACAGAATTTTATGGTGGGATTTGCAGATTAATCTCTATGTAACAAAAACTGGCACAAAGTTGAACATCTTCTCTGTCTGTATCAAATGAACAAAAGTGAACTAACAATGATAATTTTCACTATAACAGAAAGTGTAGCGATTATTCAACCCCAAAGATGTGATTGTTGTCAGAGGAAAAGACTTTAAGACGTAAAATTTGAAAAAGTTTGTGGAACCGATCCCAAACAAATAATTATGAAAAGGTTCAATATTTGTGGATCATAAGTTTGGAATTGAATCCTGAATCTCAATGGGATCATCAAAATCTAAAACGTGAACACAACCAGTTGATACTTTGCAGTGACATCACTCTGGGGGGTACTACATGTGTGTCTATGGTGTAATGTTCAGCTGTTACCATGATGCCACAATTCACACATAGCAATAACTACCGTTTGATTTATTTATTTTTTTTACTTAATTTTTATAAGAACGTTTTAGTTTTACATATCGCATATTTACATCCACAAATTATTAGTATTGTAGAACAGAATAAATCATCAGACCCCTAATAAAAAAAGAAATAAAAATAAAATAGGAGGCCATCAAGCAAGTGCAGATGTATACATTTTTTTTACATTAGGCTTTGTTTTGATTGTAAGATTTCCACTTTTTCCAATACAGTTCTCCTTTATCTGAGGAGTGTCTCAAGGAAAATGTTATTCATTCCATAATCTGAATTTCGTTGATTATTTGAGCCCGTTCTGGAAAAGTAGGAGATTTGTCCCGTAGCCGTTTTCGTGTGATCGCCTGATTGAAGTATCTGAAGAAGGTATCTATATCTTTTTTTCAGCCCAGTTGGTATGTTTACTAAATAAAATACACAAAAATTTTCCTTCAGTTGCAGTCCTGTAATACGCTTCATGTTTTTAATGATCTCTGTCCAGTAGGGGGACGACCAAACCATTTTAAAATTGTCTAAAAACTCAAAAGAAAAAATACAAAATGGATTGAAACAACACTTTTTCAGAAGCCTGTGATCAATATGAACGTTCATAGGTCATTAGGTGTTTGATTTTCAACAAAAAACTGAAAAAATGTTGTCTTAAATTTTTGTAGATCCGGCGAAATCAGCTCTTTCTGGTCAGATTGCGTTAAATTAAAGATCAGATTAAAGTCTAATTTTTGAGTAACAGAGTTTCAGACAGAGCAGTGCTTACAGTTGGCGTCACTCCCCGAGAGAATATTCATGACCTGAGCTGCAAAGTATCAACAGCCAGTGTTGGGAAGGTGACTTTTAAAATGTACTCCCCTACAGATTACAGATTACAGACCCCAAAATGTAGTTTGTAACGTAATCCATTAAATTACTTAAAGTGAGTAACGTAATCTGAATACTTTGGATTACTTGATTTGCTGTAGAGAAGCAAAGACGAGGATATCGTAACATAAGATGTTTTGTCTGTTAAAAGAAAATAAAAAGCTCAGACTTTACTTAACCAAATTAAAAATATTATTGATAGAAGAAGAGGAGACACGGTCCACACAGCATGGTTTAGTCCTTTTAAATCCTGTTTTAGACCTGTTTTAGACCTGTTTTAGACCTGGTTTAGTCCTGGTTTAGACCTGGTTTAGACCTGGTTTAGTCTGGTTCAGTCCTGGTTTAGACCTGGTTTAGTCCTGGTTTACCTGGTTTAGACCTGGTTTAGTCCTGGTTCAGTCCTGGTTAGACCTGGTTTAGACCTGGTTTAGACCTGGTTTAGTCCTGGTTTAGACCTGGTTTAGTTTAGCCAAAATGTGAAAACAGGAAAATACCACCATGTAATCCATTTATTTCAACAAAGTAACTGTAATCCAATTACCACTCACTGAAACAGTAACTGTAACTGAATACAGTTACTCATAATTTGTACTCTGATTACGTAACTCCAGTACATGTAATCTGTTACTCCCCAACACTGTCAACAGCCCATTTCTTTCCATCTGAAATCATCAAATTCTAGACTGTAAACACAATCCATTGAACCACAATCAAGCAATTTTTATCTCTGTCCAGTAGGGAGACAACCAAACTGTTTTAAAATTGTCTGCAAACTCAAGAAAAAATACAAAATGGATTTAAACAACACATTTTCAGAAGCCTGTGATCAATATGAACGTTCATGGTCATGTTCAGGTGTTTGATTTTTGACAAAAAACTGAAAAACTGTCGGCTTAAATTGTTGCAGATCTGACGAAATCAGCTCAGATTAAAGTCAAATTTTTTGAGTAACAGAGCTTCAGACAGAGCAGTGCTTACAGTTAGCGTCACTCCCTCAGAGAAAGTTGATGACATGAGCTGCAAAGTATCAACAGCCCATTGCTTTCCATCTGAAATCATCAAATTCTAGACCGTAAACACAAACTATTGAACCACAATCAAACAAAATCAGTTGAATCTTGTTTTCTAGCGTGTCTGTTTTATTCTATTTTTATCTGTATATTTCAATGTCCGTTTTTGTTGCTTTGCCATATTTTCACCTTCCGCCGACCCCTTCGCTGGCCTCCTTTTACCTGCTTCAGCCCATACGCATGCGCTCGTCACTGCACCCAAAATAACCTGAACCTCCAGCAGCGCCCGGGGCTCCTGCTGCGTGGGAATCTCCTTATGAATTATTCCCAGTGAAATGAATGACTTATTTAAAGGCCCAACCTGTTACCTGAATTCCCTGTACTTCTCCTTCTGCAACAGTAGGCCTATGTATATATATATGAGCCTATGCATTATCTAGTCATCATGTTTTAATGTATAGAAGATATTCATATCTCGTTCCCATATGAGTCCAGTTCATTAGGAGCTTTGTGATTTATGACCGTCTGACTTCCACTTCCTCGGCGGAGAGAGAAAAACGAGACATGTGTAATAAAGGCTGCGCCGAGAAGCTGGCAGATTGTTACCATGGCGACCAAAATCAATATAGAAGATAAGTGTTTTGATAAAATAGGCCAACGTCTGCACTACTATTACAGAAACTTAAAAAAAAAAAAAAAAAAGAAGAAGAATTAAACTTAAAGTAGTTGTATTTCTATATTGTTTTGTGTATTCTTGACAAATGCAACATCATATTTTACAATTTATTTGGCAGGGAAATTATGAAATATCATGAGGATTGTGCGTTCCTGGAAAAGTTTTAGATTTTTGGCAGGGTGTAAGATTTAGGTGTAAGGTTTTTAAAAATCCATGGATACAAGTTGGGGCGTCCCCTAGTGGCCGGTATGCATCAAATCCAAAAAGAGAAAAGGTTGTATCCCACTTTCCTTTTGTCTTAAGTTTTTGTATAATGACACTTTTTCTGCTTGACTCGATAAAAGCAATGTGATTTTAATACTATCTTCCTATTTTATGGCCATTTTCATTCCAAATTTATTGTCATGGTCTATATCTCTGAAATGTAATAACATAGTGCATAAAGATCATTCAGGCGTCTAAACCCACATGTTCACTCTTAAAGAATAATATCGAACATGTGACCATCATTCTAGTGCAGACATGTCAAACTCAGGCCCAGGGGCCAAATTCAACATAATTATATTTGGCCCTTGAGATCATTTCAAATATGTATTAGAGGTGCCACCGGCTACAGATAGACTATAAAAACATTATTTATTTAAAATTATGTTTTTCTTTTATTTGATGCTTGTTCCGGATTCAATGTTTATGCAAAACCTTTATTTATTTTAATAAGAAAAGGTTTAACATTACATATGTCAAAAGAAGAGAAAAGATGTTGTGTAATATGTCCTCTGGAATGTTTCACAATATGAAATTAAACTTCTATCTTGTATTTTTCAATCATTTTAGCTAAAAAAAATACCTCGGAAAAACAGGCATTCTTAAAGTCAGGAGGGTCGCCTCTCCACAGATCTGACCTGTAACTTGGCCTGCTTAGCTTGATAGAGATAGATAGTTTAATACAGTGACGACATCTCCATGGAAACAAGCAGATGGCAGATCCTCCTTTATAAAAGTTACATAGTGCACCTTAATTAATCACCCACAAATGTTAAGTGGTCTAGATTAATTAATAGTCCAAATATATTTTCCATTAAAAAAAAAAAAAAAAATTCAGTTGAATAGAATAAAATGAATTTTTAAAATTTTCCTAACCTTTATTTAAAACTGTCACTGATTTGAAAATATTGGATTACTTGGACTTACAAAATGTGTTACTTGTTCTCTACTCTAAAAAGTAGATTCAACTCACTATAAAAAAAAACAAAAAAACCCTACCCTGACACAATTTGCCATAGTGATGTGCTGGATAAATAATCCTAATGATCCTGTAAGACTAAAAAGTGGGCTGAAATAGAGGGATGAGCCTAAAATAGCGTGCGCAGGTGGGAGGACTCGGTCAGAATGTAGGTCACTGTAAAAACATACAGGCGCGTTGGCAGGTGCCCCCTGAGATTTCACTGCTCGACCAAAGAAAGATTTTGTTTTATGTTTACGTTATATAAAAAATGTCCATTCTAACGCAGTAGTACAAAGTCATATTATCAGGTACACTTTGTTGTTGTGGATGCAAAAGTTCCCATGTTAGGCTTTATTTTGTAAAGTATAGAGAGTAAAGCTATAAAAAGAAAGGACAAAAATGATCAGTAATTTGAAGACAGATGAACTTTTGCAAACAAGAAGGAGCCTGATGATGTCACAAGGTGAAATAGAGTGTTAATAGGCATTATTTTTGGTGGGAACACAACATTATATTAGAACCTGGAGTTGCATTTTGCATGATAAATCTTGTGCAGTAAATCGGTGTCACCTGAGCTGTCAAAAAGAAAATAAAGGAATTAAATTTTACCAGGATTGTTGTGTCATAGGTAGAAGTCCGATGCAGTTTTTATGTCCATTCGTTCATTTGTTTTTCAATATAAAACCAAAAATCAAAAGAAAAGGAAAAAAAAACTAACTATTTTTTTTTCATTATTTGTCTCTAAAACCAAAATGAAAAAAAAATTATAACAATTTGTTTTTTCATTTTTCGATTTTGTGTTTAAATGAATAATGGAAAAAATGGATTATGGCTGTTTCCTGTTTCTGTGACTCAAACTGCGATGCAGAACTTTTGTGCCGCATACAGACTAAACCAGTACTAAACCAGTACTAAACCAGGACTAAACCAGGACTAAACCAGGACTAAACCAGGACTAAACCAGGACTAAAACGTTTTCAGTCCCGGTCTGAGTCCCAGTCTCACTCCCAGTCTCAGTCCCAGTCTCAATCACGGTCTGGTCCTGGTCTCAGTCCCGGTCTCAGTCCCGGTCTCAGTCCCGGGCTCAGTCCCGGGCTCAGTCCCGGTCCTGTTCCAGGTCTCAGTCCTTGGTCCTGTTCCCAGTCTCAGTCCCGGTCTCAGTCACAGTCTGGTCCTGGTCTGGTCCCGACCTCAGTCCCAGTCTCAGTCCTGGTCTCAGTTCTGGTCCTGTTCCTGGTCTCAGTCCTGGTCCTGGTCCCGGTCTGGTCATAGACTCAGTCCTGGTCTGGTCCCAGTCTAAGTCCTGGTCTCAGTCCCGGTCTGGTTCTGGTCTGGTCCTGGACCTGGTTCAGTCCGTGTACTGTGCAAAAGTCCGGCAGCACAGTTTAAATCACAGAAATGGTTTCCGTTATTATTAATTTAAACACAAAATCGAAAAATGAAAAAACAAACCATTATCTGTTTCATTTTGGTTTTGGAGACAAATAATGAAGAAAATTTTTTTGTTGTTTGTTTTGTTTTTGTTGTTGTTTTGTTTTGTTTTATTTTGAAAGATGAATGAATGAATGACACGGATTGAGAAGTGGTAAGGAATTTTTCTTTGATCACACTCAAAAAAAAAAAAAAGAAAGAAAAACAGAAAAGAAAATACTACAAAAACATGATCTTAACTTCAGTGTGTACCTGATAATATGTCCTCTGCCTACCCCCCCTTCCTCTGTGCTTCTGTGCATGTTTGGCCCTCCTCATCTCCTCATATACATACAGACAGATATCATATAACTGTATTCTACGTGCAGATAATGAGACACATAGCACATATAGATTTTGTTGTTTTCTTTCTTTTGCTGTGCGGTTTTGTTGTAGGTGAACATTTTAAGTGAGAAGCTGGACTTCAGTCATGTCCAGTCTAAATGTGGCTCCATGGACAACGTCAAGCACGCACCCAAAGGCGGCAATGTATGTACTGTCCTCTCTGCTTTTACTCTGGCTTCTATCATTTGCTTCTTTTCTCTGCTAATTCATTCTGTGCTACGTCTGTGTGTTTGTTTGTCTGTTTGTCTCGGCCTGGAAAGGGTTAAATATGATGAAAAATGATAACAAACACTAATTAAGAATCTTGTTTTGAGTAATTTGGACAATTTTGTTGAGGTTAGTCGGTCCAGATATTTCAGCTTTATTCAGTGTACTTTAAAGATGATGAAATCTTCTCATAGAGGGTTTGTCACCTGCTTGTCTCCATGGTGATGTTATTGTTTTGTCTGGAAGGTTCCACAGTATGTCATGAACAAGGTTTTGCTATCTGTTTGGTCAAGTTGCAAGTCAGATCTGCAGAAAGGTGACCCCACTCACATTAAGAATGATTTTCTAGGTATTTGTGAGCAATGCAATACCTGCAATTGAATAAATGAAATATAGGTACATTTAATGCCGTACTGTGGAACTTTCCAGACAAAGGAATAACATCTCCCAGTGCCAGAAATGTTTTCACTCATGAAGTAAGAAAAGTGTACTATGTTATATTAAATTCAAAGAATTCAATTATTTTAAGAGTTTAAGAAAAAACAGTAGTAATATGAAAGAGAGAGTAATATGAAAAAATATCTATATCTTAAACAAGTACAGCGTATCTTGACTTACTAACTTAGTAAAACAAGCCAAAACTACTCAAAACAATATATTCAATAAGTTGTATCTCAAATATATTTTAGTGTAGGCTTTTGGGTTAACTATGTGACCATAAAAGGACCATAAAAAAAAAATTCATTCATAATAAATAACACAAAATGTGGTTTATGAAGTTTCAGAAATATATTTTCATATAAAATGTATTGTGTATGGTCATATATCATTAGCCTAATAGCATAGTTGCCTAAGTCATATTTGAACATTTTCGGAAAACAAGAAAAACACATTTTTTAGAAAGTATATAAGTATTTTTTATTGATATTGTATAGAGATGACTAAGGCAGACAGTGATTTTAGACTCTAACAAGTGTTCTGACAGGCTGAGGACACAGGCAGTAAGGCAGTTTTACAGCAGTGGCAGGAGAGTAAAGTTAGGCACATATCATTATTTGGCCCAAAAAAAATACATAGGCAGTTATGCTATTAGGCTAATGATATGAAACATCTATTGGTAAAAATGAGAAGACATTTGACATGAAACCAGCTGCTCTATAAGGATTCATGTGGATTCAAGTACGCCGTGTTCATACAGGTTGGTGTATTTAACATTGGCTATTTCACAGGATCATTTGAGTGACAGAAGAAGGAGCAGAGTAATAGAGAAGTGACATTCAGTATGTTGTAATAATACTAATTGTAGTGTGTAACTGTTGTTGCCCAGGTGATGATCCCCAGTGTTAAACTGGACTTCAGCCACGTCCAGGCCAAGTGTGGCTCTCTGGACAAAATGCACCACCACGCAGGAGGAGGCAACGTAAGTGCTTTATGTTAACACAACATTTTTACTCTCACATCACAAAGTATGAAATGTATTCTGTACATTTACTGGAGTAACCTTTAAATAAAATTGTACTTCTTAGAGCAGCTTTCAGACATTTGATAGTGTCTGTGATTGAGTTATACGATTATTAAAGTTACATGTAAACATCATATTCATCAGATTACATAGTTACTCTCATCAGATTTTGCAGTTTACATGTCATTTCAATAATCTGAAATGTCCACAAATCAGATTATAATCAGATTTTAAAGTGCACTATGAACAAAGCCTGTGCAACTGTACTTACAGTACAGTGAAAAACCATACAAACATGCCTTGTCCTTACAGTGAATGGGCTTGCATCTCCACAAACCTGGCTTTTGTTTGGTCTGGATTATAGCCAAATAATTTTCACAGTATAGTATAAAACATATATACAGTATTTTCCTGGAGAATCAATGTCCTGCAGTAGGCCTATGGTTTTACCTTTGTGTTTCCATGGATTGGTGATTTTCCACTTCCGAATTTTGCAATGCTGCTTTAACTTCAAATTATAAATCAGATCTCATGTGCATGTTATTCTTACAATTACTCTTACTTTAGTAATAGTTTAATAAAATACTTTTTTTTGTACTTCTACTTGTTGTACCGTAAAATCCAGACTATTGAGCGCACCTGAATATAAGCTGCATCAACAAAATTTGGACAAAATGTTTAAATTGTACATATATAGGCCACACCTGAATATAAGCCGCAGGTGTCCACGTTTTCAAGAATGTTATTAAGTTTGGGCCGTTTACGTTTATCGCCTCTGAAAGCTTTTGTCGTCTTTTTCGTTACACTGCCGTCGCCAAAATCTCACCATCAATTCATCAACATCAACTGCCGTTAACTTAAAAGCTGCATCATCTGCACTTCGTGTGTTTTCCATGAGGAGGGTGTGTGCATGAAGGGCAAAATAACCGTTCAAAACACAATCAAACGAGCATCTTCCTCAGTGCATCACCCCGTCTCTCCCCACGCATGTCTCCTGCAGAAAGAGCCTCTGTCCTGTCTGTATCATGTCAGTGTCTTGCTGGATTTCAGCAGATTTCAGACTCTCTCGGGGGCAGAGATAGATGCATCGATCAGGTATGAGTGGATGTCCGGCCAAACAACAAATCCGTCCATATATTCGCCGCGTCGTTTTATTAACAGCAGGGTTCAAAGTGTGAGAAAAGTAGCAGCTTATAGTCCGGAATTTATGGTAATATTTAACTTCAGCACAAAATGACTTTATAATTTACTATTTTTTTTACTCAAGCAATGTCTTGGACCGCTACTAGTGTTTACCTTGAGTAGCACACGATTTGCGATGTAGCGCCCCCTTCTGACAGACTGAAGCTCACACATCAAGCTTCACACATCAACTTATCTGAACATTTAAGGCAAATAACCAACGTACAAAACTGCAAACGTGTTATTGTAAATGTTACGAGCGTCCTTATCATTTCTCTAATATGTAAAAGGGATGTCATAATAATTTCACTAATATAAAATCTGCATATGCGGTAATGTAATGTTATTGTTCATCATATGTACGACACCGTAATGTGAGTTTATAGGCTGCGGTGTAAAACAGCTCATTGGCTCATTTCCCTCACAGTGTACACATCGTTTTCCTCATGGACAATAAAGTTTAATTGAATCTGCTGTCTCCTCCTCAATGTTGCGCCGTCTGTCTGCAGTCTGCATCTCTGCGTCACGCTCTCATTTACGTAATTAAAATGTTACGAGTCATTTTTTAAATATATATATTTTTTTACTTCCAGATTCAAATTCAGACCAAGAAGATTGATTTAAGTCACGTGACCTCCAAGTGTGGATCTATGTCGAATATTCACCATAAACCAGGTACGTGTGTTTGCTTTTTGTTATAAATATATGAAATGATCTCAAATTTTAGTGGATATAATCACTATGTACCATATAATTACACCAGATGCCCTCCCAGTCTCAAAAACAACCATTTAGTTATTCAAGATCTTGGAATAAAAGTAAGAAAATTTGTGGCGTTTTTCATTAATTATAATCATGCAATGGTATTAAAGCAAAAAAAATATTCTGTTGGGGTGTCCAGATGTTACTTCTTTGCCTGTAATGTTCCACAGTATGGCATTAAACTATTTATTTTGAATTCATCCATTTGGAATACATGCATTTTTACTGAGAGAGTGGATTGAAAAGTCCAGAAAAGTGACACAGAGCAGCTTTAAAATAACGGTTTGATATAGGTTAGGTTCGGTTTGATTGACAGTGTTGCTAAGTGATTAGAGGGCGTTATTTTCAGCCACCTCGCCCTGATTGCTATGATGCTCGCGGGCGGATTTCCAAATATGATACTCAGCTTCGTCAGTTTGTTGATGGCATAAACTACACGATTAGAACTTCAACAAATATTTCCCATTTGCTTATTCCGTTTTCTATCCCAATTGAGACATCACCAACAGGGTTCATTTTGGGAGAGTTTGCCGACAGCAGTTCCAGGGGAGAGTCTGGGAGCTGGAGGCCACTGCTCCCCTGAGTCTGAACCTTTCTTTACATCCTTTTCTCCCTTTCTTTCTTTTTCTCTTTCTCTCTTTCTGTTCCGCTGCTTCTCAGGCGGAGGACAGGTGAAGATCGACAACGTGAAGCTGGACTTTAAAGACAAGGCCCAGCCCAAGGTGGGCTCTCTGGACAACGCTAGCCACACCCCAGGAGGAGGCAATGTCATGGTAAGAACTGTCTACAACTGCTGATACTACTAGTACTGCTACTACTACTACTACTACTACTACTACTACTAGCCACACCCCAGGAGGCAGTGTAATGGTAAGAACTATATACTACTACCATTCCTGCATTAGCCACACCCCAGGAGGAGGCAATGATATGGTAAGAACAGTCTGCTTGTTTGCATTTATATTTAAAATGTGTATAATTTTCCATATGTATCAGTGGGCTACAAAAACAGTCAAGCAGTTTGAGGGACAGTTTTGGTTAACATAACAGCTCACACACTGTGACCTCGTGACCAGACAGTGCCGTCCTCGTTCCCAGTGGGCCGTGGGGAATGGCATTTTAAAGTGAAGGTTTTAAGTATGTTTATGTAATATTCAAATGGCCTCTGCTCCCATGTGAGCGCTTAGCTTAGCCGTGCGTGCCCTGTCGCAAACGTGCTGTTACACCTCACTTTAGAGTGCTTTTCACATTTGGCACACTGGAAACGACTCGAATATTCTGAATCTGGCAGATGTCTGTTACGGATGCTCACTCACTTTAATATTGTCCAGTATGCAGTACAATATGCCAACACAGACTAATGAAAGCACTTTTAGCCAATTAACAGCATAGAAAAAATATTAATTTTACTTACTTACTTTACTAGCTTTCATATATCGGTTCAATCGATATCCAGGTTGGACATACAAATTGATGTAATAAAAATATTTACTGGTCGTAGTAATGTTTGAATTTTATGTATACAAAGCTGTTCTCTGGTTACTTAAGTGATAAATACATGTTTTTTTTGTTGAAAGTGGTGTTTTCAGTCGATATTGGGTATGGGGCAGATACTTAAATCCATAGTATTAGAATCAGTATCAGAACTGAAAAAGCTGGATCAGTGCATCCCTAATATAGAATATAAGAATTTAAAATATATTCATATCTAAGGTACACACATGCATAAAGTTTAGTAACAGTGTTATGACCCACCTCGATTGAGGTGAGGGAAGTAACAAAAAATAACCAAGATGGAAAATGGAATACATTAAATAATGTTTAATTAACAGGGGTGTAAAAGTTAAAGTAAGAAAAGAGAATAAAATATACAGAATTTAACCTAAACTAAGAAACAGAACAACAGAATTAAGAGACGAGTTTTGTGTCGCAAAATGGGTCACACAGGTTTACACAGTAACGAGTGGTTAACTAAAGGACACACACAAACTAAAACACAAGTTCCCCAAATTAAACCACATAAGCCCACAAACAGAATCGAGTGACCAAATTTAAAAAGGCACAAACCATTGATTGATTTGACTGATTGATATAGCACCTTTCAAGATCCCCAAAGCGCTTTACAGTTCATTATTCAGTCACTCCACACTCAGTGGTGGTAAACTACTATTGTAGTCACAGCTGCCCTGGGGCAGACCGACAGAAGCAAGGCTGACAATCTGCACCATCGGCCCCTCCGACTACCACCATCACTCACACGCACACACTACTTTCATACTAGGCAATGTGGGTGAAGTGTCTTGCCTAAGGACACAACAACAGTTTTTTGCCACTGGCGCCTCACTGTGGAACCTAGAATTCCTAGTGGTCTCCCATCCAAGTACTACCCAGGCCCAGCCTGCTTAGCTTCTGAGATCTGACGGGATCAGGCTTTGACAAGCTGGTATGGCCACAAACCAAATCAAACCAGAATTAAACTACAGAACTACATAAACACAAAATGGCAGACTGGCCACCAAGGCCAGCAGCCCCAAACAGGTGCTGGCAATCTCCTTAAATAAGGGGAGGAGTCTGGAGGTGAGGCAGGATTGGCCAGGTGTAGAGGTAATCCACCAATCAGGGACCAGGGCTCTCACAGCTGGATTCCAGGGGAACAATAAGAAATTAAAACACGCAAAACTCAAGGAAGTTCACTCACAAATGCATCGACCCTCGTGCCTTAGCTCTTTTCATATCATTTCCATTCAATCAAAAGTTTAAAAAAAACGACCATCCAATCATTCTTCCATTCTTTTTGCAGATCGAGAACCACAAGCTGATGTTCCGGGAGACGGCCAAAGCTCGCGTGGACCATGGAGCAGAGATCATCAGCCTGGACACGGGTGGCACCTCCCCCAGGCTCTCCTCCGCCGGCAGCATCAACCTCATGGAGTCCCCCCAGCTGTCCACGCTGGCCCAGGACGTGACCGCCGCACTGGCCAAACAGGGATTATGAATGCCACACTGCGGGATATTACAAGCTCCACTGCAAAAACCAACATCTGCATCAGTTATTTATGGATTTGGAATTGAGTGAATGAATTGAATGATTCGTTTTTGAGGTTTTTTGTCTGAGTTCAGAGCAAAATGTAATGAAATTTTTGTGTTTAGTGGAATTTTTTTTCAAATTTTCACAGCAGAATTCTTATTCTAATTATTGGCAGATAAATTTGACTTAATATAAAAGAAAATATATAACAAAAATAGATAAATAAATGTATGATATAATATTTTTGCCCTATGTAATTATTTTATGTTGATCCAAAGTAACTATTTGGATTTCTTAAAGTATGTATACATAAAACCTTTAAATGGAAAAAATATATATTACATACATTTATTTGCGTAAACTGAAAACAAAATATGAAACAAAAATTGGAAATGATAAAAATCTAAATTAATAATCTATTTGAAACTACTTAAGATAATTATTTAGAGTTGATTTGAGCTCATGCAGATATTTGTTTTTGCGGTGCGCGTTGTCTTTTCCTCATAGCTAGTCCAGTGTTCAAATCGGAATCGTCTCAAACTTGCCCTGAGCTGATCTGCTGTCCGGCATGGATTCTGAAAAATGGACTAAAAGGGAATTTGTTGGACTTTGTTTTTTCTAGAAGGTTCCTTGTTGAGGTTTTATGATTGTACTATTATTTTGAAATTGAAAAAAGAAAAAAAAAAGCATTCCACGGTACAGAATTTCTCTTAAAGGTCCCATATTCTGCTGAACTCACTGAACTTCTTCACCTTGTCTTCTTTAAAAAACCTACCTGGAGTTGTATTTTTTTTTTTATTTGCATACGTTTTTCTCTCAAAATAAGTGGTTCCACCTTGTGATGTCGTTAGGTCATATGTGGTTTTAAAGTTCATTGACCGAACTCATTCTCAAAGCTGCTGTACCTGATTTTTTTTTAAAGTGCTTTCCTTAAACCAGAGCGGAGTTTTCCCACCATGGTAATGCTTACAACAGCTAGCATGCTAACAACGCGCTTTCTAGTTCGCGGACAATGAAATCGCTTTAGAATTAGAAGCAGTTTTGCGTCACGTTTATAGCTAGCGGCGCACTTTCTGGTTCGTGTACATTAAAAATGCTTTAGAATTAGAAGCAGTTTTGCCCTAACAGTAATGCTAAAAACAACTAGCATGCCAACAACGCTCTTTCTAGTTCGCGGACAGTGAAAACGCCTTATAATTAGAAGCAGTTTGGCGTTGCGTTAGAAGCGGTTTTGCCCTAACGGTTATGTCAACAACAAGTAACATGATAACGGCGCACGTTCTGGTTCGCGGATGGTAACAACGCTTTATAATTAGGAGCAGTTTTGCATCATGATATTACTAACATCAACTAGCATGCTAACGGCGCACTTTTTGGTTCTCAGACAGAAAAAAACGCTTCAAAATTAGAAGCAGTTTTGCCCTAATGTAACACTACCAACAACTAGCATGGTAACGGCGCACGTTCTAGTTCACAGATTGCAAAAACGCTTAGGAGCAGTTTTGTGTCACAGTATTGATATTATCAACTAACATGGTAACGGCGCACTTCCTGGTTCACGAATGGTAAAAAAGCTTAAGGAACGGCTTTTACAATACATCTGTACTGGGACAAGACACTTAGTCCGTTAGTCCAACCTGAAAATTCAAATGTCCTGGCCGTAGACTGTATAAAAAAAAGTGGACTAATCGAGTGTGACGTCACCCATAGCGTTCAGCGCATGGATCTATTAAAATAACTGGATAGGGTGTTGCTGCTTGTAGCTGCCTCCAGTTGACGTAGTGACACTCACTGGTACTACGACGAAAAAATCCTTCTGGCTGAGAAAGGATTTTTCTCCTAGAGTACAATGTTAAAGGGCCCATCTCATGCAAAATCAACTTTTCAGAGCTTTCTACCCTCTAAGAGTGATGTGTGGGCCTTGTATTTGTCGCCAAAGTTTTTAGATTGATTCGACTTTTTTTTTTTTACAAATTGCAGCGTATTTCTGCCACCCTCCCATGTGACAACGAACTAAAGCTGCTACAACGATGACAAGGCAGCTACAACTATGACGCGTTTGACTTAGCAGAAAGCTCTTTGCCTATGTCACGTTTGGAGGGCAGAGCCTGTGCTTTCACAGGACGGGCGGGGGGATGAGCAGTAGTTGGCCTTTCACAGTTCCTGGTCTGTAACTGCCTCCAAGAAGTCAGTAAGATTTCATAACTATTGTGTAATGGATGTTCCAAAACCCAAATTGTGCTTGTTTATGTGCAGAAGATACAATGTGAAAAGAGATATTTTGCATGAGATGGGCCCTTTAAACACAAACTGCTCATGTTCAGTTGACAGGGCACCTACAACTTTCAAAAATGTTGGATTTCATAGCGAATTTTACCTATTTTTAGATCTTAAAAACGCTTTATAATTGTTAACTCTGGACCAGGGATACGTATACACTTCTGTTTTAGACACATTTACAGATAATCAGTAGAAAAAAGTGATGTTGATGTTTAGCAGCCTTTTAAAAAAATCAGGTACAGACCATTGATATTTTAGTGTTCACTTTTGACTTTAGCTGCTACGAATTTTGCCTGATTAAAAGTGCAAAATATGTCAATAAACCTCGTATGACGCATAATATGGGACCTTTAACTATACGGGACACGGGAAAATGGCTGACTTTTTGCGCATGTTTGGCTATTTTCAAGTCAAAAACATTCACATTTGTTCTTACGTGCTCTTGAACAACCGATCGACCTTTTTCTCTTTTTTGAATATATTGTCGTAGAATTTTGTTGGTTACTGCACTGGATTCTTAGCACTACAAAGTTCACTTGTTGCTAGCTTTGGGTAGTGTATAACTTTCATTTCGGGCAAAAAGACAAAAAAACAAAATGGCTACTCGTTTTTACATCGCTTTCCTCTAGGCTTGGACTTCGCCGCATCGCTGGCATGGCATTGGAAACTCCGCCGCCGCTGCCGCTGTGCATTTTCGTGTGTCGAGTTGTGGTTGCTGGTACTGTTTGGTAAAAAAAAAAAAAAAAAAAAATACTGTTGGTAAAAATGAAGATTACGAAGCTTTATTTCTATGTGTGGATGTGGCGCGGTGAAGAAGGGTCAGAACTACAAATGTTAGCGACTCGTATGGTGGTAAAAACTACAAAAATGTCTGCTCCATTGTGCTACTCAATCTCTGTCAATCTTTTCACCTTCGACTTTTGCTCTCCGAAGATACCCAAGTGTTTTTATGTATACGTTCCGATCTTGTCCTCCTCTGCTCCTCCTCTTCTTCTCTCTCTCGTCTTCCTCCTTCTCTCTTGTCATTCTCTTTCTCTTTTTATCGTCTTTCTCCTTTTCGGCTCGTCGTTTATTTCTCCGTCTTTTCTCTCTCTTCCTCCTCGTCTTCTTTTTTCCTCTCACAATTCTTTCTCTTTCTCCCAATCCTTCTTACTTCTTCTCTCTTTCTCTTTTGTTTTCTCTCTTCTCCCCCTTTCTCCTTCCTCTCTTCTTCATCTACTCCTCTCAGTTTTCTTTCTCCCAACCCTTCTTGCCTCCCCTCTTCCTTCTCTCTCTCCCTCTCATCTCTCTCTACCTCGTCTTCTCCTCCCTTTCCCTCTCTTATAGTTTTCTTTCTTCTCCAATTCTCCTTCCTCTCTCTCTTCTTCTGCTTCTCTTACAATTCTTTCTTTCTTTCCCAATTGTTCTTATGTCCCCTCTTCCTTCTCTCTCTCCCTCTCATCTCTTTCTACCCCATTTCTTCTTCGTCTTCTCCTCCCTTTCTCCTCTCTTCCGCCTTTCTCCTTCCTCACTCTTCTTCATCTACTCTTCTCACAATTCTCTTTCTCCCAACCCTTCTTACCTTCTCTCTCTCCCATCTCTCACTCCTGACTCTTCTTCCTCGTCATCTCTCCCTTTCTCACATTTGTATTCCCACTTCTCCCCCTTTCTCTCCACTTCTTCTTCCACTCCTCTCACAATTTTCTTTCTCCCAACCCTTCTTACCTCCCCTCTTCTTCTCTCTCTCCCTCTACCCCATCTCTTCTTCCTCGTCTTCTCCTCTCTCTCTTACTCACTTTTGTTTTCTCTCATCTCCCCCTTTCTCCCTTCTTCCCGCAAATCTTCCTCCACTCCCTTCCCAATTCTCTCTTCCTCCTCCACCTCCCCCCTTCTTTTCTCCCTCTCTCTCTCTTCTCTTCCTCCTCTTTTGCCTGTGTATGTGTATTTAAAGGACCATGTAGATGTTTGAGACATACTGACGACAAATGCTCCTACAGGAAGACCACAAATCAATAAAGAAAATAAAAAGGGATTCTGTCTCGAGAACTCTTTTTTCACTTTTTTGTTTTGTTTTAATAGTAAAAAAGTTTATGAAAATATCTACAATCTTAAAGGCGCTGTACCTGACCTTTAACCATTCTAAAATGTGAAAGAAACAAAAAAAACAGTTCTTCCTGACTGACCTTCTGCATTCAGAGCATCGTAATTATTCACCACGATGAGTTTATAAGCGCTTTTTTACAAACTTTCAGCGACCCAGAGCGGAGGATTACACACATATAAGACCACGTGTGAATAGAAAAGAAAGCACTATGATTTAATGTTGAAAATCAAAGTCGATTGTCTAAAGAAAGAGTGTTTTTTGTTGTTCGCTCCCAAAGAAAAGTCATTTTCCGTCTTGGAATCTGCTCGCACTGCGCAGCCTTCAGTGTAAAATTTGGAAAAATTTCACCAACTGGCAAACAAATATGGACTTATTACCAAAAATTGAAAGAGAAATCCTGCTTATGGAGAGCTAAAGATTACATATGTGTGCAGCAGATTCCATGAAGCAAAATGACTTCTCTTTGGGAGTGAATCGCTCAACCTGAAAAAAACTAAAAAAAAAAAAAAAAAGCACATTAAATATAAAACCTTGATCGTGTTTCTAAACATACTGAAGATGAAATAATGGAAAAAAGAAAGTACGAGAAGAACTGTGTGCACCTGAGGAAGTGACAGGTGCAGAAGAGGACAGGAACTTCACTGACAAAGAAAACTCACACACACTTTATCACTTTTTAAAAATCATTTATTACGTACGATGGTTTGTCAGCTGACCTTCATCCAGTGTAGTACAGGTAATACTTGTACTATTCTGGTATACTGTATCAGAAGTGGGACCAAGTCGTTGTTTTGTTCAAGTCTCAAGTCTTTGACCTGCAGTCCTAAGTCAAATACAGGCAAGTCCAAGTCGAGTCCAAGTCATCTGCTTTGAACTCCAAGTCATTTCAAGTCTTTTATCCAAAGCACCAAAATTAGCTTCAATTTTCACAATTTATATGAAGCAAAGCGCCTTCTGCTACATCAAAACGCGTCATAGGTGTATCTGCCGCGCCATCGTTGTAGCAGCTTTAGTTCGTTGTCATGTGGGAGGGTGGCAGAAATAAGCTGCAATTTATAAAAAAAAAAAAACAAAAAAAAACGCCAAATCAATCTAAAAACCACTTCGGCGACATATACAAGGCCCACACTTCAGTCTTAGAAGGTAGAAAGCTCTGAAAAGTTGATTTTACATGAGATGGGCCCTTTAAACTAAATTGTACTTTAAATATGAGTATGTATATAAGAGTCGTACAAATGCGGAAAAAAAAAAAAAAGAGGACTGGGGGGAGGGTGCCCCGTTGGCCCCCCCCTAGGACCACCTCTGGACTCACGATACAAAAGGAAAAGTGCAGGAACTGACAAATAAGGGTCAAAGGACAATATTTTTTGCATTATCTTCATTAGAGCAACTAGTTGTCAAATCTTGGGAGCCCTAATTATTATACTTTTGTCTGGACAAAACAGAAACTTTGAAGTCATTTTTCTCAGTTTCACACTCTGGAGACTTAAGATTTTTTGCTTTTAGTGCAGCATACTACGGAACATTTCAGGCAAAGCGATAACATACTGTTATACTTGTTATACTGTTGTACTATAAATATGAGAATTTATATAAGATTCGTACAAATGTGGAAAAAAAAAAGAAGTGAGGACCGGGGAGGGTGCCCCGTGGCCTCCCCCCTAGGACCACCCCTGGACTCATGATACAAAAGGAAGAGTACAGGAACTGACAAATAAGGGTCAGAGGTCAATATTTTTCGCATTACAAATATTTTTTCGTTATAGTAACTAGTTGTCAAATCATGGGATCTTTAAATATTTATTATACTTTCGTCTGGACAAAACAGAAACTTTGAAGTCATTTTTATCAATTTCACACTCTGGAGACTTAAATTTTTTTTGTTTTTAGTGCAGTATACTATGGAACATTTCAAGCAAAGCGATAACATACTGTATACATCCGCCAGAAAAGTTGCACAGTGCGCCTTTAAAACCAGAATAACACTGAAACATTGAGGCATGGTCCTGCACCTGAATCTCAGTTAATATTAACTACACTTAAACTAAATTGTACTTTAAATATGACTATTTATATAAGAGTTGTACAAATGCAAAACCACCCCTGGGTTCAAAATACAAAATATACAAAAGGAAGAGTACAGGAACTGACAAGTAAAGGTCAGAGGTCAATATTTTTGGCATTACTTTTTTTTTGTTACAGTAACTAGTTGTCAAGTTGTTGACTTCAGATTTTTTGCTTTTAGTGCTGTACACTATGGAACATTTCAGGCAAAGTGATAACATACTGTCTACTTCCGCCAGAAAAGTTGCACAGTGCACCTTTAAATCCAGAATATTACTGAAACTACGTGACCAAATGCTTGTTGCTCGCAGACAGGATGTAGGTCCACCTGTCCACGCTGCTTATCCGACTACCTGTTGATGCTGCTCGGGGGAGATGAGCCTCCGGAGACCGACGTGTCCGGTGGAGGTGGAGGAGGTGGTGGTGGTGCTCGGAGTTGTACGTTTGCGCGCGTGAATGCAAATGAGCCAAACATCTGGTGCAGCTGCGCATTGCGTTCCCCCCGCGCCGATAAACGCTGATAATCAACTGTCGCTGCCCAGTGTCAAAGGGAGGAACCGAAATCCGTACCTCCTCCTCCTCTTCATCCTCCTCCCCTCCTCTTCTCACACGACGTACGCGACACCCGGGGCTCCGCTGCTCTCCCTCCTCCGCCGCGCAGAGCCGAGCCGATCCATCCATCCAGCGACACCGACACTTGCAGCCATTTTACGCAGAGGGGAGCGTGAGAGCATGCGGCGGTGAGGAGGACCGTGCCGTGCCGTACCTGGCGTAAAAAAAAAAAAAAAAAATGGTGAAACGCAAAAGCCTGGACGATGGCGAGCCAGAGTGCGGGAAAGGCGTACCGTTCCCCATCCAGACGTTCCTATGGCGGCAGACCAGGTACGTACGCGCGGGGGGGACTGTGCACCTACGAACCGCGTACGTGTGTGTGCGCGAGGGGAGACGGATAACAGGTGGGTTCGTGGAGGTGTCTGAACGGGAAAAGCCGGATGACACGACGGCGGTTTGACATAACGCACCGATGTTTGACGTGTCGTTGTCGGTACGCGTACATGTGAGCAGATGTTGCGTCTGGAATACGTGGAATCGTGTTGACAATCTGTACGTCGAGTCTGGATTTATCATGTCACGTAAAATCCAAACAGTGACACCGAATGAAATGCCAAAATGTTGACGTAATCTCGAGTTTACGTTGTGATTTTGACACGTAAATGATTTTATTTTGCTGAAATTTGGGGTTTAACATTGCCAGAGGTCATTCCGTTTCCTACGCCGCTCATTTGCATAATTGTGTGTCGTTTTTTTCTTTCCGTAGCGCGTTTCTGCGACCGAAGTTGGGCAAACAGTATGAAGCATCGTGCGTGGTAAGTTATTTTGCATAATCTTTGTAACGAACGAGCTCTGTCTGTGTGTAATCTGTTTATGCACCTGAACTGCTCCGCACATTAACAAATGAGTTTCCCCTGGCACGGTTGTTACGCGTATTATCCGGACCGTGCGTTTTTTTTTACGGTCTCATATTCGTAATGACGTGCCTCAAAAGCAAAAGCACATGGACAGAGTGGACAGAATGTGTACTGGAGAACGGGATTGGTTGTCACATGGTTTGGTTGTCACTCTGCGTGTGAAGGATGCAAAAAAGATGGACTAAAATGTTTAAAAACTTGCAAATTTCACATAAGTTTTCAGATGTTCAAAGCTTAATCACGTGTACCACTAAAAAGGGAAAAGTAAGAGCTACAACTGACACATTTTTAAATAGGCTGTACTAAAAAGTGCAGCTGGGGCTGGTTGTCACTTAAGGCACATTTTGTTATGTGAGACTTTAATCTTGTTTCTTGTGTTGAAATGGGATTTTTAAGATAAACCTTTTCGAGCTATTCAGATAAATGTAAGAAATGTGACAGCCAACCCCGTTTCCCCTACTCAAGTAAGAGTAATGGTGCTTAAAAATATATATATACATTACTCAAGTGTAAGTACAAATTAGTGACTGGAGTAATTACACAAGTAAGAGTAAAACAGATATTTGAAAAACTACAATTTGAACCATTTGGGAGTAAAATGTGTCAGACTTTTGAGTTAAAGGATCTGTACTTAGCCTGTGCACTTACAGTTTAAAAACAGCTAGTACCTGTATCACCAGAGCTTTAACCTGCAGACAGAGACACATCCAAGTTTGTCTCATTCTCAGTTTATGTTCAGGCCTCATGTAAAAGCTCAGAACCTCCAGAATTCCCTGTCTGAGCTGCAGAGGCTGCACTAGCACTGACTCATGACTGGTGCTGGGGTTTAGGTTTAAAGCTTACATCAGGATTACAGTTATTATCACAACTGTATTTGATTTGAACCTTTGTCTGGGGACTCATTATATGTCATGTTTATGGAATTGAAAATCTAAATTTTACCTACAGTTCTTTAATGTAATCAGACGGACACAACAGTAAATAATGCACAGATATAGATTTAAAATAACACAACAGACACTCATCAAATAAATATAATATACATAAATATCTTGAGATAATAAACATGAAACAGTTACCTTAATGTTGTTAGAGTAAAGCTTTTGTCACTATAGACTCAGTGGGAAGAGTAACCCCAACTTTTACTCAAGTAAGAGTACTGTTACACTGTACAATAGAGTACTCAAGTACGAGCACTGTTACACAGTACAATAGAGTACTCAAGTACGAGCACTGTTACACTGTACAATAGAGTACTCAAGTAAAAGTACTGTTACACTGTACAATATATTATTTAGTAAGTGTGCTTTTACTTCAAATTAAATGACAGAATTAGAAGTAAAAGTATCGTGTCAGAAAAGTTAAATTTCATCAGAAAAGTCATGTAAAAGTAACTGAGTAAATGTAACTAAATGTAAGTGAGTAGTACCCATCATACTCTCAGGGCCATGTAGGACGGTCAGACACTCAGATACAAAGACTCTTCAGTTGTGGGGTATTTGGCTGACCTCCCTCCTCTCTCCTCCCTCCTCTCTCTCGTGCGTCTCTTCAGTCGTTTGAGCGCGTGCTGGTGGAACATAAGCTCCACGGCCTGTCTCCGGCTCTCTCTGAGGCCATCCAGAGCATCTCTCGCTGGGAGCTGGTGCAGGCGGCGCTGCCCCACGTGCTCCACTGCACCGCCATCCTGCTGTCCAACAGGAACAAGCTGGGTGAGATCTGGAGATACGGGTCAAATGCACTGGACATATTCCCCTTCTTAAAGCCATGTTATAATGCTGTTATCAAACACAGACCTGGAGCATGGTTTTGTTTTATTCACACATGTTTGAGTAAACCTGCATTATTAGTCTGTCTGTATCTCCAAAGCTGTCACAGGGCACAAGTTACCCTTTACCTTTTGTTCAGTAGAGATTGGCAATTCTGGACTAAAATCATCCAGAAGATTCTAGTGAGTGTGTACGGAGTTTAAAAACACAGTGGGGCACGTCCTGTATTACTCAGCCTAAATATGCAGGGTTTGTGAATGAAACAAAACACAACTCCTGGTGTGAACAAACAACATTATAACATAGAGGTGTATATAGCATGATACAAGTCATTTAATGTATATAGTAAAATGTCTACACTCTCATTCTCTCAGAATTTATGGTGTAACTTTTAGTTTAGTCACCGTCTTTAATGGGCAATATTAATGTGTTCTAGGCAACTGATAACTGGGATATTTCCCACTTCCATCCAGCTGAAGCTCTGAGGTCAGAACTCAGAGTGTTTATCTGGGAAATATTCGAGCTCCCAGTTACCTGGAACACAGCATGATTAATTATTAAACCAAATAAGTTAATTTGGTCTTTTTATGTGCTCTAACTTCTTCTTTTAAAGACAATACAGTAAAATGTATTTACCATGTTGACATGTTTCGGCTGCTGCTGCTGCTAGATCTTCAGAACTGTCCCCAGTGTTGGTGGGGACTTGTTGTATATCAGCTGTTGTTAGCCTGATGAACCTGGCAGGTCACTCAGACTGACCACACCTCCCCTCGCCCTGTGTTCTCTGGAGGCCCCAAACACAAAAACATATCAGGGAGACTCACCAGAACACAAAACGACAAAGCAGGACAGGAAAATCTAAAATTCCCCTTATCAGAGCACTGTAAAAGAAAGAAGCACATTCTGGATTGGGACAGGGCTCGGGTCATTGGATCGGAAAACAATGAGTTCAAATGCTGGATCAGGGAGGAGAAACAAGACACGGACACTCGGACAGCATGAACGGAGCGTTCCTCCTTTCACATACGTGGGGCACCCTCCTCCAGAGAACACCGGGTGACAGGAGGCGTGGTCAGTCTGAGCAGGCAGGTCCATCAGGCTGACCACGCCTACAGGAAGTAACAACAGCTGATATACGACACACGTCACCACCAACACCGAGGACAGTTCTGCAGATGCAGTCGCCGAAACATGTCAACAAGGTAAATACACGTCATTGTATTGTCTTTAAAAAAGTTAGTATAAATAAATAAGTTTGTTGGTATAAATAATGAATGCTTTGCTAGGAATGCTCCACAGTATGACTTTAAAATATTATATCTAGCATAATGTCCTATTTTTGTTCTATTAATATTTACTTATTGTTATCATGAGTAGGATCACCTCTCCACAAACCTTACCTGTAAGAAAAGAAAAGAATTGTTTTCATTCATTAAAAAAGATTGATGTAGATGTTTTTTTGTAATATATGATTTATTTTTATATTTAAATATTTGATGTTAACTGAATGTATTTTTGAGTAGCTTAACTACTACTACTACTACTACTACTACTACTACTACTACTACTACTACTACTACTACTACTACTACTACTACTACTACTACTACTACTACTACTACTACTACTACTACTACTACTACTACTACTACTACTACTACTACTACTACTACTACTACTACTACTACTACTACTACTACTACTACTACTACTACTACTACTACTACTACTACTACTACTACTACTACTACTACTACTACTACTACTACTACTACTACTACTACTACTACTACTACTACTACTACTACTACTACTACTACTACTACTACTACTACTACTACTACTACTACTACTACTACTACTACTACTACTACTACTACTACTACTACTACTACTACTACTACTACTACTACTACTACTACTACTACTACTACTACTACTACTACTACTACTACTACTACTACTACTACTACTACTACTACTACTACTACTACTACTACTACTACTACCACTACTACTACTACTACTACTACTACTACTACTACTACTACTACTACCACTACTACTACTACTACTACTACTACTACTACTACTACTACTACTACTACTACTACTACTACTACTACTACTACTACTACTACTACTACTACTACTACTACTACTACTACTACTACTACCACTACTACTACTACTACTACTACTACTACTACTACTACTACTACTACTACTACTACTACTACTACTACTACTACTACTACTACTACTACTACTACTACTACTACTACTACTACTACTACTACTACTACTACTACTACTACTACTACTACTACTACTACTACTACCACTACTACTACTACTACTACTACTACTACTACTACTACTACTACTACTACTACTACTACTACTACTACTACTACTACTACTACTACTACTACTACTACTACTACTACTACTACTACTACTACTACTACTACTACTACTACTACTACTACTACTACTACTACTACTACTACTACTACTACTACTACTACTACTACTACTACTACTACTACTACTACTACTACTACTACTACTACTACTACTACTACTACTACTACTACTACTACTACTACTACTACTACTACTACTACTACTACTACTACTACTACTACTACTACTACTACTACTACTACTACTACTACTACTACTACTACTACTACTACTACTACTACTACTACCGACTACTACTACTACTACTACTACTACTACTACTACTACTACTACTACTACTACTACTACTACTACTACTGACTACTACTAGGTACTACTAGTACTACTTGGATACAACATAAAAGTGACTAAAATGTCAGTATCAAAATTCTAAATCCTCTGTTGTATCACAGGGCACCAGGACAAACTGGGCGTGGCGGAGACCAAGCTTTTGCACACGTTACACTGGATGTTACTGGACGCGCCGCAGGAGTGCGCCCAGGAGCCCGGCCTGGGTCACGGGGGCGGGGCCTTCCTTCAGCCCGTAGGGGGCGGCAGCGGCAGCGGCGGGGGGTACCTCCAGCCCGCGGGGAACCAGGCCGGACCCCCCGGCTCTGGGTCGGGCTCCGGGTCGGCTCTGGGGGGGTCCGGAGCCCAGTACGGCGGCTCTCTCCTGGAGGACGACGAACAGACTCGGACCAAACTGTTCCAGAAGAGCATGGCCACTGTGGAGTTGTTTGTGTTCCTGTTTGCTCCTCTCATCCACCGCATCAAGGTATGAAACAAAAAATCAGTTTAGTTCTATTTTGCAGTGACATTCTGCTGGGGGTGTTCTACATGTATCTCTAAGGTGGAATGTTCAGCAGTTAGTGCCATGGAGGACACATTAGCAAACGCTGTCAAAAAAGTGTTAGGATGGATTTAAACAACACATTGACACATGAGCTTGTGATCAATATGAGTGTTGATGATCCTGTTTAATCCTGTTTGATTTTCAGCTAAAAGTGAGAGTGACTAACTGAAAAAGTGTTGGCTTTGAACTATAATTTTATGTGTGAGGAGCTTGTTTAACATCACAAAGCAGCTCATCTGTTGTAATTCCAACTAAATTATTTTTTCCTGGCCAAATTGTGTTAAAACAACTTCCAAATCAAAGTCTAACAAAGCCTTAGACAGAGCAGTGCCCATAGTTAGTATCACACTCCTGGAGAATGATGACGACACCAAACATGCAAAATATCAATATTTTTTATTTAATTTTTATTGGTATCTATTGAGATAAGGCTTGTAGGTGACAAATTTGCTTTTTAAAGTTACTTCTGATAACATGTTAACAACCCCAAAACACTTTTCTAACTCTAAACATAACCCCTGTCTTAACAAAAAAAAAAATTCTTCACGTCCAATGACCAGTAATGACTTTTTGGTAACACTTCATAATAACGACACTATTTACAGCCTTAAAGCTACAGTATGTAACGTTCTGAGGGTGGTATGTCACCTGCATGATTTCATGGTGGAAATAATAAACATACCTTGAAACATTCTCCATGGAGATAGATGAATTTTATCGCATACAGTGGAATATTTTGGTCAAAAGAACAACATTTCCATGGAAACGAGCAGGAGGAGATCTCCCCCAGGACAAATAAGCCGCTCACATTAAGGGCACATGTTTTTCTGTGGTTTTCAGTGCAATAAACACAAACCCTCTCAAACAGCATCTATTTATGGACGACAGTAGCTCAGTTGGTTGAGCGTTTCTCCTCTGAACTAAAGGTTTTTGGTGTGAATCCTGCTCTTGACATTAACATCACTGGTAGAGCAGTCACATCCACTGACCCACAGGTTGGAGGTGTGATTCCAACTCCCACAGATGAATGCTGATGTTGTGTCCTTGGGAAAAACACTTAACCCACCTCACCCCCAGTGTGTGCATACACTGGTGTATGAATGTGTGTGTGAATGTGTGACTGGTTCCTTGTTGTAAAGAGCTTTGAGGGCTTTGAAGGCGGACAGGCGCTAAAAATTGTGACTATTTAAAAAGTTACATATTGTGGCTTTAACAAAGGATGAAGAAGGACTTAATTCATAATGAACAAATACTTTATTAAACATTATTCACCCTCACTAATGTCTTAATTACAGGGTTAGGGTTATCTATCTGTATTAGAGCAAAAAGAGCATACATTTGACTTGAATCTGACATTGTACATGCAGAGGATGGCATCTATAAATAAAGCTGTCGCCATAACCGCAAAAATGAATCACCGCGGTACTAAGAGGCCCACCGCGGTGCATGTTGGGCCACCTCGATCACCGCACGTGACAGACCTGACCCAGAGTCCTGCACGGGTCCATTTTTATAGACCCAGACCCGTCCGGATTCATTAACATTCCACCCGTTACCACCCGTGGCCGTGATAACCCAGGACTAACCCAGGACTAAGGTGCGCCCGTGTAGACCATCGGGTGACTGCAGGTGAAAGGACCGGTGCAGATCTCCGCGCCGCATGGAGTTAAATGCAGCAGTCACCCAATCGCGCTTTGTAGATACTTGCTCCGCGTGCTCGTGCTCGTGGTTTTTTCTCTCTTAAGTCCGCGGGTACCCGACCTGGTCCAGGACTCTGACCTGACCTGGTCCAGGACTCTGACCCGAGCTGCCACAGTGAGAGCTGGAGAGATGCAGTGGCACTTGTTCCAAAGCCAAATGTTACTTCTCCCACACTACACACACTATATCCACACGACAACCAAGGTACATGTGCATCTGCACAACACGTGCATCATCAGAGAGAGTTTTGAGTGCCACTGGAAATATTATAACTCTGGGGGATGGGGGGTGGGGGAGGGGGTGCGATATCATCACACACCACACTGTTGAGCCGCTATACCGCACCGCAGGAGAAATTCCCTAACCACGACAGCCCTATCTCTAAATAATATAAAAAGTATTGTATTTTTGAGATATGAAAAAATGGTCTCTCTTAAACTAGACTTTTTTCCAGTCTTATTCACATTGCTTCACTCCTTGGGTTCCCAGTATTAAGTAATCTATTAGTAATGTGAATAAAACACTTCAACTGAGCTCAACTGTTAAAGCCCACAAATGTTCTAGAAATGTCACATAAAATTTCCTGTAGAAGTTTGGAAAATATTCAAATATTAAGAGTAACTACTGTGCCTAATGAGATTATTTTTGGTCCCAAAATTGTTGTAATAACTTAATAAAATCATAGCTATTGTCATCATTATGTTTTTGTACTGTTTTTCAAACTTTTCAACTATTAAGATGTATTTTTTGCCAGTAGCACTTCTGTCCGCACTACTCCAGCTCATAGCCAGTCTACCCAAACAGAGTACTTTACAAATGAGGCCCGTCTCTCAGATTTCAGCCGTGTACTCTACTGTCTGGGGACTATTGATCTGTGTTTACAAGACTTTAGTCCAGTTACAATCCTCCAGAGACTCCACGCCAATCATAAACACACACTCCATCACTGCAGAGCCGACCGTTTGTGTAACAGAGTTTTAGAACACCATGTCTTCTGATACTTGATAAATACTTAATGCCATTTTATTTAATTACTTTTCCTTCTCTCTTGTTCTTCCCTTCACAATCCATCCTCCTTTTCCCCCCGTTTTCTGCTCTCCTCCTCCGTCCCTTGCTCCCTGTCTTTCTCTTTCTCCCTCGCTTTCTCCCTCTCTCCACCCTCTGTCCCCTCCTCTCTCCTCCCTGCCTCCTCTTTCTCCTCCCTCGCTCTCTCCTCCGTCCCTTTCTCCCTCCCTCTCTCCGCCTTCCTTCCCTCTCCTCCATCTCTCCCCCCTCCTTCTCTCCTCCCTCTCTTTCTCTCTCCTCCCTCTCTCTCCTCTCTCCTTCTCTTCTCCCTCTCTCCCTCCCTCCTTCTCTCCTCTCTCTCTCCTCCCACTCTCCTCTCCTCCCTCCTCCCTCTCCCTTTCTTCTTCCTCCCTCCTCCCGCTCTCCTCTCCCTCTCTCCTTCTTTTCTCCCTCTCTTCTCTCTCTCCTCTATCTCACCTTTCTCCTTCTCTCCTCTCTCTTCTCTCCTCCATCTCTCGTCTCTCTCACCTTTCTCCTTCTCTCCTCCCGCTGTCTTCTCCCTCCTCTCCCTCCCTCTCTCCTCTCTCTCCTCCTTCCCTCCTCTCTCCTCTCTCTCCCCTCCCTCTCCTCCCTCTCCTCCCTCTCTCCTCCTCTCTCTCCTCTCTCTCCTCTCTCTCTCTCTCCTCTCTCTCTCTCTCTCCTCTCTCTCCTCCCTCTCCTCCCTCTCCCTTTCTTCTCCCTCTCTTCTTCTCTCTCTCCTCTCTCCATCTCTCCTCCCTTTTCCCTCTCTCCTTCTCTCCTCTCTTCTCTCTTGTCTCTCCTTCTCTCCCCTGTCTCTCCTCTCTCCTTCTCTCTTCTATCTCTCCTCTCTCCCTCTCTCCTCCCTCTCTCTCCTCCGTTGTAAAAAAGTAAAGTAAACGTGTTTGTTTTGCAGGAGTCAGACCTGACGTTCCGTTTGGCCAGTGGTTTGGTGATTTGGCAGCCCATGTGGGAGCACAGACAGCCGGACATCCCGGCCTTCACCACACTCATCAAACCGCTCAGGAACATCGTCACAGGTACTGACACAACGACACTGTTCTTATGATCGTGTGTAAAATGTCTAAAAACTCTCGTCCAGGTAGAATCCATGGCAAAGGAGATGTTGTTATTAACATGGAGTTACTGGAGATGATGATCAGATACGTTTTCTTATTAGGCTCACAGATACAGAAACAGCCTATACTAGCGCTAGGTATCATTAAGAAGTTGCCGATACGATACAGAACCTCGATACACAGACCACGATACAATACATATCTCCATACATTGAGCTTTTGATTCAATACGATATATTTGAAATCGATTCAATATGGTTCAATAAAAATAAAGTCTAAATCATGTCTGTGATACTAAAAGTCTTTGTTAAACCACTTCTTGTGCAAAGTTTAAATGAAACACGAACATTTAACTCATCAAAACAGTGAAAATGTCAAATGTGTCGCATAAATGAGTTTCCCATACAACAAAACTGTAGGTGTAACAAAATAAATTACTGAAATATAAAAAAAAAAAGATCTTGGAGATATATATTGATACAGCAGCCCACAATATCAATACTGTATCATCACATTAAACGACACAGTATATTGATATTTCAGTGTTTTTGCACAGCCCTAGCCCATAGCTCTATCTACAATGAGTATAAAGTATAAAAAGTAACTTCATTATTCTTTAATGTGCACTGAAGCGTGTTATTTAAAATGCTCTCAGATCTGAGTGACGTTACTAGAACATTTTGCTTTTGCTTTAGTATTGTAAATAAATCCTTTTAAATTTTTGTTTTTGTCAGAGAAAGGTACTGTTTTACAAAGCAAGACTTTTTAAAAACTTTAAGTTGGAGAACATTGTCATGTGTGAAACTGGCTTTTTTGTTTCGTAAAGATGGTTTAGATCATTATTTTTTTTCCTTGGGGCAACATGAGAAACAGAAAATACTGTGGAAGGCCAAAATGCTTCACTCATTTCTGCATAATATTAATTGTGTTTCTTTATAAAAAGCTGTAAATATCATTGTTTTGATGAACTGCTCAGACTGGGAAGAGTTTATGTTCTGACAAAACAATGAAAAAGTGAGACTGCCTTACAAAAAATGTCATTTAAAAAAACACCTCTAAAATAAAAGCAATGCAGCTTTAGTCCATGCATGAGGTCAAATGATAAAATATGTTTATCTTGTAATTCCAAATGAGCTTAAATGGGCCAGTCAGAGTCAACCAAAGGGCCTAACTAACTAGAGGTTTCTCCTGAGAAAGAGATTTGATTGGACAGTTCACTTCAGTTCACAAAATCTGGCTTGAAAATCGTTAATGAACAAATTATTTCAGATAACAGGGCAGATAACATAAGATTTTTCTTCTTTCTGCTCCTTTTCATTCATTTCTTGTATGTCTGATGTTGTGACACTGTCGATGTCTTTTTATGCTTTATGAATGTAATAAATAAACAAAAATAAAATAAATTATTTACCCAAAGCACGGTCCACTGTCTTATGACCTGTTTGTCTATGATGCCAGCCTCCTTTGGTTTAGCGTTTCCATGGTGGATCATCTATTAAACTCAAGATGAACTAACTCTGAGTTTTCTAACTTGACTCGAAACCTGTTTTCTGAAACTGAAAAGTCTGTCTTGTTTGTCTCAGAGATCAACTTTTGCTTCATGTGGTCAATCCGGTCAATAACAAAGACACCAGCTCAAAACATCTGCGTTATTCCAGCTCATCCTTCAACGTTCTAACCTCGCCTACACCTCCTAATAAATGGAAACATGTCATCATCTGTTTTGTTTTGTTCTGTTCCAGCCAAGAGGAACTCCCCGATCAACAACCAGTGCAGCCCTCACGGATCTGGCAACCCTGCTCCCATGGTAGGCTCCCTCTTCCTCTTTTTCACGCTCGTCTTCCCGTCTGCAGACTCTCCCTTGATAGTTAAAGGCGCCATGTTGGGACTGTGTCAGATGCCCTTCCCCCTCCCTCTTGATAATATCCCCACGAGGCCATGGCTGGTTATATTCATTAGCGTCGGCCATCCGGGAGCATTAGTGCGGTTAGCCTGGGTCATGGAGGAAGCGCTCCATCCCGCCTCTCAGGCTTTAATTATCAGGATGTTCAGCAGGTTGCTAGGGCAGCCACATACATTTTAATGGTTAAAATTAACAAGTCCCCAAGGCTGCAGTCATAATAGTATATATTAAGTGGTATAATGTCTTCCAAAAAAAGACAAAATCAACTACAAAATGTCTCCATGACGTTTTATTCTGTGTAAAAGCTGTTAGCTCTGTAGTTCAGATCTCTACAAACATGTTCTGAAATGTCACTTTGCATCAGATGCCCTCCCTGTGTGTCCATGGGGTCTTGTTCTGTGTAAAAATTTGCTGTCCCTGTACTTTAAACCTTCAAGACCTAAGGGCAAGGATTTTTAACTCTCTCCTATTAAAACTCCCAATTTTACCCCCTGATAAAGTGTTATATAATGTATTTTCTGCACTATAGAGCGCTCTGGATTATAAGGCGCATTGAATGGTTTGCTTTCTAACTTTTTTCACATATAAACCACACCGGGCTATAAGGTGCATTAAACGAAACACAACAGTTAGATAAGTCAGTCAAACTTTATTTAACACTTTCACAATAACTCAACTTTGTTCAATTGTAACGCGTAAAAAAATCCTGTCTGAGACACTAAATTGTTCGTGTATTCACAATAACTCATAATTGTTCAAACAGTTGGGTGACTCCAGCGTCCACACGTCCACATCCCTCTCGTCATTATCCGAGTCAGTGTGGTTACTGTTCTCTGACAGTTCAGTGATGATTCTGGTCTTGGTGAAAGCTCGGACCACAGTTGATACTGATCCTTAGCCCAGGCGTCCACGATCCGTTGGCAGATCGTGGCGTAAGTGGCTCGGCGCTGTCTCCCTGTCTTGGTGAATGTGTGTTCTCCTTCTCTCATCCACTGCTCCCACACAGCTCGCACTTTCACTTTAGAACAGCCTTGAGTTTAAAGTGGGCGTTATAAGCGTGTGGGATTTTGATATTAAAAGGAATCACAATATGTATTACTCCTGATGCTCCTGACTACGGAGGCTGTAACACTGCAGGTGGTGCAGCTTTGTAGTTTACTAAAGTCGTACTAAGACACACAAATAAATTCATATATAAGGCGCTCTGGATTATAAGACGCGCAGTTGTTTTTGGATGAAATTAAAGGCTTTTAAGTGTGCCCTATAGTGTGGAAAATACGGTACAACCTGTTATTTCACAATCTGCTGCTGTAGTTGTGTCTATGGCTGTAATAAAAGCTACAGGACAAGAAATACAAAAAAAAAAAAAAACTAACTTTTTGGACTTTAAAAAAATGCTTAATTTAGGGCCTTAGGTACAAAAGTGCAAAATATCAAGTGTGTAAGTAAACTCAAAATATCCTTATTGCCTCAAAACAAAAAAAAAGTGCAATGGCCCCATGACTTTCCTGGGGTCAGTCATGGAAACAGCTGGTGTCAGGTCCAGGACTCAGAGCCACATCACTTCCTGCATTTCCATGGGGTTTATTACATTTGGAATTTGTACATTTGGGCTGAAATAAACCTTTCAAATAAAAAAACAGCAAGGGTTGTGCAATTACACAGACCAAGATGCATAATTTCCCATTTATTAGAGAAATATCTGCACTTAGAGCGGCTTTTTCAATTGTTACAAACACAGACGCTCAGAGCAGTCGACCATTTTGACTCACTTCACTCTTTGGCAAAGTTTGGACCAATCAAAATGGATGAAGGGCGTGAGTTTGGCAGAAAACAAAGCTCCTGTTGGACACTCGTTTTTCCTACATGATCATGCAGCGTGTGTGTGACGTAGGATAATGCTGGAAATATGCTCAGAAAGCCACTTTTCTCAGCTTTTCAAGGGACAAAAAAGTAAGTTTTTATCTTTTTATAGTTGGAAAGTTGTGCGTGGTTGTTTAAAACATATTCTCAGGCATTCCATCAGTCTGGAAGGGTTACAAGGCTCTACAAACATGTTCTGAAAAGCAAGAAAAGAAAAGAAAAGGTGCTGTTGGAGCCAAAATGCATTTCACCTCCTAGGCAGAAGGAGGCGCTATGGGCTTTATGTGCATTTGCCTGTTTCTCTATAGAAGGGTCAGAAAAGGTGCCCCAGGTGCTGCTAGGTCACGAGGTACACAGTTTCTTCCCATATTTCTTACCGGAATTCTGTTTATTTTGATTAAATATGGATTATGGCTACAGGGGCCAATAAAGACGCTTGACTCAATATTTTGGACTCATTTGTGGAGACACGTGTTGGGGAACCCCTTAAAAGACTCGGCAGCCAGCACTATGAAACCTTTTTGGATGGGATGGACCACTTGCTTGTTTCCATGGTGATGTTTTTTTTCCCAATATGGCATTAAACATAATCTATCGCGCAATTGTTTACTTATGGTTGGTTTTCTTTGTTTAAAATGACATTAAAAACATGGATTGTTAATGTGAGCAGGGTCGCCTCTCCACAGATCTGAACTGTAACTTGGCCTGGTGATGCTACCAGATTGTCTCCAAGGACATATATCAGTTTGACGCCATATTGTGGAACATTTCAAGTAAAGTTATGGAAAATGATAAAATGGATCAAGTCGTTTCCTTAAATTTCAACATTTAATTTTCTTCAGTGTAGTTTAGCAGTTCTTTTTTCAACAATTAATATTCCTGGACTGTTTAAAATGTGCAGAATTTTTATTTATTTGTGATTTATTTTTATTTTTTGTTCATCCCATTATTTTATTGCTTATATCTTTTCTATTGATCGCTCTCTCTCTTTCTCTTTTCCTTAGGGCTTCCAGGTGGTCTGCGAGGCCGTCCAATCTGATTCGTCCTCCCCCGCCTCCGGAGAGCAGAGCTGTCGCCGCGGTAACTCGGTGGAAAAGGGCGGCCCCTCCCAGCTGCCCTCAACCATCAAGGGACCCTCCAAGAAAAAGTGAGTGCCACTGGTCAATTGAATTAATTGACACATTCATTATTGACTTGAAAGGTCCTATGTTCCGCAAAATTGACTCTTGTGAGTTTTAAGCCGTGTTAGAATGTCGTTATCGCCTCGAAAACAGACCTGGAGTTGTGTTTCATTTAATTCACACATACAGTGGTGGAGTTAGCAATTTGGGGCCCCTAGGTGAACTTGAATTTGAGGCCCTCACTATAATATAATCATTTTATATACATTTATTGTCTGGTTTTCCCCATTGTTCTTGAGACAGGCACATCTCTATTTAATTATTTATTTTTAATTATGGTGGATGTCATATTATTTTGGTCGCCTACTAGATAATTAGAATTAGTAAGTAGTAGTTTTATTTTTTTTTGCTAGTACAATTACATTTTTGTTTACATCCATTACATGTGATTATTATTAGTTTTTTTATGATTATTGTTTTTGCTCTGAGGCCCCAGCCTTAGTGGCACTGAGGGCAATTGGATGGGGGCCCATCCAGGTTTGGGGGCCCTCGGCAGCCACCTACTTTTACCCAATGGTAGTGCAGCCTTTGCACACATATAAGTAATCTTGTCTGCGTCACCAAATCTCAAAATGCTCTGTTCGCCCTTGTGATGTCATCAAGTGGTAGTTTAAAGTTAACTGAATTTTTTGCATCAACTGAAGCAGAATAATCATAATTTGTTGCCTTTTTAAAATATTTTCAGACAATGATGCAAAGAATCCAATAAATTATAATCAATAAATAAAAAGAAATAGAATAAAAAGAAATAAGGAATAAAATCAAGCAAAAAACAGTTAAAGGAAGGCCAACCCATAAAAATGAGTTTTAAGAAGTGATTTAAAAGATGATTCTGGCTGGCGCGAGCCATGTCTCCTCAGACAGGTTGTTCCAAAGCCGAGGCATCCAGACTGAAAAGGCTTCATCAGCCTTTGTTTGGAGCCTGGACTTTGGAACAGCCACAGGGACCTGACCGAGGATCTGCAGCTGCGGGAGGCTCAGACGGTGTTAAAAGTTCTGAAATGTAACTTGGTGCAAGACCTAAACAAGCTTTAAATGTGATCAGTAGAATCTTAAAATCAGTTCTAAAACACACAGGCAGACAGTGAAGGGAAGTCTGCAATATCTTTTTGTGTACCATAGTTTAAATGAGGCTAAAACAATAGCTGTAGCTTCAGAGTTCGGCAAACCCAGGCCTGAAACTTTAGATATTTCTGGTGAAGATGTATGAAGCTTAAAAACACACAAGAGCGCTTTCTGTATCTCTACTCAATGACATCAGAAGGTGGAACAAAGTATTTTTAGTTTCAGAGAAGAACTCAGCCTAAATTTGGAGGATTTGCGTGTTAAACGTGTGAATGAAACAAAACACAACTCCAGGTCTGTTTGTGACGAGGAAACTACATAGAAAATAGTGTAATATTGGCCGTCTAAACCAGCAGCATTGATTTTTGATTTTACTCTAGCATTGATTTTTGAAGCTTTGTGTGATTTGGGGCTTGTATGAAAGTAAGAGCAGGTGGAGAATTCTGTAGACAGGTGGCGAATCTAATGGACGCTAAGTGTTTGTTTAGCTGGAATACTTGGGAAAGCTGAGTGGATCCTACTCAAAAGATTAATGTACTAGAAGGAAGTAGTAACAGTAATGGTGCACACATGGCATTCTGCACACTTCCACTTGTCAGGATTTGGTGCTGGTTCGATCGCTGTTCAGTCCTGGTACGATACTTTGGTTTGGTCCTGTCTTAGTCTTGGTTTAGTTCCGGGTTTACTCCTTGTTTAGTCCCAGTTTTTGATATGATGTGAACGCAGCCTTTAGTGTCTAGATTTTAGACCATGTGAATGATAAAAAGGGATTTTAAATTGGTAAGCGCGCCACGATCATATTGAAACTACTACAACTGGCACAAAAACTAAAGCAGAATAATGGACATTTTTAATCGACAGTCACATTAAAAGGTCTGAGCTGCATCAAATAATTTGCCATAGAAGCGGCTTATTCAACTCTCTGCAGTTCAAATCTTATTATATTACAACGAAAATACCCCAAAGCTGCAAGAAATTGTACAAATAAAAAATACAATTGGTTAAATATATGGTTCCAGGTCCATAAATGGATCATATCTAACCTTGCGCAGAATCAAAATCATGAGAATCCATCTTGCCTGATTCTGCTGGTTCAGACAAATCACAGAGCAGCTTTGTGGTTTGGGAAGAGCCAAAGGTGAAGGGCGACACAAATGGAAGTGCTTAAAGGTGCACCGTTTGACTTTTCTGGTGCAGCATCTGCCATGTGCTTGATTCCATGGAGATATTTGCTTTGAATATACCACTGTTTGGAAATAGACTTTGTAATCACAGTGGAGACAGGTTAATGGTCAGATTTCTGGAGCAGTGAGCCTGCAAATGCAAGAATTCAAGAATTCCTTAGAAGTTACATTGTGCATCTTTCAACTGTTTTAGCATTTTTATGAAGACTTTTCATATTATGTTTACATTAGCTTGATACCTGCTTAAAGGTCCTATATTATATTATACAACATTTACTATTGTGAGCTTTCAGCCATGCTTGCTGTTACCTCATCAAATACATACTTGCTCAGATGTCAGATGAAGAAAAGAGACAGAGCGCTTTACTGGGTCATAAAAAAGTCAAAAGTAGCAGTATTGGTGCTCCACAAGGATTAAACTAAATCTTAACAGAATGTTGCCCTTATTGAAAAATATAAAAGTAGGCGAGGTACAAACCCGAGGCACACCGACTGAATATATTAAAAGTCCTTTATTACATGGAGCGACTCCAACGTGTTTCGATCAGCAGGATGGTCTTGGTCAGAGCATAATGGTGGAACAGGACACACAGGTGCCATTAAATACAATGATATTGCAATCACGTGACAACATCACATGACTATAGGAAAAAGAAACAAAAAAGGTTGGCCAACCATGAGGAATATAGGTGATGTAATTGTAATGTAATGTATTCTGTTAAGATACCTGGAGTTGTGGAATTTTGTGTCTCTGCATTCCCAAAGATCAAAATGTCATCATGTGATTTGATGAAGCTGTTATTTTCCAAGTTAAAAGCTCCTTTTACCTTTGGTTCAGTAGAGATTGTCAATTCCAGATCTGAAATCATCCAAATTATCCTAGTAAAGGTGTGTGGAGTGGAGCACTTCCTGTGTTACAATATGACATCACAAGGTGGAACAGGGAGAGTGTTTTCCTTTTGAGAGAAGAATACAGCTTAAATATGCAGGGTTTGTGTAGGAGGTGTGAATGAAACAAAACACAACTTGAGTTATGATGTTGTTTCCTCATCAAAAATATAACATAAATCAGAAAATAGTGTCATATATGGTGACCATGTTTTCAAAATCAAAAACTGAGACACTCTCCTGTGGTGGTTGGTAATAATACAATTGTCAAAGGAGTGTGTAATTAAGGAAAATTGTTATGCATTCAGTCCATTTGAGTCAGTATAGTCACATTTTCTTTGTGTTTTGGTCATTTTTAAGCAGCTTTTCTGTATTTTACCTAAACAAATGACAATTTATGTATGTCTTTACTGTTGGAAAGGATCAAATTGGTCAAAACTAGGGACACCTGAGAGATTTTTTGTATAAAACTGGGAGAAATTCCTGGTTTTGTATAAATCCACTGGGACAGGGGACACTGGGCTCAAAACTGGGACTGTCCCTGGTAAATAGGGATGTCTGGTCACTCTAAAGGTCACCCAAGCGTAATATGAACCCATTAATGCAGCAAAACCACCATCCTCTCACCTCTTGACATTACCATCTTCCCGTGGGTCGTGGGCACACCAAACAGAGCCAGCCCACGCCGCGTCATGCCAGCCTCACACGGTGCCGGCATTAGACATGTAGCACATTACTTCTGCATAATTAGCCTGGTGGTGTGGGCAAATGTGTGGACGCCCCGGCGCGACCGGCCTCAGCCCGCTCTGGCGTGAACGAGGGCGACAGCGGCGCTAAGGGCTACGCATTACGCACAGGAGCGGAGCTATTTGTGTGCTCAAGCTAACGCGCCGACGGCTAAAGTGCGCGGATGTGACACGCGACGCTGCGAGGCTAAGTGTTTGTGTTATGGTATAATGTGGACTGTCACATATACGGACGGTCTGTGGAGGAGTCACTGTGTATTGAGCGCTATCGTGTGATCGTTTGTGCTAAAAAAGAAAGTTAGTGGGGAAGTAGGCATACATGGGGTGAATATTTATCATCGTTTCCAATAAAGTTGCAGCTTTTGAAGTTTAGGCGGCAAAAACTGTTGAAAATTACAGGAAGTTGTGGTAATTTTCAGAAAGTAATCCATCTATCTATATCATCAATGCACAAAATTCCATCCAAATTGCAGAGAAAATTTAAGAATAAGAAACACATTTTCTTCTGTAGTCATTATTTTGCAAGTCTCAAGTCTTTAACCTCAAGTCCAAGTTGAGTCTCGAGTTACTCGAGTTAAAGTCAAGTCTTTAAACCAAAGTAGCTTAGATATTTACAGTTTAGATGATTTTTTAACTCAATTGTATTTAAAAAGTCCTGGTACATTTATATATGAGCATTTATGTGTATGTAAGAATGCAAATTTTTCCTTTTTAAATGTCTTGTCAAGATCTTAGTGTGAATCATTATAGTCAGAACAGAAAGAATTCAGATTTAAAACTGTTAAATAATTGTTATTTTGTCATGAAGGATCATATACTTTGTAGTTCCCTCTGTTTTACTGTATTATACTGTATACTATTGTAGTACATTTGAGGATACTACATCACAGTACTTCAGTTCCATCCAAAGTAGCAAACAGAAGTGGGAGGGACATCTTCCAGTTTGTTCTTGTAAAATGAAGCACCTCATGCATCAACTGTAAAGAGAAAAGTATTTTCTAAAAACATATACTTTTTTTAAGAGAAGCATCAAGTCTTCTCAAGTCCAAGTCAAGTCCCAAGTCACTCACCTTCAAGTCCAAGTCGAGTCCCAAGTTTTAGTCCATTTTATCTAGTCAAGTCTCGAGTCCTAAAAATAGTGACTCAAGTCTGACTTGAGTCCAACCCTGCGTTCGATTATTTTTTGACTCCCACTTGGACCTCGGATTTGACGTCATGTCTGAGCTTGAAGTGTATTTTTATGTTTCATGTGTCACCTTAGCAACCTTAGGGATGTTAACGCCCGTTAAATGAAGTATCTGCTCAATATTGGCCTCAGCACAACACCGACTACGGATGCAGTACGGTATTGCAGTAATACATGTGAATGAAATTGTCATTTAAACCACCAAAGTGTCCAAACTTAATGAAAACACTTCAGTCACAGTGGGCGGAGACATCTTGAATTATGACTTGGAATACTTGCTCGTCTACTTTTTCCGCCACCAAGTTCCGAGTCGCGCCGTCCCAGGAAAGGGGGCGTGTCACGTGTGTCGCTAGGCAACTTCCTCTGAAAAACAATTCTGAAGGATAATCGAACAAAGGGCAAGTCTGACTCGCAAATCCCCACCTCTGCTAGAGAGATTGCTGGATTACTCAAATATGCTAAGTCTTGGCATGTTTTTGAGGGACAGCACAGTAGAAAACAATTCTGCATAATACCCACTCTTTTTTAAACTTATCGGATGTGGCATTGCACTGGCAAAATTGTAAATTTTGAGGGATCTAACACAAACACTAGTGTGTGTACAGAGAACCATCATAAACAGCATCTTCAGAAATGAATAGTGAAAAGGGACTGCAGATGTCGTTAGAATGCCAACAAAATAATACTTGCTTTTTCTCAAACTTCACATTTCACTTCTTGCATTCCAGTTAAATGGAACGCTCCAACGTCCTCCTAACATTTGCACCACATTAGCATAGTGTTGTGACGTGGGCGGACAGCGCGGTGCAGGTCTGTCTTGGTGTGAATCATTCAAACGTGGAGGAGAAGGAGAGAGCTTAAGTTTGTTTTTATTTTTCCATCCACTTTCCTCCCTCCACTGGTTTTGACAAGCCCACACATCACCCCAGCCCGACGTGATCCATCTGACAGCCAGCAACTGCCTGGGACGCTCGCCCGAAGTCCCCTTCCCCCGGCAGCTGGGTCCACTGAACACAATGCACGTCTGTTGTCTGAACATGCACACAGTAATGAGTTTTTACACTGATGGTGCAAATTGTAATTACATTTAGGCAGACGGTGGTATAGATTGTAGGAAGGGGGAGGGGAGATGGAGGCAGTAGATTCTGGGGCTTTAATCATTTAGTCGATTAAAATGACTAGAGATGCACCGATCCAGAATTTTCAGTTCTGATACTATCGATACTTTGGCTCGATCAATATTTTGTTTCCCTCGAGTGGAGAAATTTCAAGTATTCCACGTGCTTGTTCATGAGTGAAGGGAGGATGGAGCGTGAGATTGACAGGTGGGTCAGTGGTCACTGTATCAGACTGTTGTGGTGAAGCTGGAGCTGAGCTGAAAGGCAAAGCTCTCGATTTACCGTCAATCTACATTCCACCCCTCACCTATGGTCATGAGTTTTGGTAAAGACTGAAAGAACAAGGTCGCAGATACAAGTGGCCGAAATAAGTTTCCTCTGCAGGGTGGCTGGGCGCTTCCTTAGAGATAGGGTGAGGAGCTCAGTCACATGGGAGGAGCTCGGAGTAGAGCCGCTGCTCCTCCACGTTGAGAAGAGTCAACAGAGGTGGCTCAGGCATCTGTTCCGGATGCCTCCCCCAGGAAAAGGCCTCAGGGAAGACCTAGGACATGCTTGAGGGACTATGTCTCTCAGCTGGTTTGGAAACACCTTGGGGTCTCCCCAGAGGAGCTGGAGGAAGTGTCTGGGGTGAAGGAAGTCCATGCTTAGACTGCTGCCTCTACAAACCGGAAAAGCGGAAAAAATGGATGGAGGGCTTTCAGTGTCTGCCGATACTTGATTTTAACCGATACCCATGAAAGGATGGAAAATTACACTTATTTCCTTAAAAGTTAATTTATTACACAAGAGATCCAAATGTGTTATGCAACTGTTATTTATCCTTCAAATGACTTGAACTTGAACTTCATGTGAATAAAAGTTCAAACATTATGAGCCATTTTGGACCAAAGCCTGTAAATTGTCTTTTTACAACCAGGATATCAGCATAATACTGATATTATGGAACTGATACCCGATCCAGCAGCATTTTCAGCATTGGCAGTATCATATCGTGTTTACAGTATCCTATGCCAGTATCAGTATCGGTGCATCCCTAAACATGACAGGTCCATCCATCCATCCATTTTCGTCCGCTTCTCCGGGGCCGGGTCGCGGGGGGAGCAGCCTAAGCAGGGACTCCCAGACTTCCTTCACCCCAGACACGTCCTCCAGCTCCTCCAGGGGGACCCCGAGGCGTTCCCAGGCCAGCCGAGAGACATAGTCCCTCCAGCGTGTCCTGGGTCTTCCCCGGGGCCTCCTCCCGGCGGGACATGCCCGGAACACCTCCCGAGGGAGGCGCCCAGGAGGCATCCGGAACAGATGCCCGAGCCACCTCAACTGGCTCCTCTCGACGTGGAGGAGCAGCGGCTCTACTCCGAGCTCCTCCCGTGTGACTGAGCTCCTCACCCTATCTCTAAGGGAGCGCCCAGCCACCCTGCGGAGGAAACTCATTTCGAGCGCTTGTATCCGCGATCTCGTCCTTTCGGCCACTACCCAGAGCTCATGACCATAGGTGAGAGTACCTCCTTGAACCGTCACCTTATCGTGGTGGAGGGGTTTGAGTGCCCGAATGATCCCGGGAGCTATGTTGTCGGGGGCTTCATGCCCCTGGTAGGGTCACCCAAGGCAAACAGGTCCGGGGGGACGGGTCAGACGAAGAACGGTTCAGAAGCCCCTATGATGAGTGTACGAGCAAGGCCAGTTACGTCGCCCGGATTGGCGTCACCGGGGCCTCACCCTGGAGCCAGGCCTGGGGTGGGTGCTCGCCAGCGAGCGCCTGGTGGCCGAGCCTCCCCCCACGGGGCTCGGCCGGGCTCAGCCCGAAGGAGCGACGTGGGGCCGTCCTCACGTGGGCCCACCACCCGCAGGAGGATCCATATGGGGCCGGTGCAGAGAGATCTGGGCAGCAGTTGACGGCGGGGGCCTCGGCGACCGGATCTCCGGACATGGAGACTAGCTCTGGGGACATGGAATGTCACCTCGCTGGGGGGTAAGGAGCCTGAGCTTGTGCGGGAGGTTGAGCGTTACCGACTAGATATAGTCGGCCTCACCTCCACGCACAGTTTGGGCTCTGGAACCCAACTCCTTGAGAGGGGCTGGACTCTCCATTTCTCTGGCGTTGGCCGCGGGGAGCGGCGGCGGGCTGGTGTGGGCCTGCTCATTGCCCCACAGCTCAGTCGCTGTGTGTTGGAGTTCACCCCGGTGAACGAGAGGGTCGCGTCCCTGCGCCTTCGGGTCGGGGACAGGTCTCTCACTGTGGTGTCGGCCTACGGGCCGAACAGCAGTGCAGAGTACCCGGCCTTCTTGGAGTCCTTGGGAGGGGTACTAGACAGTGCACCGACCGGGGACTCCGTTGTTCTCCTGGGGGACTTCAACGCCCACGTGGGCAACGACAGTGACACTTGGAGAGGGGTGATTGGGAGGAACGGCCTCCCCGATCTGAACCCGAGTGGTGTTTTGTTATTGGACTTCTGTGCTAGTCACAGTTTGTCCATAACAAACACCATGTTCGAGCACAAGGGTGTCCATAAGTGCACGTGGCACCAGGACACCCTAGGCCGGAGGTCGATGATCGACTTTGTCGTCGTGTCATCTGATCTCCGGCCGCGTGTCTTGGACACTCGGGTGAAGAGAGGGGCTGAGCTGTCAACTGATCACCACCTGGTCGTGAGTTGGGTTCGCTGGCGGAGGAGGAAGCCGGAAAGACCTGGCAGGCCCAAGCGTGTAGTGAGGGTCTGTTGGGAACGTCTGGCGGAGCCCTCTGTCAGAGGGACCTTCAACTCGCACCTCCGGGAGGACTTCTCCCGGATTCCGGGGGAGGCTGGAGATATGGAGTCCGAGTGGGCTTCATTCTCGGCCTCTATTGTCAATGCAGCTGCTCGGAGCTGTGGGCGTAAGGTCTGTGGTGCCTGTCGCGGCGGCAACCCCAGAACCCGGTGGTGGACACCGGAAGTAAGGGATGCTGTCAAGCTGAAGAAGGAGTCCTATCGGGCCTTGCTGGCTCGGGGGACTCCTGAGGCAGCTGACAGGTACCGGCGGGCCAAGCGTGCTGCAGCCCGTGTGGTCGCGGAGGCAAAAACTCGGAGCTGGGAGGAGTTCGGGGAGGCCATGGAGAAGGACTATCGGACGGCCTCAAAGAGATTCTGGCAAACCGTCCGGCGCCTCAGGAGGGGGAAGCAGTTCTTCACCAACACTGTTTACAGTGCGGGGGGAGAGCTGTTGACCTCGACTGGGGACGTTGTCCGGCGGTGGAAGGAATACTTTGAGGATCTCCTCAATCCCACCGTCACGTCCTCCGAGGAGGAGGCCGAGGCTGGGGACTCGGAGGCGGACTCATCCATCACCCTGGCCGAAGTCACTGAGGTGGTTGGCAAGCTCCTTGGTGGCAAGGCTCCGGGGTTGGATGAGATCCGTCCTGAGTACCTGAAGTCTCTGGATGTTGTGGGGCTGTCTTGGCTGACACGCCTCTTCAACATCGCGTGGCGGTCGGGGACAGTACCTCTGGACTGGCAAACCGGGGTGGTGGTCCCTCTGTATAAGAAGGGGGACCGGAGGGTGTGTTCCAACTATAGGGGGATCACACTTCTCAGCCTTCCCGGTAAGGTCTATGCCAGGGTACTGGAGAGGAGAATCCGGCCGATAGTCGAACCTCGGATTCAGGAGGAGCAGTGTGGTTTTCGTCCTGGCCGTGGAACACTGGACCAGCTCTACACTCTCCATAGGGTGCTCGAGGGTTCATGGGAGTTTGCCCAACCAGTCCACATGTGTTTTGTGGATCTGGAGAAGGCATTCGACCGTGTCCCTCGTGGTGTCCTGTGGGGGGTGCTCTGGGAGTATGGGGTCCGGGGCCCTTTGCTAAGGGCTGTCCGGTCCCTGTATGACCGGAGCAGGAGCTGTGTTCGCATTGCCGGCAGTAAGTCAGACCTGTTCCCGGTGCATGTTGGACTCCGCCAGGGCTGCCCTTTGTCACCGGTTCTGTTCATTGTATTTATGGACAGAATTTCTAGGCGCAGTCAGGGGCCGGAGGGGGTCCGGTTTGGGGACCACAGGATTTCATCTCTGCTGTTTGCGGACGATGTTGTCCTGTTGGCTTCATCGAACCAGGACCTGCAATGTGCACTGGGGCGGTTTGCAGCCGAGTGTGAAGCGGCTGGGATGAAGATCAGCTCTTCCAAGTCTGAGGCCATGGTTCTCGACCGGAAAAAGGTGGCTTGCCCTCTCCGGGTGGGTGGGGAGTCTTTGCCTCAAGTGGAGGAGTTCAAGTATCTCGGGGTCTTGTTCACATGACAGGTTAAACGAATAATTTCTCAAAAACATGGTCACTGATCATATTTAACATTTTACCCCAAAAAATGCTTAGTTTGTTCAAGTTTTATCATTGTCATGAGCTTTTTTTTTTTTCCTTTCTGGTTTGACATGGAGAGTAAATATAACATATGTAGAGGCTTTCCTTGTGGGTAAATTGGATAGAATTGATGACAGTTGATGACAGAGGTAGAGGTACTTTTACAGTTTGTGAACTCACGACTACTTCACCCATAGGAGCTGTATGTATCCTGCACTGTTATGGTTTTAAAACAGGTATTACAACTTAACCTTCATTGCCAGTCCCCTGTACATTTTGTTTGAATACGGAAGAGTGTGGAACTGGACCATAGAGTGTGAAAAGACATCTCACCAAAGTTCAGAATAAAATGTATAACTTATTTTACCTGAGATGAGAAATAATTTGGTGCTTCGATTGTTGATTCTCCAAACATCCGCATAGTTTCTCAGTCCTTTTTGTTGTTTTTTTCCCCTTTTTATGTCTAAACCGGGAGACAGGATACAGCTCCATATCCATTTCTCTTTCTTAAATTTGGTAAAAACGTCTGGGTCTGCTCAGGTAAATGGACAGAGGACACATCCAAATTTCCTCATTCTTAGTACAGCTCAAAACCTCCAGAATTCCCTCATTTTAGATTTAAACCTACTGGATTTCAGCATTGAATCTGGCAAAGCAAATGAGAGATCGGTGTGAGTTGTTATCAGTAAAATCTGTATTTGATTTGAACATGTTTACCTCCTCTCTGGGTCATGACATTTAAATCTAAATCTTACATACAGCTCTTTAAATAATCCAATATTTGATCCATTTTGCTTTGTGACTATAGATAACCCTTAAAACTATCTCCGAATGCGAATCTAAACCGTGTCAAACTCATTTCTGTCAGCACTTCCTCTCGCACACCGCTCCCCTGCTCCTCGTGATGCTGCGAACTGTTACCATGGCGACCGCCCGGCTCCTGCACGGCTCCTACCGCATGGAGCTGCTGCCGGGGGCGGGGCTGGGGCGGCTGTCGTCATCGCGTCTCCATGGCGACCGGACACAACAGCAGCAGCAGCAGCAGCAGTGACACAGATAGCGCAGAAACACCAGAGGAGGAGGCAATGTGAACTGAGGGAAGAGTCTCCAAGGTTTTATACGCAGGTTTTTGACAGAATGAGGTGGTTCTTTGTGAAAATATTAGCCTTTGCTTTAAACAGAGATGTCTCATTTGAAGGAACTGTTTGCAAGATTTAGATTTTCAATTCCATTAAATTTAAATTCCGTAATAAACATGAGTTGTGTTCCCTGTAAACCTGTTCAAATCCAGTGTATCAGAATCTGGCCAGCTGCCCTTTAGACCTGTTTGTGTCCAAATCCAAATCTAAATCCACTTTAGTTTTATAGCACATTTTACGAACCAGGCAGTTTCCAAAGTGCTGCCCAGAGATCAATAAAATGAAGACAGCAAAAAGGTAAATTGCTAAAATGTGGTCATACCAGTCGTGAAACAATAAAACCAGTCAAATCAAATAAAAGCAAAACCATGAAAGTCATAAAATAGCAGTTAATAAGTAAAATAAATAAAAGACCCAGAGGATCACATAAAATCCAGAGAATAAAAGTGGGTCTTAAGATGAAACTTAAAACTCTCCACTGTGGGGGCCATTGGGACATGGAGGTTGGGTTCAGCCACAGAGAAGCCCCTGTCCCCCAGTCTGTAATGTTGGACATAGGACCTCATTTCCTAGTGATCCAGAGTGTTGGAGACGTGTGGAGACACTTTTTAAAATATTCCATCCAGTCCTTGTATTTGCAGAGGTCGCTGGTGCTAGGCTAGTGCATGTCAATGGCCATAGTTTTCCTGCCACTAAAAACTTCTATTTCTCCACAAAACACCCGAAAAAAATCTATTATTATGCCAGAATGTCCACGTGAATGTCTGTGTTGATAGAATAATGTTTGAAATAAAACTAAACTTGCATCACATGAACTGTCACATGTTGAGGGACTATTTTCTCATATATCAGTCCGCCGCTGCCGAGCTTTCTATTAGGAAGTACAACTCACTGCTGCTGCTCAGACATAAATCCTTCAAATGCAATCTTGGTTTTACTTCTAAAATTATTCTATCAACACAGACATTCACATGGACAGTCTGGTGTAATAATAGATTTACTTCAGGTGTTTTGTGGAGCGGTTTTTAGTGGCAGGATAACCATGGCCATTGACATGCACTAGCCTAGCACCAGTGACCTCTGCAAATACAAGGACTGGATGGAATATTTCAAAAAGTGTCTCCACACGTCTCCAACACTCTGGCTCACTAGGAAATGAAGTCCTATGTTCGAAATTGTGGACTGTCCCTTTAAACACAAACAGTAAAATCTTAAAATCAGCTCTGAAACGAACTGGAAACCAGCGCAACGACCCTAACATCGGTTTAATGTGCTCACATTTTTGGTGTCAACACTCATCCCAGTGTTAATTTTCTAATTGTTGATGATTCTTTTAAAGAAGAACTAATCACTAAATCCACTTATTGCTACTGAACTGTGGATATTGTCTTTTAATAGCAACATCTACCAATCATTTTTTGGCAACTTTAGTACAAACTGGTCAAAAACACCTATATTCAGTGACTTTCAATTTACTTTAGCTTTTACTGATAACAACTGTAATGCTATGATCCCCAAGTTGTTTATGTTATAACTTTTTTTTTTTGGTTCTCAAGACAATTATCCTACCAGAAACCAAAAAAATGACCCTCACAAGAGTCTCTCATTTGGGTTGCCAGCTTTAATATTGAAGTCCAGTTGTTTTAAACCTAAAATGTTGATACCGAGAATGAGAAAAACTCTTATCTGCAGGTTAAAGCTCTGGCAGCACGGGTTCAGTTCTCATTGTGATATCTTTTTTAAAAACAATAAGAGCACAGGTTCCTTTAAAAGCCAAAAAAAAAAAAAAAAAAGCATTTCCCTCTCTATAAGCTCTCTTATCGAAATCCAATATATTTTAGATTGCGGCGTTTACCATTTGCTACTTTCATCCGTTCAGATTTCGATTGGATTGTCGCCTTGCCGCCCCGAAGCCCCTACCGTCTCAGACACCTATCCGCGTGTTGCTTCATTACTAATGGATCACAGGAGGTAGTAAATAAGGGCACATCCCCCCTCCAGCACCGCGAGCAAAACAGGAGCAGACAGGGAGCCCGAGCCTACGTGAGAGCACTGTCGATGGGCTCGGCGAAGGTCAGGGAGATGGAAATGGAGATGGCTGTGGTGGTAGAGCGGTAACGTACGCCATGGAAACTACCGCAAGAGCAGAGGAGGCTGGGACATGTTAGCGGGACCCAGTACAGTTTGATGTTCACTCAGTTTGATGCTCTCTCTGGTTCTGGAAGTAGATTTTCCATTCGTTTTTCCCATAGACGTTTTGAACTTTTCGATATTAAGAGTTCAAATGCATCCCGGAGACTAAGGTTTAAGGTCAAAAAGCACATTTAAAGATGCATTGTGTGTCTTTTCTGTTGGAAGGCCCATCAAATGCTTTTCTTCATGGACATGTTATTGTTTTGTCTTGAATCTTTCACAGTATGGTATTAAATTTCTTATTATTCTTATTAGTTCTGTCTTCATGGAGACAAAACCAGACCAAGTTACAGGTCAAATCTGTGGAGAGGTGACCCCGCTTAGTTTTTTGTTTTTTTTAGGTATTTTTGAGGTATAAACCCAACTGTAATTGAATAAATTTAAGGTAGCGCTGTTTAATGTCACACTGTGGAACATTCCAGGCAGAGCAGTGACATATCCATAGAAACAACCCCCCTCCACAGTTTTAAGTCTGGTTTTAGGCCCCACGAGCTGGAGCTGGCCCTCGGACCTCAGAGCGCACAGGGGAGTAAATCTGGATGAGGTCCGAGATGTATTATTGGGCCAGTCCATTCCAAGCTTTAAAAACCAACAGTCAACTCTAAAACAAACTGGAAGCCAACGCAAGGACGCTAAAATCAGGGTAATGTGCTCACGTTTTTGATGTCAACACTCAATCACAGTGTTAATTTTCTAAATGCTGTGATTCTTTTAAAGTAGAACTAAACAGTAAATCATTTTTTTTGCTACTAAACTGTGTATATTGTGTTTTAATAGTTACATCAACCAATCATTTTTTGGCAACTTTAGTGCAAACTAGGTACATTTGCATCTTTCTCATCAAAAACACCTACATTCAGTGACTTCTGCAATTTCCAGTAGTTGGTGACATCACGCAAGACTCTTGGTTACTAAAGCCTGGCTGCAGGGGCATTTGATACCTGTTTGACCATTAACACTGTTCCTTATACCTCCAGACCCCACCCTTTATCCCCCATGTCTCTTCCATTTCGTCCTCCAGGTACTGCCCAGTTTAGCAGCTCTATTTGAAATGTGGTTGTGGGCAGAGTTTAGTCCCACTTCAAATTGAAAAGAAAGTGCTGGGTATTTGAACAACTGTTTGAAAGGAACGGATCCTGAAGATTTGACAGGGTTCCCACGGTCATACAAATCGTGGAAAAGTCATGGAATTTGAAAATGTCATTTTCCAGGCCTGGAAAAGTCATGGAATTCTCTTTCATGCAACTACAGCGTTCTTTATTTCTGTCTGTGCCTTTTGTTTGAAAGAGACGACAATAAATGCACTTACAGGATTTTGAATGTTAAAAATCTATAATCCCAAACCATAAGGTGAGTGGAAGAGTTAACATTTCATATTTAGCCCTAAAAGTCTGATCAATTCTACACATGCAGGTGCCGTAAAGTCATGGAAAATTCACTTCAGCTCATGAAAAAGTCATAGAAGATTTTTGAAATTTTATCAGTGTACAAGAGTGGGAATCCTAATTTGAGCCTTAAATTCCATCACTAGATCATTATTATTTCAGTGATATTCACAATTAAGCAGAATTATAGAGCAGCCAGTTATATAGTCTGTAATATATAGTTTTTCTCTCTGTCTCCCCAGGACGTCTGCGCCCGGTGGCCTTCCCGCGTCTCTGTCCCAGCGGGCGCGTTATGCCACCTACTTCGACGTGGCGGTGCTGCGCTGTCTGCTCCAGCCCCACTGGACGGAGGAGGGGGTGCACTGGGCGCTCATGTACTACCTCCAGAGGCTCCGGCACATCCTGGAGGAGAGACCCGAGCGCACCCCCGAGCCCCTGGCCACGCCCCTGCCCCGCCCACGCAGCAGCTCCATGGTCGCGGCCGCGCCCTCGCTCGTCAACACGCACAAGACACAGGTATGGAGGAGAACATGTATCCTTAGTGTGAGTGGGTTTGCCTCTCCACAGACCTGATGTGTAACTTTCAGGCTTGACTTTATTTCATGACTGCAAAGTATGGCCTTAACTTTATATGTTTTATTAATTTATTTTAAACATAATAACAGAACAGAAAACATGACAGAGAAAGAAGGCAAAACAATCTCCCACATACTAGTAAACTCAGGAAGTGGGGTGCTGTAGGTTTGGAGCCCCTGCTCAGGATGTCAACATTACTTGGTTTTTGATTACTTCTATGTTAATCTTAGGAGTTTTAGAATGATATTACATCTTCCGCAGAGTTCCACAGAATTACATTATATCTTCCGCAGAAATTTGCAGCACGGAGCTGAAAGGCTCAAGTCCAGGAGTTGCATCCACTCAGTAACAAATCACGTCAGCACTGTGAGATTTACGGCATCCTTTGTGTTGAGTGTTATGAAGTAGATGAAAATCTAATATGGAAATCCTGTCGGTGTAGAGTTGTAGCCAAAGTCTCTGTGGTCCAACTACAGTACATCTTTGAGATTACTGGTTTGTCCAAGCGAATGTAAAACAAACGTCAGATGTGCATTAAGAGTGCTACATTTGATGTAAACTGTGATCTGAACGTGAAAGTATTTAAGCGAGTAAAGAAGAAAAAGTGCCTATCCTTATTGCTCTTGTGTGAAGTGCAAGCAGGAGATATATTAACAAATAATATTATCAGTGGCTGTTATTTCACTAATTACGTCAAAGACACATGCACGTTATATTGTGAAAAAATATAGCGTGTATAGTGGACTATAAAATGCTTTTACGTTGACGGTGTTTCCTCTTTTTGGGCAATCATTTTAAAGTCACAATATTTTCCCTCACAATAATCACAAATAAAAAAAATGTCATATCATCAGACCTCCCATGCCTCTGCCAATGGTTATTGATTTATTGTATTTAATGCACCTCCATTAGCTATCAGCTGTTCTTTCTGGAGACCTATGGAGCATGATTTGGGTTGGGGGAAACCAGAGTGCCTGGAGGAAACCCATCCAGACACAGGAACAACATGCAAACTCCACACAGAAAGGAAATTCATGGAGATTTTTTTTTGTTTTGTTTTTTCATTTTGTGAATTTCAATTTTTAATTGAGCTTACTACCTTATAGTTGCTTTGTGATAGGTGTTTTCCCCCTGCTGCCAAAAAGAAGTAATTTTCACTTTAAAACATGTGGATGTGAATATCCCATCATGAAGAACATGATTCCAGTGGTAGTTCTCCTCTGTAGATGTTTCACCTTGTGTTTTACAGGACCTGAGTCTGAAGTGTAATGAGGAGGGAAAGTCTTTGAGCTCAGAGACCTTCGCCAAAGTGTCTCTGACCAACCTGCGGCGCCAGGCTGTGCCCGACCTGTCCACCGACCTGGGCATGAACATCTTCAAGAAGGTAAACACACTCACATCACAAGCTTTATATTCTCTAACTTTGATGAGGGATCTGGAACACTTTGATATCACAACTGTAGATGCAAAGTGGGTTCATGAGTTTTAGCTTCGTATTTTTGAGCACTTTTCAACATTAAACAGGTGCATATTTATTTTGAATTGTTAATTGGCTATGGTGCTCATTTCCTGTCATGATGGAACCTGTGTTGAGATAATTCATTGTTTTTCAACATGTATACATACACAATACATTTATAACTGTAAACCTCATTATGGCGTGTTGTACCACTGATTTCATCTTTGCTCTCTATCTATTTTAAACAATAGTGGGTCTAGAGAGAGTGGGTCTAGAATTGGCCATCTAACATCGCAAACTATGAAAAACCAGGGCTGTTTTCCAAAGATCTGAAAGTATCTATTTTCTTGTATTACATGAACCCAACCTGTTAAGCTGCTGTTGTGTTTGGCAGTTTAAGAACCGCAGGGACGACCGGGAGAGGAAAGGCTCCATCCCCTTCCACCACACGGGCAAGAAGAGGCAGAGGAGGATGGGCGTGCCCTTCCTCATGCACGAGGACCACCTGGATGTGTCCCCCACCCGCAGCACCTTCTCCTTCGGGAGCTTCTCTGGGCTGGGAGATGACCGCAGGGCTCTGGAGCGTGGAGGCTGGCAGGCCACCATCATGGGTGAGCGCACTGCTTCAGCAAGAATATTTTTACAGGCTGAGAGAGATCTTATTATACTTTTAATGTAACTCTCTGTGTATAGTATATTAGAGAATATTACAAAAACACAGTGGTATCTGTCTGACAGTTAGTACAGTTAAGACATTTCAAATTCAACCCAAAACCTAGATGACTACTTTTTCAGATCTTTCTCTCTTTGATGCTCTCTTGCACTCGTGAGGGATTAAACTAACATTTTTGTCTCATGGTTTGCCATCTATTGCCCCACTTTCTTTTTCCTGATTTCATATAAATAATCACATGATAAGATGGATGTATTTATCTTAATCTGTGAGATTTTGGGAAGGAGATAGAAACTGGAACATTTTCGTATAGTTAAAGATTGGGGCTCTCGTATACCTCGTATATACACATTTTGATGGCAATTTTTGTCACTTGAACTGAAGAGTTTAATATGAAAAGAACAGTTTTTATGTTCTGAAAATGGCATTGAAAACTATAATGGGAGGCACCTTTTGTACTATTGTATTATTTGTATGTTATCATGATAATGTGTTAATGTTGTGGACTGTAAACATTTTATTAGAACACCTGTAAGATTAGTCAGTGTGCTGTTCTTTGCTCAGTATTTCCATGGTGATGTAGACCTACTGTATATAACTAACACCATCATGTTGTTGTGCAGGTAAATTCACTCGTCGTGGGAGCACAGACACAGCAGCAGACGCAGACAGCCTCAGTGCCAAACACTCTCACTCCCACCACTCCCTCCTCCGAGAAACCCCCGACCAGCCCAACAGCCACGGGGACAACACCGTCCGAGAGGGCAACCCCGCAGGTACTGTCACCCGCCAAATACCATACTGTACATGAAGGAGTCAAGGAGTCAATAAATACATGAATTAAAAGTGATCAAAGCAAAGTGTAAACTCTCAGAAGAAGGAAAAACCTGTATAACTATAAAGTGCACATGTATAATGATAATTTGGGAAAGTTCAGCTCTAATAACATTGTTGTCTTCCATATGCCAACCCATATGAAGATTTAGAGGCAAATACACTTACAATTTATAAAATGCTGAATGTGTCATATATCTAACTATACTGACATAGAAGTGCTTCTATCACTTAACTATATAGCTGATTATATACATATGTCCTATTAAAGGACACATATATGTGTGTGTATTTGTACTCTTTTTCGCTGTTAAACATGCTTTTGAGTAGCTTTGCTTTGGCATCTGCTGTTTTAGAGCATACAGCATCAGTTACACTCTCCTTACTTGGATTTGTTGTTAGCACCACTGCCACCATCTGCTGGCAACTATCTGAATGAACCATGAACTAACTATGTGTATCAACAATTAAGAAAATAAAATTGGAGAACGAAGTAAGTAGAAAGCAATGGGTGTTTTAAAATAAGGGACTAAAGATTGCTCAAACATGCACGAATCACTCCAAATACAACTTCAGAGTGTAAATAAGAAGGAAACAACTAAAACATGGTTAAAATCTCTGAAAAATTCTGCTGAATTAAATCCGCTTTAAAGAAACCAGCATGAATTATGCAAACTATAACTCCAGGCGTGTTTTTGATAAGCAAACAATGTTATAACATGTTTTAAAGCTCTCAAAGCTCAGTGTATTTAACTGAAGGTGTGTCCTTCAACTACAAAATATGATTCTAAAAAGATAAATACTGTAAATACTTGACTGCGTGTCTTTCCTTGTAGTGCGCTCTCAGATCTCCACCATCACCATGGCGGCGTTCAACACCACAGTGGCGTCCTTCAACGTGGGCTACGCAGACTTCTTCACCGAGCACATGAAGAAGCTGTGTACGCCCGCCGTGCCCGAGATGCCCACCGAGCCCCTGGCCTGTGCCAACCTGCCCCGCAGCTTCACTGACTCCTGCATCAACTACTCGTGTCTGGAGGAGGGCGACAGCATGGAGGGCACCAGCCACTTTGTGCTCAAGAACGGCATGCTGGACCTCACTGTGAGTCAATAGAGGTTGATAGAGGTACTCTTTCATTTGGTGGTGTTCAGAATGCAGTTACTTTTCTAAAATCAAAGGAAAAGATTGCAGCATTTAACCATGCAATATAGGCTTCAAATTGTACTAAAATAGTGAGAAACAAGAAATCACAGCATGTACAATTTTTCCATTTGTATTCAGTGATAAATAAATGCATAACAAACACATTTTGATGCTATAATACAGTGCACTTCAGTACATTTTTTAAGAAGCTGTTACCTGATTTTTACTGTGAAAATGTGAAAAACAGAACTATTTAATTTTAAACAATTATTCCTCACTTACCTTATGCATTCTGAACATCCAGATTATTCACCACGATAAGTTTGTGAGCACGTTTCACAACTTTCAGAGACCTGAATAGAATTTTGCCGTCAAAGCGATGACAATAAGACCATAAAACGCTTTATAATTAGATGCAGACAATACAAAGCAGACATTTTTGCCCTCAAGAGCTGATTGTACAATACTGTCCTACAAAGGCAAAAGACCTTAACTCTCTAGAGCACAGGTGTCAAACATAAGGCCCGGGGGCCAGATCCGGCCCTCCAAACTTTTAATGTGGCCCTTGGGTGATTTTCTACTAAAATATTTTAATTATATTTTCTATTAAAATATTGGTAATTTCTGCGGTGCTGAGCATTCAGTGTCTCCAGAGCCTCTGTACGTGCCCCTCCCACCAGAGCAGCACAAATGAAGACTTGTCTCTTTCCAAACGCTCTTAAAGGACGATCGTTTTGACTGTTGACCGTGACACCCTCATCAGCAAAATGTCAAAAATGAGAAAAGTGGAGCCGAGTGCAGGATTTTCCAAGAAAAATTGACTATTCCTGTTTGCAAACAAGTTCATGTTAAAACTTTGTGTTGAAATTGAATTTTTCTTCAAGTTTCAGGTTGTTCATAATATTATAAACTTACAATAAATAAAAATAATAAATATTTGAACTTATTGTTATTTTTGGGGTTTATATGACATGCGTTTTCTGATCTGGCCCCTTTGGGATCAAAGTATTGGATACGGCCCCCGGACAAAATGAGTTCGACACCCTGATCTAGAGCGTGAAACTCAGAAAAATTACTTCAAAGTTTCCGTTTTGTCCAGACAAAATTATAATAGGTAGGGCTTCCAAAGTTTGACAACTAGTTGCTATAATGAAGACATATATGTATATGGAAAATATTGAGCTCAAAATTGCCCTTTGACCCTTATTTGTCAGTTCCTGTTCTCTGCCTTTGTATCATGAGCCAAAAATTAGGAGTCGTGCAAAGACAAAAGGCAGAGACTGACATGATCATGATTATTTGCTTGAATTTGCCCAGACTTCCATCCATTGTAAGAACGTCTCACCAAGGTCGAGTCATCATGTGTTTGTTTGAAATTCTATAGAAGAGCTTTGGATTTCCTGTTCAGTGTTGATGAGTACCATGCGTACATACAAGTGACTTTGCAGTATAGTGTGTACAGTATGAATAAATACACAGAATACTTTCACTTTAAAGATAATTTAAGTATAATTGAATACAAATGTTTATTTATTTAATATGTTCAGACCCTGTACCAAGGCCACAACAAAAAGAAGGCAAGAGGTTGGATTTTAAAAATCAAATATATTCATGAACTAAATCACAAACAAAACATACACTGTTACTGCCTTTTGCCTTTACATTCCTCCTTATTTTTGGCTCATTATACAAAGGCAGATACAGGAACTGACAAATAAAGGTCAAAGGTCAAGTTTGAGCTCAATATTTTTCACGATATTTATTCATGTGATAAAAGAGGTCTCAAATACAAACACCATGACATGAACTCATTTTTGACCAAATATGATGTTACAGCGTTCTGCCTTTGTAGGGCAGAATAAATCCCTGACTGGGCAAATCAAGTTTTGCTCAGATACATGGGAAAAAAATTGTGTATAGTCACTTAAATGCAACACTGCCAGATTTGTAAATGTGCACCAACAAGACAACACTGCACCGATTCTGTAGGAGGCTTTAAAACGTATTTGTAGCTCCATGTACAATAATACAACCTGAATGACGATGGCGGTGCTCACAACAAAGTCTGGAATAAATTGAATACAACAATACTCTAGTCTAAAGTGCATTTTGTCCCCCAGGCGGTCCTGAGAGCACTGTACGCCGTCCTGAGCCACGACATCAGCTCCAGGATCTGCGACGTGGCCCTGAACATCATCGACTGTCTGCTGCAGCTGGGCCTGGTGCCGGACATGGGCAAGAGGCTCTCCAAGCAGGACAAGGAGAACCAGGAGGCCCGCCCCAAGGACTCGGTGGCCCAGAGCCTGAGCGGCACCTCCCAGGGCAGCAGCGGAGGGGGGGCGTGCCCGGGGGAGGGGGAGGAGACGGGGGAGGAGGGGGAGGCGGGGGGAGCGGGGGAGGCAGCGGACAGGGGAGCAAAGACGACATCAAGAACAACAAGGACAATGATAAGAAGGTATTCTGTTACTTTCTACGATGCACTTATTTATGTATGAATTTGTTTATAGCTCCCAATGATTTTTTTTTGTTAAACTACTACTGATGCATGTTGTCATGGCCTACACTGGACTTATTTCTTCTAATTCAGGAAAATGCGTTTTAATTTGTAAAGCGTGTGATTTATTTGTGAGAGTGCGTGTTAGAGAAAGTTCTTCTGGAAATTTATCTAACAATTAAAAGGCATTTTGTTCGATGAGAATCAGAAGGACGTAGCTGCCAGGGACAGTTGTTGGATGAAAATCATGTCTCCGTGTTCTTCCAATTTCACATGTTGGCAAACTGGCACATGAGTTCCGTGTGGAGACAGCTGCCTGTGACTATCCCACACTGGCATTTCTTCACTTGTGGATCAAAATAATTTTATATAATTGTATGGAAAACAAACATGTCTATAGTTGCCAGTAGGGACACTGAAGAGTGAAGTTAAATCACACCCTAACCTGAATCAGTCCTGTACCGGGTCGGGTACCCACGGATACCCAACGGTTGCTGAAATAGTTATTGAAACAGGCGGGTTTTAACGTACTGGAGTTTTACGGGCAGGTATGCAGGTGGGTAGAGATTACACACGGGCGGGTCAGGTGAATCAAATGAACCACGAACGGGAGAAAAATACTTGACACGCAATCAGGGCGTCCTTTGCCTTGAAAACAAGTGCCACTTCTTGGACTTTTCCTGGAACAATGGACTAGGCTGAGAGAGACTTAAGTGTTTTTATTACATAAAACCATCAGCAGAGGTGATCAGCTTGGCGGCTACACTCCTGGTTTAGTCCTGGTTTAGTCCTGGTTTAGTCCTGGATTAGTCCTGGTTTAGTCTTGGACTATTGGGCTGTCGGACTAATGGGCTGACCCCGATTTATCATGGGCACGGGTGGGTAATGGGTGGAATGTTAACGGATCCGCGCGGGTGTGGTGCTGTACTGTGCAGGTGCGGGTAGGTGCAGGTTTCCAAAAATGGACCCAGTGCAGGACTCTGTCCTGAACTAAACTACTTATATACCATGTCTACACCACTGCCATGTTTGTTTTGATAGGCCATGCTTTTGTGGGAAGTGGGAAGTGGGAAAATGGACCCCTGGTTGATATGACAAAGAAAATGAAAAGAAATCACAATTCATTACCTCATACTGATCATTCTTGATTTTCAATTTAGTTTGGTCTCATTAAAATTCTGATTCTGAAACATTAGCATTACAAACTTTGAATCATTAGCAGTAGTCATGCTTCTTCTTCCTGAGTCCCACAACCCAAGATGATCACTGATGATTAGAAATGACTGGATCTGGATTTGTGGATTTGATTACTTGCATAGTCATAGTTTGTATAATTGGACAAAAGTGTGTGGTCTTGGCTGGACCGATGACTACACATAACTAGAACTAACCAAGGACTAAACCCGGGTTGTGATGTTGAAATATGGTTTTGTCTTTGTGTCCAGGATGAGACAGCGGGCCTGAGCACACACCGGCTCGCCCTCACCATGCTCATCAAGATCGTCAAGTCCCTGGGCTGTGCGTACGGCTGTGGGGAGGGCCATCGTGGACTGTCCGGGGACCGCCTCCGCATGCAGGTACACACACACACACGTACACACACACACACACACACACACGTACACACACACACACACACACACACACACACACACGTACAGGTGTAACTCTACTTTAAAGAGACAGCCCGGAATTTTGGACATAGGACCTCATTTCCTAGTGAGCCAGAGTGTTGGAGACATGTAGAGACACTTTTTGAAATATTCCATCCAGTCCTTGTATTTGCAGAGGTCACTGGTGCTAGACTAGTGCATGTCAATGGCCACAGTTCTCCTGCCACTAAAAACAGCATGGGGCTCAGTGCAGCTGTCGCCCGATCGCACTTTGCAGACACTCTCTCCCTCTCTCTGTCGTTCTCTCTCAAGTCCAAGATTAGACCTGGTGTAGTCCTGATTTAGACCTGGTTTAGACCTGACCTGGTTTAGACCTGGTGTAGTCCTGATTTAGACCTGATTTAGACCTGGTGTAGTCCTGATTTAGACCTGATTTAGGCCTGGTGTAGTCCTGATTTAGACCTGACTTAGACCTGGTGTAGTCCTGATTTAGACCTGATTTAGACCTGGTGTAGTCCTGATTTAGACCTGATTTAGGCCTGGTGTAGTCCTGATTTAGACCTGATTTAGACCTGATTTAGACCTGGTGTTAGACCTGATTTAGACCTGGTGTAGTCCTGATTTAGACCTGATTTAGACCTGGTGTAGTCCTGATTTAGACCTGGTGTAGTCCTGATTTAGACCTGGTGGTTCCTGAGACCTGACCTGGTCCTGATTTAGACCTGGTTCCTGCCTGACAGATGCCTGTTTAGTTTGCTGCTTTGGCTGGTTCACTCTCTGACTGTCCAATCACAGGTCTGAATCCAGTGACGTCGTACCAACTTCAAATCTGATTGGATGAAGCAACAGTTTCATGGACATTTATTTTGTGTTCGAGGGCCTGCAGAACAGATTGTGAAGGCCTCAGGGACACTTCTTTGACTTTGACTCTGCTGAGCAACAAGTGACGGCTGAAATGTGATTGGTCAGATGCTTTAATATGAAAATCCATGTGTGGAAGCAGCACAAGCATCGGAAATGCTCTGAAAGGAAGAGGACAGACCATTTGGAATGATTTAATAATAATATCATTAACATCAGTCTGTCCCCAATCCCTTTTTGAGCAAATCCCCTCAGCAGAATGAGCCTCACGTGAGTCTTTCATTTGGATTACCAGCTTCAGCGCTGAAATCCAGTGTGTTTAAACCTAAAATATCTCTCTCTGATCTGAATGGTCACTACCTAAACCACAGCACCTACAGCCAACATGAGTCAGTGCTAGTGCAGCCTCTGAGCTTTCACACAAGATATGACCTGTCTTGGATGTGTCTATCTACAGGTTAAGGCTCTGGCAACACAGGTTCAGTTGAGATAGTCGTTCAAAGGCCCTTTAATGTTCTGAACTACACAGAGAAAGGATTTACCTAGTCCGTATACGCTCGTTTGGTCTTCTCAAAATAATACGATCTCTAAAACAAAATCCATACTTGTACTATTATTTATCTGGTGTATTTAATATTTCATGGAAGTAAATTGAACACTACTTACAGAGCTCCAGGGACGGGTCTGTAGCTTCAGTAACACTGGGCAGCTATAAATGACTTTTACTGCTAATCAATGATGCTATTTTTAAATGTGGGTCTGGTGACGCACGGCTCTCTCCAAATGTATGAATTCAAAGCCTCTTCACAGCCTATTTTTGGTGTCAGGTGTAATAACTATACAGCACTAACTAAAGGAGGGAGTGAGGGAGGAGGGGCGGGGCATGGAGGACTAAAGGGGAGACTTAGGTGCAAAGGGGGTGGTGTCTGGAGGACTAAAGGGGAGACTTAGCTGGAAGGGGGCGCGGTCTGGAGGACTAAAGGGGAGACTTAGGTGGAAGCGGGCGGGGTCTGGAGGACTAAAGGGGAGACTTAGGTGGAAGGAGGTAGGATCTGAAGGACTAAATGGGAGACTTAGGCAGAAGGGGCGGAGCCTGGAGGACTAAAGGGGAGACTTAGGTGGAAGGGGCGGGGTCTGGAGAACTAAAGGGGAGACTTAGGTTTAAGGAGCGGAGCCTGGAGGACTGAAGGGAGACTTAGGTGGAAGGGGGCGCGGTCTGGAGGACTAAAGGGAAGACTTAGGTGGAAGGGGGCGGGGTCTGGAGGACTAAAGGGGAGACTTAGGTGGAAGGGGGCGGGGTCTGGAGGACTAAAGGGGAGACTTAGGTGAAGGGGGCGGGGTTGGAGACTAAAGGGAGACTAGGTGGAAGGGGGCGGGGTCTGGAGGACTAAAGGGGAGACTTAGGTTCAAGGAGGTAGGATCTGAAGGACTAAATGAGAGACTTAGGCAGAAGGGGCGGAGCCTGGAGGACTAAAGGGGAGACTTAGGTGGAAGGGGCGGGGTCTGGAGAACTAAAGGGGAGACTTAGGTGGAATGGGGCGGGGTCTGGAGGACTAAAGGGGAGACTTAGGTGGAAGGGGGTGGGGTCTGGAGGACTAAAGGGGAGACTTAGGTGGAAGGGGGCTGGGTCTGGAGGACTAATGGGAGAGACTTAGGCAGAAGGGGGTGGGGTTTGGAGGACTAAAGGGGAGACTTAGGTGGAATGGGGCGGGGTCTGGAGGACTAAAGGGAGACTTAGGTGGAAGGGGTGGGGTCTGGAGGACTAAAGGGGAGACTTAGGTGGATGGGGCGGGTTCTGGAGGACTAAAGGGGAGACTTAGGTGGAAGGGGGCTGGGTCTGGAGGACTAATGGGGGGGACTTAGCCGGATGGGGGCGGGGTCTGGAGGACTAAAGGGGAGACTTAGGTGGAAGGGGGTGGGGTCTGGAGGACTAAAGGGGAGACTTAGGTGGATGGGGCGGGTTCTGGAGGACTAAAGGGGAGACTTAGGTGGAAGGGGGCTGGGTCTGGAGGACTAATGGGGGGGACTTAGCCGGATGGGGGCGGGGTCTGGAGGACTAAAGGGGAGACTTAGGTGGAAGGGGGTGGGGTTTGGAGGACTAAAAGGGAGACTTAGGTGGAAGGGGGTGGGGTCTGGAGGATTAAAGCGGAGACTTAGGTGGAAGGGCAGGGTCTGGAGGACTAAAGGGGAGACTTAGGCGGAAGGGGGCAGAGTCTTGAGGACTAAAGGGGAGACTTAGGCGTAACGGGGTTGGGTCTGGAGGACTTAACGGGAGACTTAGGAAGCAGGGGGTAGGGTCTGGAGGACTAAAGGGGAGACTTAGGTGGAACGGGGTGGGGTCTGGAGGACTAAAGGACAGAATGAAAAGGCGGAGGTGTGGGTTCTGGAGGACCAAAGGGGAGAGTGTGTGGCTTCTTAAATGAAATGGCACAGTTTAATCATATTGCTCAGCACACACTACATTTTTGACACAAAGTTTGCATTAGACAGTGTCGAACAGTAATGCTATTGAAATGACATGTGCACAGGTTTGCAGCAAAAAAAGCTAGTCCCACTCCACTCAATCTGAAATGATTCCACCAATTATTTAAAGTTGCCCTCTTCCTCTCTTATAGGCACAGAACTGCCTGACCAGCCTGTACAAACTGGACAAGCTGCAGTTCCGTCAGACAATGCGAGAATACGTCAACAAAGACTCTCTCAACAACATCGTGGACTTCCTCCATGCTCTGCTGGGCTTCTGTATGGAGCCCATCACTGACAGTAAGTGTGTGGTACTGCAAGGCAACAGCAATGGTAATCTTCTAATCTACACACGTCCTTATATAGGAATAAAAATATCCAGTGGTTCTCAAACTTTTAAAACAACTAACACCTCAAAAAGTCTTAGGAAGAAAATGACAGAGGTGCTTTACACCCAACTGGAACAAGTTTGATTTCTGTGTTTGCTCCACTGTTATGATGCTTCAACCCATCAGCAGTATGTGTTTGAACTTTTCCTAATGTTTTCAGTAAGAGCAGTGTCACATGTGTAGAACACACATCAGTCAGACATCTACAGGGAACACAAGGACTGAGGCAGGGCAGAGTCACGGCTAAACCAGCTGTTCCTCAAAGGTGTAGAACTCCATGTATTCACATAAGATGAGTTATAGAGTCAGCCTAGATAATATATACAAAGTCTAAAATATGTCGAAACCATTTTAAACAGGGTCTAAACAGGACTAAGCTTGACCTAACCCCTTTCTGAACAGGTTTAAACCAGATTCAAACAGTCTAAGTCTAAACTGTGACCCCCTCTGGCACCTCCAGAAGTCCCTGCACCTTTGTTTGAGAACCACTCTGTTGTCTTCCTCGAGATATACCTACTTAAACTGTTTGGTAACACTTTATTTTACAATAGGCTTAATGCACCTCCTTCATTAAGTACAATGTACAACCATGTAATAACATGTAATGTGACTCCTCTAACCCCGACCCTAACCCTTATTAACATGTCATTACATGTTATTACAAGTTGTTACATAGTCACAGGTACTGTAAAATAAAGTGTGTTTTATTGACTTGTACGGTACCTGCACCATACTACGACCCTTATGTGAGTAGTACAAGTATTATTATTATATTTCTACTAATATCTGACCACAGATAATGGTCCCTGTGTGGTTGACAAAGCTGAATTGCAATACAGCTGTCTCACACCTTACACTTGGCATCCCAGCGCCTATCTATCTATCTCTGTTATATATATGTCCACTGTCCACTCGTTTGTCTACTTGTGTCCTCTGTCCCCCTCTCCCTGTCCTCCTCCTGCTTTCATCCTTCCTTCTTTCTTTTCGTTCATCCTTGCTCCAGCTGAACCCTGCCCTCCTGATTCGCTCATCCATTCTGTACTTGCCAATCGGGAGCTTTTGCCATGCTCATCCGCCCTGCTGGCTTCTACTGCTGAGCAGTGAGACACATTGTACATGACAATTCAGTTTTGCCTGTGGAAAGTATACATGATGTGGATCAATTGGCAAGTTACTGAAGTGATGAGTGTGTTTTGATTTCAGAAAGCGCACAGAGCACCTGGTCTGATGGAATGTTTGTAACCTGTGTGTGGATATGAGGCCTGAGATCAGAGAGGGTGAAAGTGACATTTTAGGTCAAATTCTAGTGTTTATAGAATAAATGTGTATGGTGAGTTCAGTCACCGACAAAATATTACACACATATTCATACATATTTTAGAGTTACTGATTTAAAAATAAATCAGTTTATCTATTCACAAATTTTTCAGTGGCTGTTTGGTCCTTGGAATGATATAAAAATACATGACGAAAAATTAACATTTTTCCATGTTTTTGTCAGTGGCTGTGATTACAAACACACTTAATTATCAGATTTTTTTAGTTAAACAATTATTTAAATTACATGTTAACCACAAAATCATCAGATTTCTTTCTGGTCATGGTCACTCTGATTTCTCACATTGGATTCTGTGGTCTGCATGTCATTTAAAAAATCTTAACTGTCCAGAAATCTGCTTATAATCAGAGTTTGGTGGGCATGTCAACATGGCATCTGTTGAAAATTATAACACCAGCATATGCAATTGTCATAAAATTTCTCCTGAAAATATTTGAAAATACAGCACCAAAAGGACAAATGTATTGAATTTATTGATTTTATTGTATTTATTGACAAATATACATCTGTATACTAAAAAGTGCATGTTACTTCTTTGCTGGAGCATCCTTATCTGTCTGTTTCTGTAGAAGTGTCTCTGGTTTTGCCTGTAATGGTCCACAGTAAAGCATTAAACTGATCTATTTGCATGAACACACACGGCACACATAGATGAGTCACTCACAGTAGAATGCATGGTTTTCACATATTTTTGTCATTGTATATATGCCCTACTGTGGAGTATTCCAGGTAAAACAACATCTCCATGGAGACATGCAGGTTGTGGACCCTCCACCAGAGAAGCGGCATTCTGCACTTTAAAGTAATAAAATGCTATTTAGGTGCAGTATTTGTCTCAAAGTAAAAGTGTAAAATCCAAAATGCCACTTACGCCCTTACACCCTCATCCTTGCTTTGTTATTCTACCTCTCTTATCTCCAAAATTCACCTCGTGGTTGAGGTGGGGTGCCGCGCCCTTTCCGACTCGCCGCGTACATGTCTGTGCTTGGCCCGCCTGACTGTCAATCAACTCTGTGCCCCGCCTCTTTTCTCTTGCAGACTACGGCAGTGCAGGTGAGAGGTCCCGGAGGGCGAAAAAAAGAAACATCGGTAGATACACTTAATCATAACAATAACCCTCAATGTCTACCAGCTTATGTAGCAAGTCCAATGAATACACGTACCCAAGGCTTATCCGACCCTTTCCTAGGCACTGCTTCCATCTCTGCAATCCCTCACTATTCCTCCAAAACGTGACCGGAATGGCCTACAGATTTGGATGAAATTGGTGTATAAAAATTCTCTATGAAATACAAAAAAAGCAGGCCTGTGTCACTTGCATGTATTTATTTCCTGACGAGAATCCCTTTCAGTTTGCTCTCCCCCATTTGCTTTTTGAACCCCCCCCCTCGCCTATCCCTTACCCTGTTGTACCCCGTTTAATTTGATATTTTTCAAGCTTGTCGGTCACGCGCTGTTCTCTCTCCTGATTGGTGCTCCCTCCCTGTCCGTCACGCAGACAAGGCGGGCTTTGGGAATAACTTTGCGACGGGGGACAACAAGTCTGTGGCGCAGAACATGGAGGCGGTGGTGGTGGGCTGCATGTTCAAGTCCCTGATCACACGCTGTGCCTCCACCACGCACGAGCTGCACAGCCCCGAGAACCTGGTGGGTCTCTAACATCTGCACATGGTTTATGAGTGTGTGTGTGTGTGTGTGTGTGTGAGCTCACACAGTGTAACGAGTGTGTTGGCTCAATATCAACGTTAGCAGAGCAGAGACAGTGTTGCTAGATTGGGTTTAGTGATTTCCACTCAGTCATGTTCGAAAACCCTTCAGCAAAAACGCCCAATGTTTTGTCACAGAAAACATTAAATCTTTGAATAATCGTATGTAATCCATTGTTGGGCTTTTTAAAACCATTGCCAGTATTGAGAAAACATGTTAAATGTAAAACAATATTTTCAATTTATCACAGAAAAAAATGTGATTTAGCCTAATATTTCTTATTTATTTATTTATTTGTAAAGTTACAGCACATATTAATTTAATTTAAAATATAAATATGTAAAGATTAGAGCCAGCCTGGCTAATTTCCATCTTGAGTCTCTCGGCAGGTTGATGTAAAATCATCTGCAGGACAGAGAAAAATACTGCAACAATCACACAAAAGTACATAATACCAGCACACACACTGTACATGTAATTCATTTCAGACAGTTCATTTGAAGTTGAACTTCAAATGAACATTTGAAGTCAAAGAAAAATAAATTGTTTAAAGAATTAAACCAACAACCCCTCAATATAAAAAAAAATGTAAATAATATTTGAATAAACATGTTGTAAGGTAATCTATTGACTTTTTCAAAACAATGCCAGGATTGAGAAAACATGTTCTATAAAACCCTTGGTAAAACATTTTCATAACACATAAAAATGAGTGTCATCTATGGTCAGCTATAGCCTCAGCTACTGAAAGAACAGCTGTGAACACAGACCTGCCTACTCACACATCAAAGAATTGAATCTGTGCAACAGCTGAACACCAGGACGTCTGAACAGAGCGGTCCATTCATTTATGCACAGACCAAAGAACCTCCATAAGACTGGACAGGAGTGAATGTCCATACGGTTTCTTGCATCATTGCATATTGCACTGATTCGTGTGAAAACAAACAAAAAAAAGCCCAAATGTGTTGAAAGTAGTCCAAATATTATCAGCTCCTCATCATACAGCGGCTGGACCTCACAGATAGCCTGATAAGAGCAGATAGGGCACACATCTGATACCTGCAATACATTTTTTGTGAACTCAAACTGTTCACTTATAGCTTTCACAATGGACAGATTGTGTAGGAATCCTTGTCTGTTTTCACAACATTAAAACTAGGGCCAATCACTGGTTTTGTACAAATCTATTGGGTCAGGGTACATAGGCTGACGTCATCTAGTGCCTCTGCTCAATTTAATTTCTCTCCAGTGACTAGATCAGGAATTAGAATACACTAGACGGTTTGTAAGAACCCTGGAAGTTGTAGACCGCGCTCCGACCAATCAGTGAAGAGCTGTGAAGCCATGACGTCAAACTCGTCGCGCCTGTCTGTGTCCCTTTTGTGGTACATCACAACAGTAAACAAAGCGTCGAGATGGATGTAGACGAAGACAAGATTTAAAGGCAGAACAAAGAGAATGTTTGGTGAATTTTATCAAGGGGAAAGACGTTATTGCATGGATTTGGTGCATTACATACATCACGACCAAACAGCAGCGATTGGTTAAATGAAAAAAGTACTCGCCTACTGTCGAGCAAACAAATCCTAATGCTGCGAGGTCTGACGGTTTCCAAGAAGTGAAACAGTCTGATGAATCAGGCTAGGGACTGTCTCAGGTAAACAGGGACGTCTAGTCACCCTACACGTGTGGTTCATATGCGCACCACTGAAACCGGGCAGCTTCACTGTTACATCACTACTTCCTGTCCAGTTTGAACTTGATGAACTAATGCTACTTTTGAGACATAATAAATACTAGAATAATGCCACAAATTCTGAATCTACAGATAAAAACAACATTAATCTTAAACTTTGAGATTTCTAGGATGCTCTAAAACAAAATCACAAACACATCATTATAAAAAAAATATAAATACATTTTAAAAAATCTGTATAATATAAGCCTTATTTGTAAATGTGAAGTGTACTGGGGTCCCTGTTGTGAAATACAGAGGGGCCCCGAGGAGTTCAGAAACAAAACATTGGCAGGAGATCAGACTGTGGAGGACTGGCTTAAGTTTGGCCCCGAACCAGAGGCCACCCACACACAAGCTGGAGCGAGGGATTACTCACTCTCCTCTCTCTCCTCTCCTCTCTCCCTCCCTCTTCTCCCTGTGTCCTTCTCTTCTGCTCCTTCCTCTTGTCCTTCTCTACTCCTTTATCTCCTATCTCCTATCTCCTCTTCACATCCACATTTTCTTTTAATCTTTTCTCCCTTTTCTTTCTTTCTCTCCCTGTATCTCCTCATTTTATCTTCTCCTTCTCTTCTTCTTGCTCGCTCCGTCCCTCTCTCCTCCTATGTCACTCCTCTGTACCATCTGCCTCTTCTCCTCCTCTCACTCCCTTCTTCTTTCTCTCCTCTCCCTGCTCCTCTCTACCTCTTTCTCTCCCCGACATCTTCTTCTCTCCCTTTCTCCTCTCTCCTCTCTATCCCTTCCTCTTGATCCCATCCTCTCTTCTCGTCCTCCTCTCTCCTCCTTTTTCCTCCTCCTTGATGATGTCCATCTTTTCTCCTCCTCTCATCCCCTCCCTCTTTCTCTCTTGTCCCTGCTACTCTCTTCCTCCTCATCTTCTTCTCCCCTCTCCTCTCTACTCCCTCCTTCCTCTCTACCCCTTCCTCACGATCCCCTCCTCTCTTCTCTTTTCTCCTCTTTCCTCCTCCTCCTCTGTCTTGATGATGTCCATCTTTTCTCCTCCTCTCATCCCCTCCTTCATTCTCTCCTCTCCCTCCTCCTCTCTCCCTCCTCCCCCTTACCTTCCTCTTTCGCCTCTCCTCCTCTAACCCTTCCTCTTGATCCCGTCCTCTCTTCTCTTCCTCCTCTTTACTCCTCCTTGATTATGTCCACCTTTTCTCCTCCTCTCATCCCCTCCTTCATTCTCTCCTGTCCCTCCTCCTCTCTCTACCGCTTCCTCTCCCCCTCATCTTCTCTCCTCTCCTCCTCTATCCCTTCCTCTTGATCCCATCCTCTCTTCTCTTCCTCCTCTCTCCTCCTCCTTGATTATGTCCACCTTTTCTCCTCCTCTCATCCCCTCCTTCTTTCTGCTCCTCTCTATCTCCTCCTCTCCCCCGCTTCTTCTCCTCTCCTCCCCTCTCCACTCTACTCCTTCCTCTTGATCCCATCCTCTCGTCCTACTCTTTCCTCCTCTCTCCTCCTTCTTCTCTTCCTCCTTGATTATGTCTGCCTTTTCTCCTCCTCTCATCCCCTCCTTCTTTCTCTCTTGTCCCTGCTCCTCTCTACCTCCTGCTCTTCCCTTCTTCTTCTCCTCTCTCTCTTCCTCCTCTCTCCTCCTCTTTACTTAACCTCCTCCTTGAATATGTCCACCTTTTCTCCTCCTCTCCTCCTTTCTCTCCTGTCCCTGCTCCTCTCTACCTCCTCCTCTGCCCCTTATCTTCTTCTCTCCTCTCCTCCTCTCTCTTTCTCCCCTCTCCTTTCGATCCCGTCCTCTCTTCTCTTCCTCCTTTTTCCTCCTCCTCCTCCTCCTCCTCCACTGTTTTGGTCCACCTTCCCTGACCTCTCCCCCCTTCCTCTTTTGTCCCCCTCCTCTCAACCCTCTCCTCCCTTCTCTCCTTCCTTCCTTTCTCTCTCCTCTTCCTCTTTTTCCCCTACTGTCCTGGTCCACGTCTCTTCTGCTCTCTCTGCCTCCTCCTTCTCCTCCACTGTCTTGGTTTACCTTCTTTTTCCTCTCTTCCCCTCCTTTCCTCTTCTCTCCTCCTCCCTCCTCTCTTCCTTCTCTTCTTGCTCCTCCTCCTCTTCCAGGGCTTGTACTGTGACATCCGTCAGCTGGTGCAGTTCATAAAGGAGGCCCATGGGAACGTGTTCCGGAGGGTGGCTCTGAGCGCGCTCCTGGACAGCGCCGAGAAGGTCACGGCCACCAAGAAGCCCGAAGACAACCAAGACAGCAAATGCTCCGGGCCCAGGAGGTACTGCGATTATCCTCTGATTACAGCGGTGGAAGGAGTACTGCAAATTTGTACTCACGTAAAAGTACAGCTCCATGGATGAAAATGTACACAATTACAAGTACAGAAAGGACTTATTTTAGGCATATTTTTGATGTTATAATGTTGTTTCCTCATCACAAACAGACCTGGAGCAATGTTTTGTTTCATTCACACATGTTTAACACACAAACCCTGCAGATTTAAGCTGAATTCTCTCAAGCAGAAAATCTACCTTGTGAATTTGAATAATTTCCTGCCAATCTTTGAAGCTACATATTCTCTTTTAGCCTTCTTAAAACAACAACAAAACAACACAACACAAAAGGATATTGTAGAACAGGGGTGCCCAATACGTCAATTGTGATCTACCAATCGATCGTCAAGGTAGTGTGGGTAGATCACAGTATCACAGAGCAGGTTAAACTTTTGAAAACATCCTGTCCACCTGCCTCACGTCAGCGCGCCGCTCATCGCCTTTTCACGCTCGCTCCTCCTACATACAGTCCAGACAGGCTCCTTTCACAGTGTGCGCTGATTAGAAGAGCAAGATGAAATGCAAACCAAAAACTAATCTAAATTTATGTTACAGTGTTGGCACAAAGCAGGACTACGGCACAGAACAGGCCTACCGCAACACGTGGTTGAAGTTTGCCTAATAAAAGTGCACAATTGCGTATGCATTTGTCACGACGTGCATTTGGTAAATGTGCAGAGGTTAAATCGCACTGCAAAGCCAGAAAGAGAATGTAACTCCGGTTTGGAACTTGAAAAAAACAGGTTTAAAAATCCTACCCACTTTCTTCACTTTCTTCAGTTTTGTGTAAAGTGCCAGTGTAAGTTCTCTTAAACTGTGGGTGAGGGTCCAAAATAGGGGCACAGAGTGTTTCAGTACAGTTTGCTTGTCTTTGTAGCAGGTAGATCATTTTGACTTGGTTGTTTTAGAAGTAGTTCACATGCAGAAAAAGTGTGGGCACCCCTGTTGTAGACTGAACTGAACAAAAGGTAAAAATATGTTTTAAAAAGGCAACAATTTAAGGTTATTCTAGTGCAAAATAGCTCCTTCGGTGAGCTGCTTTTACTAAATGAAAATGCCAGAGAGCTAATAGTTTTGAAATTGAAGAAAATTAGTAAATATTAAAGTCACAGCAAATCTTAGATAGACTACAGTCAGATGTCTATATAACTATTATAACTATTAGTGTGTAAAGTTAGACATCAAAATTATGCATTTACAATAGAGATATAACGATATCCAAATCTCACGGTACGATATTTTCAAGATATACATCTCACGGTACGATATTTATTGCGATATAACAAAATTGTAAATATGCTACTTTTTCCTCTTAAAATGCCTTGACAAGACTTAATCCAAAGAACTAAGACTTAAAAATGCTTAAAACTGCTGTTTCTTCATGTAGTTTGCACCAAAATGGAGCAAAGGATCATGGTTGATGTAGTTCCCTCTGTTTTTTTAGCTACTGCTGCACCATAACTATGAATTTAAGCAAAGACACTTGTAATTTGATATATTGTGATGGTCCACGATATTATTGTGAGTCTTTTGATGATATTATATCACAATATTTTGGTTATTGTTACACCCCTAATTTACAATGGTAATAGTCATTTAATCAATCAAATTGTACTTATTCAACACAATACTTATAATTCAGAAATCCTTTGGTGAGCTACTTGGAAGGGGGTGGAGAGCTAAATGTACCTCCCGGGCTGCAGGTTGGAGACCATTGTTCTAGTGTATTGTAGAGTAAAGCAGTTCAAGTGAGGTTAAAATAGCTGTTAACCTTAAAACTACCACTAAATGACATCACAAGGTGGACAGAGCATGTTCAGCTTTGTATATGTAAACAGACTTATAATAAAGAGTGTGAATGAAACAAAACTAAACTCCACATGTGTTTTTGAGGAGATAACAACATTATAATCACATAATAAAGTCACGTAATACCTGAAATTACTATTGATACAAGGATATTAAAACACCATGTACATACTAAGAGTTGAGTAGTAAAAAGTGTTTGGTCCCACTCGACTGTACGATGAAAAGCACTTTACATGTAATTCATTTCCTGTAGTGAGGAGCAGATTCCCGGTGCTCTCTTGGGCAGGAAGGACTTTTGGAGGAAGATGTTCAAGTCCCAGAGCGCCGCCAGCGACACGAGCAGCCAATCGGAGCAGGACACTTCAGAGTGCACCACGGCCCACTCCGGCAACACCACGGAGCGCCGGTCCAGGTCACGCTCCAGGAGGATCTCTCTGCGCAAGAAACTCAAACTGCCCATTGGTAACCTAGCAACAAGCAATAACACAGTACACATATCTGTATCCATTTTTTTATGATAATGATATATACTTTCTTATTTACTTATTTATTTACTAATTATTTACTTACTTATTCCAAAAGAAAATGGAATTCTGTGAACTGGACAAACTTATTTTTAAGAGTGAATATATTTAGGCAATTCAAATATCTTCTTCATTTCAGGTACATCATTGTCTTATATTTGTCTGAAAGGAGGAGCTAAATACACTGAAACTAACACACCCTAGTTGTTTAGAGTGGGGAGGTGCATTGAACTGGCCTAAGGTGTGAAGTATGACCTGTGTAGCAGAGTAGTTCTATGAAGTTAAAGGAACTGGAACCTGAGCTCTTACAGCTTTAGAGAAAGTACTACAATCACAACTGAACATGGGTTGTCAGTGCCTTAACTTGCAGATGGATGATGTGAAAGCTCAGAACCTCCAGATTTCACTCACTCAGAGGCTGCACTAGCACTGATTCGTGACTTTTAGGTTTAAAGTGGATTTCAGCATTGAAACAGGCAACTCAAATGAGAAACTTCTACTTTCTGATTGGATAATCAAGAGTGTAGGTTTACATAGGGACGGTGGGGACATGTCACAAACAATATTTGTGGAAGACAAAATAGTCCCTACCAATATTTGACATTTTATTTTAATAAACAAAAATATACATTTATTCCAATATTTTTCCAAACCCAGTAGTATTAATTTAACACATTTTAGTTCACATTTTGTTTATTAAACGGTCTGAGGTGTATTCAGTGATATGACAGGGTTACACCTGCTGCTATTTCACCGGCTGCAACAGAGTGATGTCATTAGTGGTGCCAGGAGCCTAAACTGAGTCGCCACGGAAAAAGAGCGACTTTCTTATAAAGATGTGCTGTTTAGTTTTTGCAGTGTGCATCATATGAAAAGTAAAAAATATGATATAATTAATCTGTTAATCAAGTGAACTATCAGCTGGTTTCATGGGTTGGGGGGGTGGCTGATAATGTCCCCACCAAAGCTGAGACCAAACCTATGCCCTTGCGGATAATCATCTTGAGAACCAAACCATAAATGGGACATAATGTCCACTGTTTTCTTTTAATAAGAATAATGAGCATTAGAATTGTTATCACCAAAAGCTAGATTTGATCTGACCATGTTTACCTCACATCTGGGGGCACAGATAAGTCACATTTATGGAATTTTAATTCAAAATGTTGTGTACAGTTGCTTTAACTAATAACACACTCCTTACTGTAACTAGGGTGTTAGTCTCAGTGTAGTTAGCCTCTTCCTTCATACAGATATTTAAGACAGTAAAAGGACCCTGTCAGAACTGAAGAAGCTGCTTGGATGAGTGGAAAACATATTCACTTTAAAAAAATCTGTCCATGTGACAGAATTACATCTTCTTTTGCAATGGAACCTACCTGATTGACCTAGCTGATTGACAGATTAAACATCTACCTGCTTACTTAATTAAACTACTCACTTGTTTATTTTCACATCTAGAGATAGAGGTTTACAGATGGAAAATGTACACAAGCCATGAATCCCTATGAACCACTACCTATGAACAAAAAACAAAAAGAGCCAAAAATACACATGTTATAAATAAATAAATAATAAATTAATTAATTATTGTTTTTTATCAAGAGCTTCAGAACCAACCAACAGACAAATAAATACATGTTTTGTGACAATTAGCTCACTGGTTTATTAAGACCAGCATTGTTCATTGTGTCTTTGACAGTTTCTTCACACAAATCTCCACTTGTTTTCAAACCTGTTGGTGTGCTCTGTCCTCCTCCAGCGTACCGTGGAACCGCCCGCCTCCCACTCACATTCTCTGTCATACGTATGGACCATATCACATCTGTGTCCTCTGTGTCATGTTTCAATGGATTATCCCCTTTAATGTCGTCCACTAACACTGTCCACGCCTGGCACCTCCGCAAACTCTGCTGCTGCTAACCATGTGTCTGTCTGCGCTGCATTTATAAATCTTGTCTTTCTTCCATGTGGTTGGCCTAATGTCCCAGTGAGATGCTTTACTCTGCATGTGTGTCCTGGACATAGTGTACTGGAGTGTGTTCTAATCGCTTACACATTTCCTCAGGTAACTGGCTGAAGCGCTCCTCGCTCTCGGGGCTGACCGATGGAGTGGAGGACCTGCTGGACATCAGCTCGGTGGACCGCCTCTCCTTCATACGCCAGAGTTCAAAGGTTACACACTAAACATAGATTATATAAGACATGAATCTCCAATACACATGATGTGATGTGAACGTAACGTGCACAAGAGCCATGTTCTTTTGTGTTTTGACATTTGGTGTCAAGATGCATAAGCAATTGACCCTAAGTGAGTCGATCTATTGTAACAACCAGGAAATGATGTAGGGGGCACCAGTCACACAACTGACATTGTTTGCTTTGGCAAGGCACTTCTCCCACATTGCCGAGTATGAAAGTGAATGTTGTTGGTGGTTGGAGGGGCTGATGGTGCAGATTGGCAACCCCTCTTCCGTCAGTCTGCCCAGGGCAGCTGTGGCTACAATAGTAGCTCACTACCAATGAGTGTGGAGTGAATGAATAATGATCTGTAAAGCATCTTTGAGTGTCCAGAAAAGCGCTGTATAAAACTGATGCATTATTATTATTATTATGAGGGAACCAATCTGATTGGTCAGAATGGGACTAATCAAAACCTCATCTCTTTGATTGCTTAACTATAAACCCTGCAGAAGAGAATGGTCAATAGGAAACAGCCTCCTCTGTCCTCACTAAATTGATTGCGTAATGCCTTGACATCTTGGATCTTTGCTGCAAAGTTTTCACTATTGAATTTGACTATTGAAGGGTCTTGAAATATTTGTGCTGAATATTTAAAAGGCAAATTTGTTATTTTTAATTCTTAAACACATTAAAAATGTATACCATCTGTACATTTATTTATTTTTCGATCAGTAAATATCAAATGTGAAGTCTGTTTGTGGCTCCCCGGATGAAGTTATTCCTGCGGTAATATGTTAAATTCCTCAGTCGTCCAGGTAGAATTTATGGCAAAAGAGAATTTCAATTTGTCAACTGGACAAAGGTCTTATTTTGGTCAAATAAGTTTCGCAGCTCACCCAAGCTGCTTCTTCAGTTCCGATAATAACTATATCAGTCTAGTTATTACCACTAATAATAGCAGTAATAACCGATAGTAATAGCTCCTCCTCCCTCCCCTCACCTGTGCTTGTGCTCAGGCTCACCTGTGCTCTCTTGTCTTCTTCAGTCTGACCTACACTGGCACACTGACGGACTGCAGTATTATAGATATTATATATAGATACATTTAGTGGAGATAGGTGAGAATACAACAGGGCTGAGCCATTTAATTACAGATGGCAGCTTTAAAAAGAGAAAGAAAATAATGTTGAATTGAAAAATAAAAAGCAGCATTCAAAATTTCATGAAACAACTGATCTTCCTTATGCTCCTTCTGTCCCTCAGGTGAAGTTCACTAGTGCGGTGAAGCTGACTGAAGGGGGCGCTGCGGGCCCAGACTACGGCCGCGAGGAGGAGGAGAATTTCTTCAAGCGCCTGGGTAAATGGCGTTCTGGCAGGAGGAATCCATCCAAGCTTCACCACACAGAGGAGAAAGATGGTAGACCCGGCCCTCCCTCCATGCCCCTCCCACCCATCGTCCCCGTGTGTGCAGTGATCTGTGCTCTGCTCCTGTGGCTCCTTCGGCTCCAGTCTGACTCTTCTCTCTGTCCACTCTTACTCATTTTCAACACATCGATATCTACAACACATATTTCAGTTCTGAGGAAAAGGCTTTATACTAGACTCTAGATACTATCATGTACTTTGAGGTAGTCCTATAGTGAAGTTCTGTCTATTATCTATTTGATTCATTTTCAGCCACCCCCTCCTATGTTCTTTTCAAACTCTGAATAGTCAGGAACCTTTTTGTTTGGTTTCAAGTGAATCACAGTGTAGTCTCATAGCTTATTTGTCCAGGAGTGGTCTAAGGCAGCAAAAGGTTTCAAAGACAGTCGGCACTGTTTTTAAATGTGAGACATTTCAACTGCTGTCTGGAAATCATTTTCAGTCTGAAGGAAACTGGTCTGAGGTGCCTGAGTTTATACTGCCCTGAGTCTTTCCTTAAGAGAGGAATTGTTCCTAATTTAGTTAGAATGGTGCAAAACTAGGCTCCTGGGTGACAGTCGAGATGTCTAATGTATAAAAACATTGATGTACTACCATCAATTACAGGCGTTTATCTGTGGCACATACAGTAACTTCCTCCAGGCTTGAAAGAATAGTGGTATGACAACCCATAATGATGTTAGCTCATGCACAAGGGCAGGGCAGTGTTACTCTAAAACTGCAGGCAGGACTTTTGTAGCTTGTTGTAGTATAAATCCTGGTGTCTCAGCCTGAAGTGACTTCTGAAGTGATTTTTTTACCCTTATGCAACCTGTATCTGATCTTTTAATGACAGTTTGAACCACACAGATCCCTCCAAAGCTCATGACCGTAGGTAATGACGGTAAATCAAGAGATTTGCCTTTCGACTCAGCTCCCTCTTCACCACAACGGTTTGATACAGCGACCGCATCACTGCAGACGCTGCACCAATGTGCCTGTCAGTCTCACGCTCTGTCCTCCTCTCACTCGAGAGAAACACCCAGAGATACTTGAATGACACTGATCCAATTTTTTCAAATGTGACCCAGGCCACTTGGATATGTGCTCCTAAAACCGATACATATCTGATCTTTTGACTTGTGACTTCAGTCTGAATGGCCAGGTCACATTCATCCTACATACACGTCATCAACAAGCGACAAATGTCAATATTCTGCGCTGAAGTAGATGAAAAATGGAAGAAAGCCACAACCATGGCGGACAACAATGCAATAGAATTTTCAGGCAAATCACATCTCAATCCCACCACTCTTGGCTGCGACTCTGCACCCACAAGTTCCTTTCTACGCACGTTGCTGCCACTGCCCCACAAAACGCCATGGCCAAAAAACTCGTCCTTCTCCATCTCATTCTTAAAACAAATAATCTGTACATGTTCTGGCTCTGGTACGACAGCAACTTTAAAATCTCCAGATGTTCAATGCAGCGTCCATGTTTAGGCGACTTCCGAAAACACTGAACACACTCGCAGTGTGTGCCGTCGTCGTGTCCTCCAGTGCACATGCGGGACACTTTTGGCGCATTTAAAGTTCACACTGGAGATCACACACAAGTCACATTTAACTGGAAATGTTAACAACCTCGCAAAAAAATCTTATTTCACCAAAAATCCGAACTGAGCATTAAGTCCTGCAATCTGAACATAGCCTCAGACCAGTACCTTCAATATAGCAAAAACAGTGTCCAGATTTCTACCTCTGAAACCTTCTCTACCTTTAATATATAATCATATACCAGTTTTACTATTCAGGAACAAAATCATTCTCTTTCTTTATTTTCCTTGTAGTTTTGATACCTGTTTATTATCTTATTAAGCCCACAAAACCTTATTTCAACACCTTCATCCACTGAATGCTAAACTGTGATACTACGATGAGTTGAAAATCCTGTGTTCTTACTGCCCTGTATTAGGCCGTGCACGTTCCCAGTCCATCTCGAGACCATCTTTCTGCTGTGAAGCGTTTTGGTGGTGGTGGTACTGTACTACTGTGTGTGCAGCATGCCTCAGTGTCTATCTGTGCTGGGGTCAGGGGACGAGTGACCTCCACTGACCTCTATGTGACCTCTGGGTGACCTCCACTGACCTCCTGGGGTTCAAATGACCAGATGTGTAATTCAGCTTTCTTCTGTGCAGCCATCATTACACTCGACATTTTTGTCAGAGCGATTTGAAAGAGAATTTTCTAGAGCATCTACAGTACTGGGTGAAAAGCAATGAGTTTTACACTAAATCTGACAGTCAATCAAAAACTACTTTAGATCGTGTAGACCTCTGCTAAGGCACTGTACCAACCTAAAGGGCTCTGTACTCTCATAAACACTTTTTTATTATTATAATTTCCTCTTGAACAACATGCATGTTGAGTAATTGTGCATATTTAGACAGAAGTGCTAAGTCCAAAAACCTTTGCAGATTTTTTCTCTCCTGGAGCTTGGTTTTCACTGCTTCACTCCACAGTGTGCCAGCTGGTGTCCTTGGACCCTTTGCTGCATAATTTTCAGTAGATTCTGACTAATGCATAATAATATATGCATGATAATACATGCATATATTATGCATACACAATTACAAGCTATGGCAGCCATCCTCTGTCTTCATAGCGAGTAAGCAATTCAAATCTAAATATTATATCTTCTGAATGTGGAAAGGTCCTCAAAAAATCCTTCAAATTAGGAAGGAATTGTTTGTCTGAAACGCATTAATGCTGTGTACAGATGCTTTAAAGCAGGAGTGTCAAACTCAAATTCACAGAGGCCGAAATTAAAAACTGGAATAAGTTGTGGACAAAACTAAATATTTATTGAAAAATTTCAGCAACATCTCCATGTTTTCTCTTCTTTTGAGATAAGTAATGTTATACTTTTTTTCTTTTAAAATAAATGTTTAATAATAGTTTTGCTTAAACATTGAATACAGAACAAGCTAAATTTAAAATGATAACATAATTTTAAATAAATAATGTTTCTATAGTCTTTCTGTAGCTGGTGGGCAGCTCTAATACATATTTGATATGATCTCGTGGGCCAAATATAAGTATATCTCAGGCCAAATTTGGCCCCAAGGCCTGAGTTTGACATGTCTGCTTTAGAGATTTAAAGATGCTCTCTGGAGGAGGGTCGCCACCTACTTGTGTAAAAAAAACAGTGATTGTTGTGTTGGCTGGAATGTTCCACAGTAGATCTTTAACTTATCCATCCCTGTGGAAAAAGGCTGTTGACAACACCACATATTTTGAAGCAAAAGGCAAGATAGGCAGGCTAGGTTTAATGCCATACTGTGGAACATTCCAGGTAAGGCAATTTGATCTCTGTTAAGGCAAGCAGGTGGCAGACCCTATACCAGAAAAGTCTGTACACCTAATAAAACAACAAAACAAAAATGATTAAAATCCTTCAGTTTTCAGTTTTGCCCAGTACTGCATATGATCCTTTTATTAGATTGAAAATGCGAGTGTAATCTCCGCTAGTAGACTTTTGTTCATGTTCGCTTCATTTGTCAGTGGCTCTCTACTGTTGTAACTCTGTACGTAAACTCCAGCATTTTGAACAAATTACACAAATCATTTTTCTCAACTGACGTGTTCATAAAACTATCTCTTTGTTACCTTTCTTTCTTTCCTCTGTCTGTTCTCCTCCCTCCTTCTCTCTAGGACCTCATGGCTTCCAGGAGAGACTAGCTGCCAGTCAGGAGGCCATGAAGAACAAGAACGTGGTGAACCTGGGGGCCATCAGACAGGGCATGAAGAGATTCCAGTTCCTCCTAAACTGCTGTGAACCTGGGACGATACCTGATGCTTCCATACTGGCTGCTGCTCTGGACTTGGTACGACACTCAGGGATGGACAATAAACAATAATATCATTTATTGTAATAAAAAGGTTAGACAATAGGGCTGGGGATCATTAAGAAGATGCCGATACGATATATACCTTGATACATAGGCCACGATACGATACATATCTCGATACAGTGAGCTTATGATTCGATACAATATATTTCAAATCTATTTGATACAATTCAATAAAAAATAAAGTCTAAATCATGGCTGTGATACTGAAAGTCTTTGTTAATCCACTTCGTGTGCAAAGTTCATATGAAACACAAACATTTTAATCATCACAACAAATGTGTCACATAAACGAGTTTCCTTTCATTAAACAAGCAACAAAACTGTAGCTGTAACAAAGTAATTTTGTAAAATATACCCAAAAATACTCTTGGCGACATCGATACAGCAGCCCCCGATATCAATACTGTAACATTACATTAAACAATATGATATATCAATATTTTTGCTCACTCCTGTTAGACAGTAATCATTTGTGGGACATTTTCTTTAATCTTGATAATCACCGACAAAGATAATCACCATTTTTATTTATGTGCTGAAAAAAGCTACTTATCCTTGATGTTTTCTTCTTGATCTTTGTTGTTTTCACTAATAACAAAGTAGAATTCGATAACAGTTGTTTAAATATCAAACTTATTCATCATATTAAAAGTATAATTATATGCATACAACAACAATTTACCAACATATCAACAACAACTGATCAACTTTCATAATTATTGTGATATAATTGTTAATCGCAATTATTCTGATATAATGATAATTGTCACACCAAATTTTAATATTGTACCATGCCTAACAGAACTACTACCTTACATTGGCATTTATTACACAATTTGTTCTAGTCTTACAGGGGAGTGTGCAGTTATCATTGTTAGTATTAGGGTTATTGTATTTTCGAGACACGAATTTACACATATTTATTTGAGACACATATTTATAATGTGTATTTGATTTTAATTGTGTTATCTATACCAGAGGATCGCTGCTGTGCCAAATCTGTCAAATCAGGTTAAAACCCATGAAATTGTTTCAAGTTAAATTAGTTAAAGTGTTGTCATTAGGGCTGGCATCTTTGAGAAGATGCCGATAGGATACATACTTTGATACATGGGCCACAATACAATCCAATTTTTGATACAGTACGCTTTCAATTCAGTATGACTTGATACAATATATTTCAAATCAATTCAATGTCATTCAGTAAAAAACAAAGGCTAAATCATGACTGTGATACTAAAAGTTTTTGTTAAACCGAGTTTCTGCAAAGTTAATATGAAAAACACCCATTTTACATCAAAAGTGAAAAGTGAATATGTATTGTATTGCATAAACAACTTTCCTTTCCCCAAACAATCAACACAATTGTAGCTCTTTCACAAAATAATTTAGCAAAATATACCAAAAAGATACTCTTAGGAATATAGCGATACAGCAGCCCATGATATTTATATAAAATGAAACAATATTTCTATATGTTTGCACACTCCTAGTTGTCATAACAAATAATTCAGCAATGGTTGAACGTCTTTAAATCATCTATATTATGACCAAACTGATTAATAATACATTTAAGATTTACTACAATGAAGGGTGAATTTATGATCTCGTGTTATAAAATATTTAACATGAGTGAAATTATATTCTGCAGGAAGCTCCGATCGTGGCTCGTGCGTCTCTCTTCCTCGAATGTGCCAGATTCGTCCACCGCTGTAACCGTGGCAACTGGCCCGAGTGGATGAAGGGGCACCACGTCAACATCACCAAAAAAGGTCTGTCCAGGGGGCGCTCTCCCATAGTGGGCAACAAGAGGAACCAGAAACTGCAGTGGAACGCAGCCAAGCACTTCTGTCACTGGGGGGATGTAAGTCATTCAGAAAAATAAATCAAATGTGAAAATGTAGATTGAATTTGATTTTGTGTGTAAAGGCGATCGGTACGAGGCTTAGTGAGCTGTGCCATTCTGACAGCGAGAGTCCAGCGAATATCCTGGGTTATATTTACGACGAAGAGACCAAGAGGAGGATGAGGAAAGAGGATGAAGAAGAGGACTATTTAGATGACAGTGAGTAATAATACTTCAAAATAATACAATCAAAGCACAAGTACAAAGTAATACATTTCTACAAGTACAACAGGCCTCATGCATGAACCTTCTGTCTGCACATTTGAACTTAACTCTTCATCCTTTTTAAGGTGTTTTTAATATGAAAAACTTCTTTCATTTTAAATGGTTTGCAATGGTCCAGAGTTATTCCTCACTTTCCTAACAGTCCTAGCATCCTATTTATTCACCAAGGAGCAGAGTTTTGTCATCACGGAGATGCTAAAAACAACTAGAATGCTAACATCGCACACAAGTGTCTCATTTTACTATATATTACCATATTTTTTGGGCTATAGGCGTCTTATAATTTGCCTTATGTATTAATTCTGGATGTGCTGAACCAATTTTATGTGATACATGGCCCTCAAAAAAAATCTGTCAAAATGTTTTAGTACGACTTTGGTAAACTACAAAGCCACACAGCTTGGATTGTTGGAGGATTACGGCTACTGTAGTCAGGAGCCTCGTGGAGTAAGTCTGACAGAAGCTGAACCACATCAGCGCACAAGGAGCGAGTTTTTTTCAGCTCTTATAGTTTATGCAAATGAGTCATGTGGTTTTAAGTTTTGTTCCTGTAAATCGTAAACAAATGTGCACAAAGATGCATTGAACTTACTATTACTCAATGTATATTTGAGTCGTCCTCGTAGGAAATAAAAAACAAACTGAAAATGATCCAACCACATTCACATTCATAATACACTTTCACCAAGACAGGGAGGCAACGCCGGGCCAATTACACCACGATGTGCAAATGGATCATGGACGCCTGGACTAAGGATCAAGTCTCAAGTGTAGTTTGTTTGTTTCGCTTAATGGCCCTTATAATCTGGTGCACCTTATAGACCGAAAAATACAGTATATATCTGTATTGGGGCAAAATCTGACTTACTCTTACATAAACCAATCTGTTATAGCTCCTCAAACATTTTTTTTCTATAAGAACACATAGATGAAGAAGAACAAGAACATGGAAACTTAAGTTTTTGAATGTTATAAGAAGATTATTTTGTACGGTTACACGTTGCTATTCCAACATGCCGCTATTTAGACACTGACTTCTAATTGTCGGAGTAGCGGCATTATTAGTACATTATTTTTTAAGCGTCCCACTACTTCAACTTTATTTTTTCATTGTCAGAGTAGCGGCTTTTTACTGTTTTTCAAACATTTCATTTTTTTATGAATATAATATTAATGTGAGCACAGGCCAGCCTTTGGGAAAATATCTCATCTAAAACAGAGACTGCATGGGCCCTTTGTGCTTCACTTATTTGGTCATGTGGGTGATCTGCAGACAAGATCACCACCATACAAGACACCATACAGCCTAAATAAATAACCAATCAAGTTCATTGTGCTAGTTCAATGAGATGACACTCTCACAGCCCAAAAAACACATATCACGTGTCGAAATAGCGATACTAAAAAGTGTCAGAAAACCGGCACGTCTAAATTATTTACATATAGTCTGGTAATGTGTGTAGGTTGTGTATCTATGTGTTGGTCCTAGTGTATCTCTACTTGAGAAAAAAGTCTGTCAAGAAAGTGATATAAATCTAATCCAGCATTAGGCGCTTTAAAAAACTTTACAATTTTACAAAACAGCCCAAACATAGTAAGTGATAATATTACAATTTTTCTCAAAGACACAGTGAACCCAACCAAATGCGGATGCCCCTTCGCTCTCAAAATGGCCGCCTGTCAGCTCCTCTTGGAAATCACCACCTTCCTGAGAGAGACCTTTCCGTGTTTACCTCGTCCACGCACAGAGCCTCTTGTGGTCAGTACTTATTTCACTTAAAAACAAGCACAACTTCTCACACACACCCAGCGACCACACACGCCTCTGTTTGTGTTTGTCCCAAAGGATCTGGACAGCTGTCGTCTGCGCTTGGACCCGGAGCTCGGGCGCCATCGCTACGAGAGGAAGATCAGCTTCGCGGGGATCCTGGACGACGAGGACGGACACGACTCACTGAACAGCAGCAGCCACACGCTCAAGTCTGACACCACCTGTGAAGACAAGAAGGTCCAGGAGGTGCAAGGTGAGAAATTGGATGATGTCAGAATATGTTACTGCTTATCTAAGTTCCACAATACGTTTTTTTTTTTTTGCTGTGACTGGAGTTGCTTCTCCATAGATCTGTCCTGTAACTTGGCCTGATCATTTTGCCTCCTTGTTTGTATTGAGATATTCCAGGTAAAGAAAAGAAAACTTTGATTTAAAAATGGTTATTTTCTAGATATAAAGTATAATGCAACCAAGAGTATGGTCATGATCTGTAGGACCAAAGAAGATAAGCACATGGGATATTCTGACTTTTGCCTGTCAAATGTTGTTTTAATTGTTACAACAAAAATGAAATATCTTGGGCATATCATTACTGCAGACATGGAAGATGATGATGATCTTTCGCTTAAGTTTGACTCTTGTACAAATAATGTAAAGTTGTTATTGTTTAGATAATTGTTTCCCAAAGACTGGGTCGCGACCGTCAGGTGGGTCACAAGAGATTTTTTTGGGGCCTTGTCACGATTTGTTTGTAGGTCTGCATGTAGGTTCTGACATTTTCTGCGCTCACAAAAATGAAGACAAAGCACAGAAACAGATGGTTTAAATCATATTGTACACCGTTGTACACAGCTCACCTCTGGGTTAATTACAAAAAAGCCAGTTTGCAAAGACTGCATGTGCCTATAATGACGCTTTACGGGTGTTTTTGAGGAGGCCATGATGGACGAGTGGAACAGAGATGTTGAACACTCTGCAAGCTCTACTAAAAATGAAATAATAATGTCACTCACAAATATGAGATTCGGTGCAATAAGATGTCAGTCCAATATGTGGAGACACTGGTGTGGCTGTCTTTTAAAAACAAATACTTATTGTTTTATATTGTTTATATTGTCACTGTCCTCTGTTTTAAATGGAACATGAGTAAAGATGAATTGAATTGTCCATATCTCGAATATACATCTCAGGACACAGAAATAAGTAAGAGAATTGTTATATTTACTACCAGCTATCCATCCTGGTATGCCTATCTGTAGTGATGAAATACACTACTTAAGTTCATTTGTACATATAGAGAAGACATTTAGCTTTGTGCCCGGTAATTACAGAGATATTAATCATAAACCAAGTCAACAAATCTGCATTTTGACATCAACTTGTAATAGTAAATTCTACCATGGAATCCTGACCTTCACTTAACCTTTAAACTATTAAGAATATTATGATATCAGATAAATGCATACATTCATTCAGTATGCAGTATTTTTATAAGATTTTCAGTATATTTACATTTTGCACCTATTCTGTTTTTCAGCCCCTGTTCGTAAAATCCGTATCGGAGGTTCCCGCTTGCTCCAGATCAAAGGAGCTCGTAGTTTCCGTGTGAAGAAAGGAGGATCTCTGTCTTCCATCCGCAGAGCTGGAAGTCTGAAGAGCACCAAGATGTCCAGACAGGACTCTGAGTCGGAGAACGAGGAGGGGCTCCTGTCCCAGACACAGAGCAGGGACACTGTCACTGATATAGGTACACTACACTTCAGCTATTCTAACTAGAGCCACTAAACAAAATATTATAAATATTATTATTGTTTTTGTAGGGAGTCCATTTAGTGCCAGTGAACCCAGCATTGAGCCAGAAGGTCAAAGTTCAGGAGGAGCAGAGGATAACTACCATCGGAACATGTCCTGGCTGCACGTAAGTCGAACAGTTCCACTATATATTCACATAAGACAGTTTATTTGTGGGTTTTTGTTCCTGGAGCAGGCGGTGTGTTTCCATATGGTGTCTGCATGTTCTCCTCACCCCATCACACTATACCAAATGTGATTGTAATGTGATTGAAAGCACTATATTGAGCACATTGTTATTACTGTTAACTCTCCACAGAATTGAACTTGAGACCTCCTCGCTGTGAGGCAGATCTGCTGACCATATGTGTGTGTGTTTCTTTAATCTAAATCTCTGTCCCGTGTCTCCTCAGATCATGATCCTGCTGTGTAACCAGCAGAGCTTCATCTGCACACACATAGACTTCTGCCACCCGCGTTGCTACCAGCACCACAGCCGCTCCTGTGCCCGTCTGGTCCGGGCCATCAAGCTGGTGTACGGGGAGTCTGTGGACAGCCTGAGAGAGGACAGCGCCGCGCCAACTGGGCATATAAGCGGGCGCGTCAAGAAGACCAAAGAGGTAACACATAATGTGGAGGCTTAAAAACAGGGCTGCTGATTTTGTAAAACATCAAATTGCGATTTATGTTTCATGGGATTCTGCTCAAAGTTCATGTTTTAAACTCATCCAGCACAAAATTAACTTTATTTGTTTATTTAAATAGCATTGTCAACAGTTTCTTGTCATTTTTTTGGGGGGCTATTTTAATTTTGTCAACAATGTAAAAAAATTTTCTAGCTAAAAACAGCTCCAATGGCCACTGCAGTTTCAAGTACCTTGTGGCATCACATTGTACTGCCGTAATGAAAACCAAATGTTTCTTATTACAACAGTCAAGGCAATACATCTAAAATAACCTTTGAAGAAAAATAGAATAAAATATTATATTTTAGTTTATTAATAATAATTTACTTTAAACAGTGGAGCACTTCCTGTATTGTTTTCTGTTTGAGAGAAGAACTCAGCCTTAATACGCAGGGTTTATGTTAAACGTGTGAATGAAACAAAACACAACTCTGAGTATGTTCGCGATGAGGAAGTGTAGTATGTGCCCTTTAAGCAGAATAGTTTGGTGCTCACAATAATAATAATAATAATGTATATTTGTGTGTAGTGTTCGGACAAGTCGTGCCTCAGGACCCCCTCCATGAAGCGCCGCCCCACAGACCCCAGCACGGAGGGGAAGAAGGACACGGGCATGCTCAAGTACATCCGGAACCAGGTGATGTCCCTGTCCCCCGCGCCCCTCTCCCTGCTCATCAAGGCCGCGCCCATCCTCACCGACGACATGTACGGAGACATCCAGCCCGCCGCCTGGGAACTGCTGCTCAGCGTGGACGAGCACATGGCCGCCGCCGCTGGTCAGTCATACAAATACTGTGTCAAATATCAGATTTAGGGCTGGGGAAGGCTTGGTTTTGATCTTAGAGTTCGTCCCAAAAAGTCTTAAATTCTATTCCAGATTTTGTTTTTTTTTTTTTTGTTTTTTACATGTTACTCTGTAGAGCAGCCCCACACTTGCTTTCCTGGTGCTATTCACTGTGGTTTTTAAAATCACCTATTGGTAAATACTCTGTGAAGACGATGCCCCCTGGTGGAGCGGAGAAAAAGCACATACAGACAGACCAAGACTCACCTGTGCAGAAAAGCAGGAGAAGTGTTGATCCATATTATTTTGTCAGACGACCAGCTCTCCAAGCAATGTTTTGATCTAATTCTAATCATTTTTCCTTTCAATGTGCCATCTGTGGTGAAAGTAATAAAGTAGGTCAGCCTGAGATCGTCTGTTTTCACACTAACATCACTCCGCTCCAGAGTGAGAAAGGAGCTGTCCTGAGACCACCTCTAATGCAGCTGTCATGTTCACACTTGCCCAAACGCTCTGCTCTTGGATCAACAGCTTTTTTACTTTTACTTAACTAGCATCAGTGTGGAAACAGCCTAAGATAAGGATTTTACACAGGATTTCACAAGCCTATATGGACGTATAAGGATCACCTTGGTAGAAGATCATGTTCTGATTTTGCCAGAAGATTCTTAGATTTAAATGTATTTGTTTGGAGGATAAGCCCCTTGAGATGCCCCACCATCTTGTTTTTGAGGGGGTCCTCATAGTCACAACAACACAATACAGATACAGTAGAGGGGACAGGAGGCTACATGAATTCAAATAAACAGAGAAAAAACAAAACAACAAACTCAACACAACCACACACACTCACACATGACTGTTAGACACAGAAGAAGTCAAATTTTAAGAAAAACTAAGACAGACTTCAAATATACACAAAATATACAAGATGAACAACAAAATTCAACAAACAATTTCAGGGGTTCTGTAAATATCGAACCAGAGCATTTTTAAATGAAGGGACAGGAGTTAATGAGCGACTCGATGAGGAAAAATTGTGCCAGTCAAATGGAGCTTTACATTTAAATAAGCGTTTCCTTATTTGTTTTTTGATTCTTGGGACAATAAAAAATGTCTGGTGTAAACTGTAAGAGGATCTGAGTGGAATTAAATACTGTTTGAGAGATTCAGGAGAACTGAGATTAATGCATTTAAAGATTTAAATAATAACCAGTGAAGTTGATGTTGGGAGAACAGAGTGAGCAGGACAGTGGTACATCATACTGTAGTGAGTTCTGAATGAACAGCGGCGAATAAATCTGCACAGACTGTTCTAGATAACACTGAGTGCTTGGGGGACTTCTTAGACTTTGACTTAAAGGTTGTATAGAGGATTTTTGAAGGAAAGAGAAATACAGCGACAGTCCTTTTTCAAATGTTGTGCATGTGTGACACCACCTCCCTCCTACAAACACACTTGTTTACAACCAGTGCACCTTCACAATTACTGTTGAAGTGACCTGTCTAGAAATAATTTATCGACCGACGCGTCAGTTTTTAGACCCTTCACCTCCTTCAATCGCACCATCGCTGGAAGAAATCTCCAAGACTCACCTCAGTTTGGCTTTGCTCCTTTTCCCCTGCTCTTTTTTCTTTCAGCGACCTCAAAAACGGACTTTCTTTCGTGGCGAACCGGTCGTGGATTCTCGTCCGACATCGCGACAAACTTTGTGCGAACTGTGAGGAAGCTACAGTTTGAAAAATTCTCAAAGAACCTCTACATAATTGACTCGTGCGCTGCGAGTCAGTTACACTAGAAACGTAGGGAGTTTGATTGACAACCTAACTGCCAATAGAAAATGAGGGAGCCTGGTTTTCTATTGGCTGATGTTTATCTAGCCTCACTACGTTCACAGTTGATAGATTTTCATTTTTTTTTTTTTTGGTCATCATAATTACAAGGCTGCTGCGTCTCTGTAATGTTATTTTAAACTTTTATTGACAATTTGAAACAAAAAAAAAATCCTCCATACAACCTTTAAACAAACTTTATTGATCCACAAGGGAAGTTATTTGGACACAGCAGCTCACACATCACAATATAATATAATAATAAGGAGTAAAAATTATAAATGGTAAAAATGAGGGTAGTTTGTAATTCTGACAGGTTTAAATGTAGCACATATTAGTAGAAGTACATGATATCAAAACTTCAAATCAAAGAAGCTTTTTGCAGTTATAAATCTGAACACCGACGCAGCTGGTCAGTGAAATCTAGAATCTGTCATAGACTAATCTTTACCCTTTCACGTCCTAATCCTTTTGTTATCTTCTTTCCTTCCAGCGGCCATGTTCCTGCTGTGTGCGGTGAAGGTCCCTGATGCTGTCTCAGAGATGATGATGGCAGAGTTCCAGCACCAGGAGGCCTGTCAGCGCATCAACTCCATCCTCAAGTTCTACACTCTGTGGAGGTTCAGATACCAGGTGTGGCCGCGCATGGAGGAGGGCGCGCAGCAGATCTTCAAGGTACGACCAACAACACGGACTCCTGTACATCTCAAATAAAAGTAATGTTGGTTAGTAAGATACCACTATAATAACTACACCTTAATCAGCCTTAATAAAGCATGAACAAATACTTGAGACTAATTAAGGTGCAGTTATTATGGCAGTGCTTTAATTGAAAATAGCAAAGTTTAAGAAAAATACAGAGGTCTGCTTTTCATGAATGACATTCATAATGGCTTACACACTTTATAGGCTTATAGGCAGAACTTGTCTGAGGGTTCTTTCACACCACAGCAGTGCACCAAATGTTCCATTCAAACCAGAAACTCAGTTCAGTTTGTTTTCATTGGTGTGAAAGCATCAATCTCACTCGAATCCGCACTAATTGCCAAATTCTGGTGCAGTTGTTCTGGTGAGAACATGAACTCAGCTCCAAACCATAGACTGTAGGTCTAAACCAACTATTCAAAATGCATAATGGGAATGGATACTAATTATTTCATTTCCTGTTTGTGATGAGTGTAGATGACATGGGAACATGTGAACCTGCCTGAAAAGATGCTCTATATGCCTTTGGTGACTCCAGTGCAATAATAGATTGTTCTCCAGATGCAGCCGTGACTCATTTTCGAATTGGATTTTTTGCCAACAATGGCCAATACAGAAAGTGTCATACAGAGCAAGTACCAATGTGTGAACGTGTCACTCCAGTGTGACACAAAATTGACGCTTATTTTTACCAGAAGATAAACATTGATGAAATGTCAACCGGACCAATTTTGGTTCATTTGCCTGTGTGAAAGGACCACACTGGAGTCACGATGCTACATAATAACAATTGTACTGCCTGGTGCAGACCAAATAATCAAACTAGTGGTGTGAAAGCGACCTGAGCTTCACAAATTCACTCCACAGTCAGTGATTGTTGTAGCCACAGCTGCCCTGGGGTAATGACAGAAATGAGGCTTGTATGAAGTTGTTTTGGTGTTGGTAAAACATGCTCATTTGAATCCCTTCATGCTCTTTCTGTTTCGTACACTAAAGCTAATGCTGCTATTACATGTTGTTAAAGATCCCTCCGCCCAGCATCAACTTCACGCTGCCCTCCCCCATCCTGGGCATGCCCTGTGTGCCCATCTTTGACCCCCCGTGGGTGCCCCAGAACACGGGCAGTGTGCAGGACCCCATCAACGAAGACCAGTCTGTAAGTCATGTACGCAACTTCACCATTTCTATTTTAGCTCTAGATGTGAATGTTGTGTTATTATGGGATCTGTCTATCTATAGTGATTACTGAAATGGTATTTGGTAAGGTCTATTTAACTAGCAGACAAAATTATCTATTGATGTTATAAATTTGTTAAATTAATGATTAATTTTTTTTTTTTGCGCAATATATTTTTTTATGTTTAAAATAGCGCTTAAAATTGTATGCCACATGACCAAAGCTATTTGCAGTTATGATTAAATAAACAAATGAGAATTCTTACTCATTATTAGTGCACTGTGTAGCTTTTTGTGTGGTGTATCTGCCACATGAAATACATGGATTTGTACTGTGAGCAAAGTCACCTCTTCACAGAACTAGTTAGGGATTACACCATTTTAGTGAGTGAAAATTTCCCACAATGCATCTTGAAAAGTAGTGTCCACGGCTGGTCACAAGGAAATAACAGCAGACACAGCAACAGGTCTGAAACTGGACACTGAAAGCAGATAGAAGCTGTTTTAATGCAGTGTTGATCCATGATTACAAATAAAACTAAATTAAATAAACCGTCCACATCTCAGACAAACAAAAGCTGAATAATCCAGTTGGTTTACATGACTTCCATCTTGGTAGAAACTTGTTTGGTTATTATTTATACATAAATACTCAAATTGGATCATTATTTATTAGAGATTTTTTTTTTTTTTTTTTTCACGTGACCCGAAAATAGTAATCTCTGTGTCTGAATGTGTCTGTGAATAAATGCATTATAAAGTCCGCTAAAGAGTGCAGGTGTTCTGTTGAGATGGGCTGTCCCGTCAAAATGAGCTCCCAGCCGCCTAAATTCACAGTGACGTCTATCGATTCACGCTGCCCCATTGAAATAAGCCACCTTATATTTTTATATTATATCAATATTTACATGTTGATGCTGTTTGCACACGGTGATCAGACTTTATACCTTGGTTATGTCAAATTTCAACTCATTTATATGAATCTGCACATTGTATTCTGCTCAAATAGTGTTCCAATGAAAGGCACCACATACCAACAGGCCAATTTAGCCACTGAATAATGCTCCCACTTTTAGAATCATCACTATTCAGTCATTTATATGAATTTGGGTTAATAATCTAATATTAAATCCAAACTATTCAATCGTCTAAGGTAGATTTTCTGACATACATGTCGATGTTTAACTGATCAAAACAGACTAGAATAAAACCAATACACTTTTAAAATGTGACTTGTTACTCCACTTCTGCCTCGGGAGCTCAAATCGATGGGTAGCTCAAATCGACAGGACACAGGCCAATGTAGTGTTTCAGGTGTTAGGGATTGGGGAGGACATTCGGCCATAGTCCTAGCTTTTCATGTCTCCATAGTGATAAAAAGTTTTAATGTCTTTTTGTACAAAACGCCAGGTAAAACTTTAACATTTCCATGGAGACAACCAAGTTTGCAGCCCACAAAATACATGAACTCAAAATGCATGTACCTTTGGCTCATGTGGCGCTAACCTGCTGACATTTCTGTTCTTAAATGACCCCAAAATGCTGATTTATAAGATTCTCTTTTTTCAATTTTGAGCTGTTTTACTTTGTTGCCATCTGCTGTGGTTAGCATGACTCTGAAATATAATTTACCTATCGACCTATGTTTTTGTTTTTAGTACCCCACATTAATTCAATCAGTCCATACCATAGTAAGTTGTATCTCTGTCCCCGATGTTTGTGCTGCTGATGCATCTTGTTACTTCTGATTGTCAATGGCAGGACCTTGACCTCCGTTAGCGCCTGTAGGTCCCCCATGTCGGACCCCCGAATTAAAAAAAAAAGTCATAAGTCATTCCGGAATTGCTGCATCTTGGTCTATAGTTTTTTTTGGGATAAAATGTAAAAATAACAGCATGCATCGGGCATTGGACATTGTGTGTTTGGTGTGGTTCCTGCATGGTCATTGGATGAGAATGACTTTGCTGTTTTTCGATGTTCCACTTGTGTCTGTATCTGTGGAATAGTACTGTGTCAATGCTGTGGGGCATTCACTGTACACACGATACAGCCAATTCTCCCAACAACCACTTTAGACCGTGTTGATACTTTGCAGATGATGTCATGAACAATACTTTTGTTGGGTGACGTGAGCTGTAGGCATGCGGCTTAATCTGAGCTTTATTTTAACACAGTCTGACCGTAAAGAAATTACTTAACTAGAACTACAACGATTACATGCTGCTACTCCAACATCTTATTCTTCTTATTTACCGTATTTTTCAGACTATGAGTGGCTTCTGAGTATAAGTTGCACCAGTCAAAAAATGCATAATGAAGAAGAAAAAAACATATATAAGTCACACCAGACTATGAGTTGCACTTTTTTGGGGAAATGTATTTTATAAAATCAAAGACCAGGAACCAGCATTTCCTGTTGAAAGTCAAGTTCTAGTAATAACAATAGAAGAGAGAACAACAGACTGTTAATGTCACATATGAACAGTTCTTCAGATAAACTATAACATAAACAACAGAACAGAACAAGTTTACCAAACTCTCCATCTCACTCCAAATCACTAAATCCATTCAATTCTTCATCCTCTGTGTCACTTCTGAGCAACTCTGTGACCTCCGGAGGTAAACAAAGCGTTGCTTCCTCTTCTGTGTAGCTGTTGTCAGACTCAGCATCAGTTCCAGTTAGAATTATTCTGGCCTTTCTGAATCCCGACAGGATGGTTTCAGTGTCACTGAAGTCATTTAAATGTTAAATTGTTCAGTGTTACAGAAGTAATGGTACGATCGACTGACATGATACAGACATGCGCAGTAGAGTGAAGTGACAGTGGTACAGGAGAAATAGCAGATACTGATAACAGATACTGACACACAAGCTTAGAGCACCCTCTTGTGGCTGTCAGTGTGAATATTTTAATATATAAGTTGCACCGGAGTATAAGTCGCAGGAAACACCCAAACCATGAAAAAAGTGGAACTTATAGTCTGAAAAATACAGTATTTATTTGTAAAGGAACAACATATATTAATGAACATATAATGTAAATATGTAAAGATTAGAGCCAGCGTGGCTAAAAAGCATTACATAACACTCACTGTGCATACAGTTCATTTTAAACTGTTAATTTGAAGTTCAAAATCAAGAGTTAAAGAATTTAACCAACAGTCCCTCAATATAAAAAATGTAGACATTAATCTGAGTTGTTTTAACACAATCTAATCATAAAGAACTGACTTGAAACTACAACTAGAAATTCAGATACTAACTGATGCTAAAACTAGTATTGAAACTAGATCATTTGAGCAGGTACCAATACTAAAAATGTCACATTTACAGAACAGAAATGAAGCTTTCCTGAATGTCTTTAGAAAGATCTTGAGCTGTGTCAGAACAAGTATGAGCACATAGACTAGTATACACTCACACTGTGAGTATACCCCCCCATGTGATGTCACTGCAAAGTATCAATAACTTCTTTATATATTTGCAATTTTTACAAGTCATATCTGAGAGTTAGCGAGCGGGAGGAGAGTTACTGTATTTGTGTGTTGTTCAGCCATCTTACATCGCCAAACTGCTCCTCAGGCTACATGCAACTGTTTCTATAAGAGTCTATGAAAATACTAAAAAAACATCTTTATATAAAGATAGGAAAGGTTTTAAAGGTAATCATGTGGACAATGTTTTTGAAACTGTGACATTCTGACTGCCATCTGGAATAGGGCTCTGAAATTCTGGGAGAAAAAAAATCAAATTGTGATTATTTTTAGACAAGCTTTACAATTTTGATTAGATTTGTGATACAAGTTTAAAAAGTAGGTTTCTGGGTCAACGTGTAAATTGTAAACTGCTCCAGGAGCATTAACATTTGACAGAAGACTGAAATATGAACAGATAAATAAAACAATACCATGCATTTCAGAACATGTTTGTAGGTCTAAACTACAGGACTTGCAGCTTTTTCACAGAATAAGACCCCATGGACCCAGAGGGAGGGCATCTGACACACAGGGACATTTCAGAACATGTTTGTAGAGGTCTAAACTACAGGTACAACAAGATTTTTCATTTAAAAAAATATGATGAAGACTTTCTGTTAACCAAATGATTACAGCTTTTGCGATTTGATAATTGCAATATTGATTGCGATTTATTGTGCTCTGGATGTCACTTTCAATCAAAAATTACTGTACTGTAGCCTGAAAATGATTTTTGGATAGCAGTCCAAACATCTCAATTTCAAAACTATTGTCCATAAGACTACCTTTGAAACGTCTCCTACCTTGGACCCCTCCTGGACAAACGAGGTATCACACCCAATCTTTCCATATTATCTGTTGCCTCTCTGTCCGTCCCATGTGTAGAAATCGTTCTCGGCCCGTGCAGTGTCGCGCTCTCACCAGCGGGCCGAGCACATCCTGAAGAACCTGCAGCAGGAGGAGGAGAAGAGGCGTCTGGGCAGAGAGGCGAGCATCATCACGGCCATCCCTGTGTCCCAGGAGGCCTGCTACGAGCCCACCTGCAGCCCCCCACCCGAGCAGGAGGAGGAAGGTGGGGCCGGGACACACGCACACACCTGAATACAAGCACATAAACCGTGACCAGACTCCTTCAAAATGTTTCATTACAATTGACTACTACTACATATTGCGTAGTATGTGTAATATAAGAGAGAGAGATTTTAAGAGTAATTCCCCACGACTGCATGTGAATATTTTGAGAGTGAATAGACCCAGTCCGAAGCTTCCATATGTTTCTATATGTTTTCACTTGTACATGTCGCTGTTCTCTGATGGTGTTATTGATCTGCCAGCAGAAGAAGTGGTGAACCTGGCGTCGCGCCGGCTCTCCGTGAGTCCCTCGTGTGCCTCCAGTAACTCCCACAGGAACTACTCATTCAGGAGGGGCTCTGTGTGGTCCGTGCGCTCACTGGCCAGTGCTGAGGGTGTGTATCTGTGTGTATCTGTAACACTGTCTACCTGTGCTGATAACAGACACATTTTTTACAGCAAACCGTCACTTTGCGTATTTGTGTTTTGAACTTTTAGCATTATAGTAATGAAGAAATATTAATGTTTTTAGATGAGGAGAACACAACTGAGCACACCCCGACTCACCACATGCTCCAGCCCCCTCAGGCCGTCTTCCCAGCATGCATCTGTGCTGCAGTCCTACCCATAGTGCACCTGATGGAGGACGGGGAGGTTCGGGAGGACGGGGTGGCTGGTAAAATACAAATATGATATATTTGTTAGTGATCCCAAGCAGCCATTTATTAACACTTTTTTCTCTTTCTTTAAAGTGAGTGCAGTTGCCCAGCAAATCCTGTGGAACTGTCTGATTGAAGACCCAGCTCTGGTTCTGCGCCACTTCCTGGAGAAGCTAACTGTGAGCAACAGACAGGTAAAGAGAAGATTAAAGGCTCAGAATCTGTTAAACATGTATTCTGACTTAAAGGTGCACTGTGCAACTTGTCTGATGGAGGGAGGGTCAGTCTCCTGCTTGCCTCCATGGAGATGCTTGTAGTTTTGCTTGAAGTCTTCCACAGTATGGCATTAAGATGATCTATTTCCATGGAGACAAGCAGGTGATGCCACAAGATCAAGTTATAAGTCAGAAAGCAGTGATCGATCAGGAAACCCTTGAAATCCAGTCTGCTTCAGTTTACTAGTATGAAGCAAACAATTATGAACTATATATTTTCTCTTTTTTATATTTCAAAGTGAAATAACATCCAAAACAAAAACAAAAAAACATACATTTAAAGGGTTAGATTATAATAGTATATGGGAAATATTAAAGCTACACTCTGCTTCCCTCTGTTGGCCATTTCTGATTAGAACCAGTTGAAAAAAATCTCTGACAAATCTTGGTTTATAAATGAGAAATAAACCAAACCTTATTGCCCTCCAGGATGAGCTGATCTACATGCTGAGGAAACTTCTGCTGAACATTGGAGACCTCCCGGCTCAGACCTCACACATCCTCTTCAACTACCTGGTGAGGAATCAACCACTCTCCATCTACAGACCGAAACACACACATCCAGGCACATATTTTTTCACAAAGGCTTGCAGCATATCATCCAAATACACAGATGTGACTAAATATCAATATTTCTATCATTTTATTTATTTATTTATTCCTGAAATCTGCTTATTCTGTTGGGTCATTTTATGTGTTTGTGGGTGTAATCCAAATCCAAATCCGCTTTATTTCTATAGCACATTTTACAAACAAAGCAGTTTCCAAAGTGCTGCACAGAGATCAGAAAATAAGAGAACATAACAAAAAGGTAAACTGCTAAAAATTTGGTCATACAGTAACAATAAAACCAGTCAAATCAAATAGCAGAGCAAATAGCAAACAAAACCATAAAAATCATAAAATAGCAGTACATAAGTAAAATAAATAAAATACATTGTATGATTTAAATACAGCTATTTTCTATTTGCGTATTATACTCAATAACAAAGACATATTTAAAAATCTACTTTGGAGTACATCTGGAGTAGTTTTTAATCTTCTGAACAAATCTACTCAGTAATGTGAGTATCTGTAGTTAGTTACTTTCCACCTCTGCAATAAGTCATGTACAGCAGTGTTTCCCAAACTTTTTTTCCCATATTTTAAATGTCACAAAACTTTACGACTCAAGTCGATAGACATTATTCATAAATCACAAAATAAAGATGGATTTGCCCATTACTGAATGTTAATGGGGATGTTTTATTGTTGACTGAGTGATCGTGTCTCTGAACAATTAGTATTACTCAAGTTTGAAACAATGAAAAACAGTCATTGAAGCAGCAATAAAAGGATCCATAATTCACCTTGTTTGGACAATAAATGTAGAACATTTCTTGTTCTTTTCAACATTCAGTTGAACCAGCAATACTGAAACAAAACAGTCAATAAAATAATTACAAAAAGATGAGAAATTATTCAAAACATGTCTTAACATTTGAACATCTGTCAGAACTGTATATTGCAGAACTACATGCAGATTAAGACAAGGCGACCCAAAAAAATCTATAAATCCCAGTCTTTTTGGTAAACAGTGATGTATAGGATATTGTATAGTCATTCAGGAGGTTCAGTGCAACCATTTTCTGCAATTTCCTATGAAAAAAAATATTATTATTTATTTTATGTTGCTAGATCTCTGTTTACCTATGAGCATCTGGTATGGTTTAAAAATCTACTCAAAAGTGCAATTCTGAACAAATCTGCTCAGTTATAGTAATGTGAGTATCTGTAATTAGTTACTTTTTACCCCTGCAATACTGTTAAGTCATGTATAGCATATTGTATAGGGATTCAGGAGGTATAATGCAACCATTGTGTGTATTTATTTGATGTTGCTAGATCTCTGTTTACCTACGAGCATTTGGTGAACCCCAGTATCGACTTGTCTACATTGTTTTTGCGTTCCCTCGTGCTGTTGTTTACCTCAGGTGGGCTTGATCATGTACTTCGTGAGGACGCCGTGCGAGTGGGGCATGGACGCCATCTCCGCCACGCTCACGTTCCTGTGGGAGGTGGTGCGGTACGTGGAGGGACTCTTCTTCAAAGATCTCAAGCAGACCATGAAGAAGGAGCAGTGTGAGGTCAAGCTGCTGGTCACCGCCTCCATGCCCGGTCAGTCACTCTACCGCTACTACTGAGCAACTAACAGTCCCAGTGACTCCTAAATGTACTTCTTAAAGGTGCACTGTGTAACCTTTCTGGTGGAGGGTGTGTCACCTGCTTGTCTCCATGGTACGTTGACCAAACGTCCCTATTTACCCGGGACAGTCCCAGTTTTGAGAGCTGTGTCCCTGTGTATTCTTAGTTTTAAGGATATCAATGCTGGCTCTGCACTGATATCATTTAATATCAGGTATCGGCACATAGTTAAAGAGACAGTATTGGTATTGGAACTGAAAAAGCTGAATCTGTGTATCCTTACAAGTTACATGAGTCAGATCTGTGGAGGGGCAAGCCCACTCACAGCCAGAATGCAAGTTTTTAGGGACATAAAAAGCCATGCTATTGAGTAAATGCAAGATGGATATGTTTAATCCCACACTGGGATATTCCAGACACAACAGTAACATCACCATAGAGACAAGCAAGTGAAGCACCACCAGAAAGTTACACAGTGCACCTTTGAAATAATGTTATAATTTACTATCAATAACATACTTAGAGATGTGTTTTTTTGAAGTTGTGCATGTTTGAGTAGACCTGCATATTTAGTCTCTCTCCCTCTCCAAAGCTCAAACGCTTTGCTATTTTTTGTGATGTTATTAGGTGATCACAAAGTGTTTTATGTGTTTTCAACGTCCATGGCACAGGGCAGTGATAGTGGCCCATATGGAGGCACTGGGGCTGGGACAGACTGAGGCTCACTGCAGCCTGTATAAAAAAAGGCTTCATAAATATTATTGGATCACACAGTCATATGTTTATTATTAGGAAATTAGGAAATTATTTAAAAAAATATATCACTTACAATCACGGAGGAATTAGAATTTTTAGTTGCCTTATCAGAATGATAATATTCTAAAACAGTACAATTTTTGTTCTTATGAGTGCTGAGTGTTCGTAGGATTTGTTCCTACAGAGCAGTTAGAAGACCACCATTGTTCATAAGAATGTTTCATGAATGAGGCCCATTGTTTGTATTATATTTTTACGTGTTTAAAATTATAAAATCGCTGAATCCATACTATTTTTTGAGTAATTAAAATATTAATAACATTTGCACTGAACAAGTTTCAGTGCTTTTTTCAGTTTGTTTTTGATGTTGCTGTTATTGCAGGGACTAAGACACTGGTGGTCCATGGGCAAAATGAATGTGACATCCCAACACAACTCCCCGTGCACGAGGACACCCAGTTTGAAGCACTGCTCAAAGTAAGTATTTATTTCAAGTTTATGTTATATAACCAAATTGCAAAGTTTAAAATGTCTAAATAATTTGTGTATTTTCTTCATTTAGGAGTGTCTGGAATTTTTCAATATTCCTGAAGCCCGGTCTGCTCACTACTTCCTCATGGACAAACGGTGGAACCTGATTCACTACTCCAAGGTAAAATCATCATATAAATCTACATTTTTTTAACGAACTATAATGATTGAAGTAATATTTCCCTCTCTCTTTCAGACTTACGTGAGGGACATCTACCCGTTCCGGAGGTCTGTGTCTCCTCAGCTCAACCTGGTCCACATGCTCCCTGATAAAGGCCAGGAGCTCATCCAGAAACAGGTCCTAACTTTATGTCGGAATTTTTGATGAAAGAAAAATTAAACCAAATAAATAAATAAATAAACAGATCAGTTTCACTTTCACTAGATGGATGAATGGATGTATGGATAGATAGATAGATAGATAGATAGATAGATAGATAGATAGATAGATAGATAGATAGATAGATAGATAGATAGATAGATAGATAGATAGATAGATAGATAGATAGATGGATAGATAGGATGGATGGATAGAGGATGGATAGATGGATGGATAGATGGATGGATAGATGATGAGATGGATAGATGGAGGATAGATGGATGATAGATGGATGGATAGATGGATGATAGGTGAATGATGATAGATGGATGGATAGATGGATGGATAGAGGATGGATAGATGGGGGATAAATGGATAGATGATAGATGGATGGATAGATGGAGGATAGATGATGGATGGATGGATAGATGATAGATAGATGGATGGATAGATGGAGGATAGAGGATAGATGGATAGATAGATGGATAGATGGATGGATAGATAGAGGATAGATGGATAGATAGATGATGGATAGATGGATGATAGATAGATGGAGCATAGAGGATAGATAGATAGATAGATAGATGGATAGATAGATGGATGATAGATGGATAGATGGAGGATAGATGGATAGATGATAGATGGATGGATAGATATAGATTGATGGATGGATAGATGGATGATAGATGGATGGATAGATGGATGATAGGATGAATGGATAGATGGATAGATGGATAGATGGATAGATAGATGGATGGATAGATGATGGATAGATGGATGGATAGATGATGATGGATAGATGGAGGATGGATGGATGGATGATAGATGGATGATGATAGATGGATGGATAGATGGATGGATAGGATGATGGATATAGATAGATAGATAGATAGATAGATGAGATAGATGATGGATAGATGGAGATAGATGGATGATAGATGATAGATGGATGAATGGATAGATGGATAGATGGATAGGATAGATGGATAGATGGATGGATGGATAGATGATGATGGATAGATGATGATAGATGGATGGATGATAGATAGATGGATAGATGGAGGATAGATGATGGATAGATGGATGGATAGATGATGAGATGAATGGATAGATGGATGATAGATGGATGATAGATGAATGATAGATGGATGATAGATGGATGATAGGTGAATGATAGATGGATGGATGGATGAGATGGATGATAGGTGAATGATAGATGGATGATAGATGGATGATAGGTGAATGATAGAATGGATGGATAGATGGATGATAGTGAATGATAGATGGAATGATAGATGGATGATAGATGGATGATAGGTGAATGATAGATGGATGATAGATGGATGATAGGTGAATGATAGATGGATGATAGATGATGATAGAATGATAGATGGATGATAGATGGATGATAGATGGATGATAGATGGATGATAGATGTGATATGATAGATGGATGATAGATGGATGATAGATGGATAGATGGATGATAGATGGATAGATGATAGATGGATAGATAGATGATAGATGGATGGATAGATAGATGGATGATAGATGGATGATAGGTGAATGGATAGATGGATGATAGATGGATGATAGATGGATAGATAGATGATAGATGGATGGATGATAGATGGATAGATAGATGATAGATGGATGGATAGATAGATGATAGATGGATGGATGGATGGATGGATGGATAGATGGACAGATGGATGGATGTGTTTCAGAGTTCTGATGGTGTCTCTGTTGTGATGTTGTGTTTGTGTAGGTGTTCTCTCGTAAGCTGGAGGAGGTGGGCAGAGTGTTGTTCCTGATCTCTCTGACTCAGAACATGCCCGCGGTGCACAAACAGTCCCACGTGTCCCTGCTCCAGGAGGACCTGCTCCGGTTGCCCTCGTTCCCCCGCACCGCCATCGACGCCGAGTTCTCCCTCTTCAATGAGCCACAAGGTGAGAGGCCAGAGCAGGGAGGCTGTCAGAATAGAACACAATCTATTTCACTCCCACAAGTGTCATTTTTCAAAGTCAACTAAGTAAATGTAAATATAACTGAACTTAAAACACCTACCTCTGAATCTCTTTGCCTTAAGGTTAAAACTATCTACTTTAGTTAAACATGAGTTGAGATATTCATTTTGTTAAGATAATATTTCATACATTGTTGTATTTTTACTTTTTATAAGAAACTTGTTTCAGGATATTCAATTCTGATTCTGAAGTTGTTGTTTTTTCTTGTTTTCAAACAAATGAAAAGCCATCTGCCATAAACAAAGTAATACAAGGTTGTAAATAATCAATTCAAGCATTAGTGGGTATCATTAAGGAGTTGTTCATATGGTACGTACCTACCAGTACGTAGACCACTGCTTGATACAGTGAGCTTTCGAGTCGATACCATATATTTCAAATTGATTCGATAGGCCTACAGTTCAAGAAAAAATAAAGGCTAAATCATGTCTGTGATACTAAAAGTCTTTGTTAACATATGAAACACACCCATTTTAATCATCAAAACAATGACAATGTCAAATGTGTCACATAAACGAGTTTCCCTCTTATTTCAGAACAAGCAACAAAACTGCAGCTGTAAGAAAATTATTTTGTAAAATATACCAAAAAATACTCTAGGCGATATATCGACATGATATCAATACTGTATAATCACATTAAACAATACAATATTTAGATATTTTTGAACACCCCCATCAAGGATTAAAGTAAACACTAATGGGTCTAATGATTAAATAAACTCTGAACTAGTCAAAATCACTCAAAGCTAAATAAATAATTTTATCTCTATTAAAATTACTTTAAAAAATCCTGTACATATTATCCAATACCCCGTGCCAGCCTTAGTCACTTCACATGAAAAATACACTTGCATTACATTACAGTGAAAGGACATGCACTGAAATAGTACATCCAAAGATTTGCCATGATATTATCGGATGATTTGCATAATAATAGGTCGATTACAGACAGTAAAGTAATGCTTATTAGTAAATATGTATTTTGTGGAATAATCAAATGTAAATCTTGAAATATCCTTTGCATCTGTGTCTTAGGCAAAGAGCTGTTTGGCCTGGACACCCTGCACAAGGTGCTGTGGATCAAACTCCTGGAGGAGATGTTTCTGGGCATGCCCAGTGAGTACCCCTGGGGAGACGAGATGATGCTCTTCCTCAATGTCTTCAACGGAGCTCTGCTGCTGCACCCGGAGGACAGCTCCCTCCTCAGGCAGTACACCGCTACTGCCATCAACACGGCCGTGCACTTCAACCACCTGTTCTCCCTCAGCGGCTACCAGTGGATCCTGCCCACCATGCTGCAGGTCTGTCACAGATCTTATGTAAAATGATGTTTAAGAGAGGGTATTATACAAAATCTTTTTAGTGATCTCTCCTGGGCCCTATTCAAACCGTCTGGCTGTAAGATTCTGTACAAAGCTCCGCCCATAAGCCTACATCACTCATGCTCCCACACCACAATTTTCAATAAATGTACAAAAACATGATACAAAACTGTACACACAACTTGATAAACCTGATTTGATGTGCAGTAGTTTCATTAGCAGGAAGCACAGTGATTGTGTTGTGATAGTGCTCTGAAAGGGGAGGAGGCACTCACGTAAAACTTATAAAACATGTTCATATGTTGTGTTTGATGAATATAGCATTCTGAAAACAATAATCGGTAACACGGTGATCTAAATATGTTATGTGTTAGCAGTTAAAAGCCCAGTATTGTCACGGTTCTGCCCTTTGTTTGCATGTTTTCCCCAGTCCAGCTCCGTCTGTTCCGGTCCTCCTTTTGCTTCCTCCCTCCTTTTCCTACAGCAGCTTCTCATTCCCCAATCAGTCCAGGGTCGTCTATATATATACTCCTCTTCCTCACTCAGTTTTTGCTAGATTATTAACCTGTGAAGATTTACACTCAGGCTCTCTGAAACTCTGATCTTGTATTCGGTTGTTTGGATTTTGTGCATTCTGCTTTATTCCTGTTTATAGTACCTGTCTGAGTTTAATCCCACCAGTATTAATTCCCAGTTTTTGGAAGATATTTTCATTCACATTTGATAATCATATGTTCCTCTGTTGTGTTTTCACTCTGATTTGTCATGTTAAACATATTACCTGTTATAGGACACTTTCTGTTATTAAACTAAGATTTTGTTTTTGTATACTTGTGTTGCATTTGAGCCCAGTTTACCTGCTTGATAATATAAGTAAAATACCCATTATAATTCTAAATATTTATCATGTTCTTGTGATATGACTTAAGGTGATCCATACATTTGTTGTGTTGTAGGTGTATGCAGACTATGAGAGTAACCCTTTACTGCGCCAGGGCATCGAGTTCTGCTGCCGACAGTTCTACATCCTCCACCGCAAACCCTTCATCCTGCAGCTCTTCGCCAGCGTCGCCCCCCTGCTGGAGTTCACCGTATGTGCACCCACACTGACATCACATGGACATTCAAATGAACCTAAACTACATATTACATACTGTCCCCACAGACCAGCACCAGCACAGGCCTGTCCAAAGGTGTGTCCGCCCAGTGTCTGTTCGACCTGCTGGTGTCTCTGGAAGGGGAGACTCAAGACGCTCTGGACGCCCTGGAGCTCGTCAAAGCTGAGAAACCACTGCGATCTTTAGGTTGGTCTCACTGGAGTAAAAAAAAGATTTCTGTATGGGTTTTATGTTGAAAGTCATTAAACAGTTGTGTTATCTTATGCAGATTTCTGTTACGGGAATGAGGACCTGGCCTTCTCCATCAGTGAGGCCATCAAACTGCGTCACAGTTGTCGCTTACGCCCCAGAGTCTTTCAGAAGGTAAGAGACAAAGGGGGGGCTCATTACACTTTTTCAACTCCAGTATCTGCTGTCTTCAAAAGTTAAAACGTGGATGTTGGATAAATTAGATTCTTCATGGTAAATTTACTGAGCTAATGTTTGTCAAAATGTGTTTATGTCATTGTGTGGCTCTTTTGGTTTTGGAGATTGTATGTAGGGATGTCAGTGTTGGGGACTTGTAATTCGTGACTTGGACTCGAGTCAGACTTGAGTCACTATTTTTAGGACTTGGGACTTGACTTGGACTTAAAGGTCAGTGGCTTAAGACTTGACTTGACTTGAGAAGACTTGATGCTTCTCCTAAAAAAATATGTTTTTAGAAAATATTTTTCTCTTTGCATTTGATAAATGCTGTACTGAATTTTACAGGAACAAACTGAAACATGTCCCTCCCACTTCTCTGTTACTTTGGATGGAACTGAAGTACTGTGATCTGGTGTCATCAATTGTTCTACAGTAATATACAGAACAATACAGTAAAACAGAGGGAACATGATCCTTCCATTTCAGTGGAGACTACATGACAAAATAACTATTATTAAGCACTTTTAAATCTGAATTCTTTCTATTCTGACCGTAATGATTCACATTAAGATCTTCATAAGACATTTAAAAAGGAAAAAAATGCATTTCTACAACTCTTTTGTAAATACTCATATATAAATATAATATGACTTTTTAGTACAAGTTGGTACTTAGATTTAAAGACTTGAAATGACTTGAAGCTCAAAGCAGACGACTTGGACTTGACTTGGACTTATGGGCCAGTGACTCGAGACTCGACTTGGACTTGCCTGTATTTAACTTGTGACTTGACTTGGACTCAAAGACTTGAGACTTACTTGACACTTGCAAAATGACGACTTAGTCCCACCTCTTAGGGATGCAAGAGTGTGATACTGTTATCGGATATCAGTGCCGATATTGCAATTAAGATATCAGTTTAGTCAGTATCCTATTTTGGTCAATACATTGGTGTATGTACGATGATTTTACTGGCCAATCCCAGAACCTCCTAATATTGGACTTATTTGTTTTTTCAAAGCTGTTCTGTAGTTACATTTAATGATTTAGATTTTTACCATATACTGTTTGTGTTTAAAATGAGGAAATAAATCATATTTTCAGTCTCTGCCCTGGTGCCATGTTTGATATCTGGTATCGGCAGATCAAAAATTTCTTAAAATTTCAAACTTTAAGTCATCCATTATCTTTTTAAAATCCATACACGTTCATCAAACTTAATGAATGATCCTGAAGCTGAAAGTTGCCACAATGATCAATTTTTAGGTTTTAAATACTTCCAAGAAATGCGTTTCATTTTTAATTTGTACATTTTCTAGTATTTGAACATGTTTTAATTCACTCATTATTTTTAAAATTGTATAAGATATCTGTAATCTCTCAGTCACCCAAGTAGGTCCCATAGCAAACAAAAAGTTCAATTTTGTCAGCTGGAAAAAGTTGTAGAGCTTTCTGTTGCTATTTGAGATGTTTTAGTAATAAGAGTTAGGTTGACTTTTTTAACAATTGTACAATGTATCATGTCAATACAAGCTCAAATAAAGAAGACCATAAAAATGTAAAGGTGCACTGTAAGTTCTCAGGGGAGGGTCTGCCACCTGCTCGGGATAATAATAAATTCAAATACAGTGAAACTTACCAGGTAAAACAATGTCATCCCCATGGAACCAAACATGTGTCAGACTCTAAACCAGAAAAGTGACAAATTGCACCTTTTACCTCTTTTACATTTTAAACTTGATCCTGTTGTAACGTGTGTGTGTGTGTGTGTGTGTGTGTGTGTGTGTGCAGTCTGCAGATGCTGATGGTGCTGGAGGCCCTGGTCCCCTGTTTCCTGCAGAAGTTAAAGAGCAACACAGTGACCATGGAGTCTGCGTCTGCCGCCAGAGACGAGATCGCTGCTATCGCCGCTCTGGCCACGTCCCTACAGGCTCTGCTCTACAGCTCGGAGACACTCACACGGTCAGGACGGACAGCAATGTGTAATCATAAATAATAATGTAGTAATAATAATAATACCTGAATAAATGAATATTATTTATGTTCTAGGCCCATGACCGCTCCTCAAATGTCCCGCTGTGACCAGGGACACAAGGGAGGGACAACAGCCAACCACGCCATGTCAGGAGGCGTCAATACCAGGTAAGAGTCTACAGAAAAACATTGATACATGCACTGCAAAAACTAAAACTATAATCTACAAGAAATATCTGGCTGCTTAAAGCTACCATCTGTAAGTTAGATTTTTTTTTTTTTACTTTTCCTGGGAAGAGTGATATTTAAAGGTTCTAAATTACACAAAATAAGTGCATTTTTTGTGTGGGTTTTGTTTAATTCACACATTAACTCTTTATTATTCGTATATCTACATGTGTGTTTTAGAATCGATTTTAAGATCTTACTGATCACATTTAAAGCTCTTTTAGGTCTTCCACCAAGTTATGTTTCAGAGCCTCCCACAGTCGCAGATCCTCAGGCAGGTCCCTGTGGCTGTTCCAAAGTCCTTATTTCTTTTTATTTATTTATTATATTTAATTGAATTGTTTGCATCATTGTCTGTTTTTGTGCTTTCTCTTTGCTATTTTTATTCTTCTTGTATTGTTCATTGCTGCTTGTACGGCACTTTGTAAACCTTATTTTTAAAAGTGCTTCATAAATAAAGATTTATTCGTTATTTATTACATCTACACAGCTCAAAGTGCTCTGTTCCACCTTGTGATGTCATGTATTGGTAGTTTTCAAGCTAACAACAACCATTATTTTAGTGAAGGTGTATGGAACACAGTGGAGCACTTCCTGTATTATTAGATGACATTGCAAGGTGAAAGAGAGTGTTTTCTGTTTGTATTAAACCTTTCTATCTTTATGGAGACCAAACCAGACCAAGTTACAGGTCAGATCTGTGGAGAGGCGACCCCACTCACAGTCAGAATGTCTGTTTTTATAGGTATTTTTGAGCACCTGTAACTGAATAAATGTAAGGTAGATCTGTTTCATGTCATACTGTGGAACATTCCAGGCGATGGACCCACCATCAGAAAAGTTACACAGTGCACCTTTAAGTTCATTTCAAGTGCTATACTAACTATTTGATCTGTCCATTTCACGGTGCATTCTTGTCTATAACGTGTGAATATTTCATAGGGACAACCTGCACCTGCTGGAGGAGGGTCAGGGCATGCCCCGAGAGGAGCTGGACGAGCGCATCGCCAGGGAGGAGTTCCGTCGTCCCCGAGAGTCCCTCCTGAACATCTGCACCGAGTTCTACAAACACTGTGGTCCCAGACTCAAGATCCTGCAAAACGTGGCCGGAGAGCCCAGGGTCACTGCACTGGAGCTGCTGGACATCAAGTCTCACATGAGGTGGGTCTGTCTTTTAAACGGCACGATAATCAGTACAGATTCTGATACCACAATGGTGTTGTTGTTTTAACTCTTTCTTTAGACAATAGAATCTGATTTTCAACATTAAATCATAGTTCTTTTATTCCCATGTGGTTTTACGTATGTGTAATCCTCAGTGGTGCAGGATGGTTTCCATAGTGTCTATGTGCTTTAATACTTGTCCTGATAGAGCTCAGCATCATTCTAAAGACATTCAGGAAAGGTTCATTTCTGTCATTCTGACTTTTTAGTATTGATACCTGCTCAAAGGAGTATCCAGTTTTGAGCTGTAGTATTGATTAGTATCTGTACTGTTAGTTTCAATTAATGTGCAGGTACTTTTGAAACCACAGTATAGAACTAAGGAGTAGTTATAGAGTAAAGAAGTTGCTGGTTGACTAAAGATATACCCTGTGTATCTATTCAGATAGTATGACAACTCAACATAAAGAGAGATGCTAGTACACAGCATCTTCTTTATAACTGTAAAAAGGGCGATTAAAGTTGATTCTCTCTGAAAACACTCAATAATTTACACGATGCCTTCTCTTTTCTCTTGTTAAACATTTTAAGCTTTATATGAGTCAACAGCCGAACAGCTTAAAGCTTACAGCTCTAGCACCAACTACTATTATTGAGTACTGACTGTTAGTTCCACTGATTTCTATTGTGTCAAATGTAATTTCAGTTTTGTATGCCTATATTGTGGCTGAGTGACTGTTGCCTCACTGCAAGAAAGACCTGATTTTGATTCAGACCTGATGTGGTTGTTCTGTGTGGAGTTTTCCCTATGCACCTAAACACCCACTGTGGGCTACAAATACAGCACACTTACTCCTGACCTTTAACTGGAGACCTGGAGATGTGTCCTCAGATACCCCTTATTGTGCACAGAGCCAGTTACCCCAGCAGAAAAAGACACAACGGTAGCCAGCTAGAGGGATACTCAGCTCCAACATTTCCATTGTAATGTAATGTCTATGAGGTGTCTGCTGAATCATGCTAAATCATTAAATCCTGACAGATGAGGCAGTGGACAGGGGGCTGCAGGTGGCAACATGTTAAACACTTTACAAATGAAGAGAAAACTTCACCAGAGGACACTTTTGCTTTTAGAAAGTCTTTGTGTGTCAATGCTATTGCCTTAATAACCTCTATTAAAACGTTACATGTAACATTAAAAAGGGCAACCCAATTCTCTTTGACCTGAGCAGTATCTTGGCCTGGTGATCTGCTTGTGCCCATGGTGATGGATACATTCATCCTGCTCTTGACATAAAACATCATCAGTTGAGCAATTAAATCCACTGACCCACAGGTTGGCTGCTGTGATTCCAGCTCCCATAGATGAATGCTGTTGTGTCCCTGGGCAAGACACTTAACCCCAAGTGTCTGTGTACACTGGTGTATGAGTGTGTGTCTGAATGGGTGAGTGGTTTCTTGATGTAAAGAGCTTTGAGTGCCTTGAAGGTGGAAAAGCGCTGTATAAAATATGACCATTTACCATTTTGACCATACATTTAATGAAACTGTGCAACATTATAGGCAAAGCAAAAACATGTGGAGTGCCCTCCGTCAGAAATGCTACACAGTGCACTTTTAACCACTTACCATATGAATCTGATCATATTATTTTAGTTGTAAAAGCATAGCTCTGTCTCCAGACTGGCAGAGATCGCCCACGCCCTGCTGAAGCTCGCCCCATATGACACCCTGACCATGGAGAGCCGGGGTCTGCGCCGCTACATCATGGAGATGCTGCCCATCACAGACTGGTCTTCTGAGGCTGTGCGGCCCGCCCTCATCCTCATCCTCAAGAGGCTGGACCGCATGTTCAACAAGATCCACAAGATGCCCACGCTCAGGTGCGCGCGCCCGCAGGCTCTGTGCACCAGGTCTGGTACCTCTCTTTCTCTGTGTGTCGTCGTGGCGCTGTGAACGTGCTGTGCAGTGCTGTGTGCACATCCATAGAGTCTGTAGAGGCTTTGGCACTGGTCTGGTGGCGCTGCTGTGCCGTAAGTGCTGTACTGTAAGTGCTGCTGTGTTGTGGATGTGGAAGAGGAAGGGAGGGCTGCACAATATTACTACAAAGATGCAATAATAATATCATTATATCACCATTAATTAGCCTTAATAAAGCATGGACAAAGGCTTAATTCATAATGAACAAATAGTTTATATTCAGGGTTGGTAACATCTACATGAGCTTCCCTCAGCACATACATGTGTTTTGAATATACTGAATTCACTTTTTGGAAGTATTTATTCAAAGTTCATATATGTCTCATGATAGGATGCATGCCAGTACTTCAACTAGACTAGAAATTTATTAATGTCACATCACATCACCACATCAGTTTACTCAGATTTTTCCCCAAATAAATAGTTGCAGCACAGTGTCAGAAACTAATATAATCTGATCCATGGTGCTGCCTCCGCCCCTTTGGTTTCCCTACAGATGATCTTTTTGTGAAACTTACTTGCACAGAATCTGGAATACACACTTCTCTAATACTTTATGAAGATGTAAGTGTGTTCATGGGTGAATTTCCTCAATTCAGAGGGGCGTGACTGACAAATGGATCAGCCATTATGGAGTTTTGATATCTGTATTTTTGCAATCTATTGTGCAGCTCTTGGGTAAGTGCGTACTATATCATCAAATCAAACACAGAAACATCAGGTTTACTCAGGGGTCCAGTCTGACCAGCCACTACAGTGACTGTAAAATACAATATCCAATAAAAACATGGAATCAAAGCTAAATGACCTGAATTTAAATCTTAAATTCTGTAGTTTTGACTATTTTTTTTTTTTTTTACTTCAAATTCTTTTGTCTTTTTTTTTTTTTTCTTTTATATGTCAACCTCACATTGTATTAAATTAAACAAATGTTTTAGTATATATAAATATAAAACAACAAATATAAACTAGTCAAAACTACTTAATATACAAATTTCATGTGATTTGAGTTTATTTTGCAGCATACTAGTGGCATACAACAACCTAAGAATGAACTAAACATCCAGATATGGTTAGTCTCCATTTCCTGCTCAAGGGTAAAAGGTCCAAAGTGTTTCATGTGCGGTTTCAGTGTCTGTGAGCTTTTGATGTTTTTAAATGTTGTTTTCATTTTTATATGGTACTACTCTAATGTCTTATTCAAAATGTGTTCGAATTATCTGTCTGTGTTAAATATGATAAGAGAATTGTTGTAATCAGTGCTATTATCTCAAAGAGTGCATGGGTAAATATTTGCTCAAATGGTGACTGCATGTGCTGTGCCGTACACGGTTGCCATAGGAGACAGGTGGAGTGGGAGGCGGCCAGTAACCTGATAGAAGGAATCTGCCTGACCCTGCAGCGACAGCCAATCATCTCCTTCCTCCCTCACCTCCGCTCGCTCATCAACGTCTGTGTCAATCTGGTAAACATGTACACTCACACACACACACACACACTATAATATGGAATAGATGGTAGTTTTAGTACCCTTCACCAGCAACTAGGATTGGGCGTTATCTCGATATTTAAAATATATTGAGATATTTCTTAAACACGAAATGGATTCTGACATATCATATTTATCGATATCTCGCCCCCGCCTCCCTGATGAGCTTGAGTTGAATTATTTTATTGTTGAATGAAAAGACGGTTAATTATTTTTGTATACAAAGATTTATTTTTTTTACTGTCCCCGTCCCTGTTACTGTCTCTTTAGACTAACCTCTGTGTGTGTGTTGTTAGGTGATGGGTGTGGTGGGGCCCTCCAGTGTAGCAGACGGCCTCCCTCTGCTCCACCTCAGCCCCTACCTCTCCCCCCCTCTGCCCTTCAGCACTGCCGTGGTGCGCCTGGTGGCTCTGCAAATACAGGTATGGCTCTGTCAACATACTTCGGATTAGATTGGGTTTGGAGTAGTTTTTTGTAATCAAAGATACACTAGTGACAGTACATATATATTGTAAATGCATCTGGTCAAAGTGTCGAGTAGTTGAAATTAACATTTAAATCTGTCTCTACTTTTTGATTTTTCTGGTCTCCACAGAGGTGTTTTTGCTTAAAAACAATAAAAACAATAAATTTTTTAAAATACACAGACAGACATTAAAACAAGTGTACTGATATGGGAGCACTGGAAATTGGATTTAAACTATACATACATTCCAATGCAGTTTCTTTAAAAATATAATTGCGCTTTTGGTAATAAAAATGATTCTTTTACAAACATACTGATGGACGTGATAGGTGAATGTATGCAGGGATGAGAGGCAGGGTCTTCCACTCTCCAGTCACAAGGGGCTGTGGGCTTAACGCTGCATACAACTTTAACTTTTGTCTGTTTTTATTTCCAGGCTTTGAAAGATGACTTTCCTCTCAGTCATGTGATCTCCCCTTTCACCAATCAAGAGCGGCGGGAGGGCATGCTGCTCAATCTGCTCATTCCCTTTGTGCTGACTGTGGGCTCTGGAAGCAAAGGTAAACACAAGTATGAGGGATTGCAAAATTTAAAAAAAATATTACAAGATTTTTGTCATGTAACAAAGAACTAGTCAGCAAACTTGGAAATGTGCTGTTTGTTGTTTGCTTTACCGTTAGCGTAAAACACTGCTCTGGTCTCAAAGAGTTGTGAAAAGTTCTTTTGAAGTCATTGCTGTGAATAATTCGGATACACAGAATGCATTAGGGAAGTGAGGAATATCATTTACAGCACTTCACACTGTTGAACTGAGATGAATTAGTTCTGTCTTTCATGGTTTTAACACAGTAAAAATCAGGTGCAGCACCTTTAAGACCCGTCCATCAATATCTGTGTCTTTTGTATTCCAGACAGCCCACATCTCGAGCCTCCTGAGATCTTCCTGCTCCTTCAGACAGTCATTAACATTCTACTACCTCCTCGGATCATCTCCACGTCTCGCACTAAAAACTTCATGTTGGACGCCTCCCCAGCTCACTGCTCCACGCCAGGAGACACGGGCAAGGACCTGAGGAGAGAGGGGCTAGCCGAGTCCACGAGCCAGGCCGCTTATCTCGGTCAGTGTGTAACAATTCACATGATTACCTACTGACTTTGCCAACATCTGCTCATCCAATCAATTAACATCACTCAGTAATAGTTGTCTTCTCCTGTAGCCCTGAAGGTGGTGCTGGTGTGCTTTGAGCGCTCCTTGGGTAACCAGTGGTACCGCCTGAGTCTCCAGGTCAAAGAGATGGCCCTGAGGAAAGTGGGCGGTCTGGCCTTCTGGGACTTCATCGACTTCATCGTCCGCACGCGCATCCCCATCTTCGTCCTGCTCAGACCCTTCATACAGTGCAAGGTCAGCCACCACAGACAGCAACAAACACAAAGTCTGTTTGAGTTTGTTTGAAACTTTTTGGTGCTAACATGAAAACATGACAATGAGTGTGGATAAATGTTGTACTCTGTCAAAATAATTTAGTATTTATTGACGTTGTTCTGTTGGTTAGTTGTTGACCCAGCCAGCGGACTCCCAGGAGGAGATCACGGCGCGGCATCACATCGCCGACCAGCTGGAGCGGCGCTTCATCCCCCGCCCCCTCTGTAAGAGCTCCCTGTTCGCTGAGTTCAACAACGAGCTCAAGATCCTGAAAGAGGCTGTGCACAGTGGATCTGGTTAGACTTTTATGTTTCACTACTTTTATAACTATTTATTACATTTACTTAATTTAAATGAATTCTCTTTGTGTATTCATATTGTTGTTTTTCTATTAGCTGAATGTACATTCAGGTTAGTTTTGTTGTTGTGCAGCGTACCAGGGGAAGACCTCCATCAGCACGGTGGGCACCTCCACCTCAGCGTACCGCCTGAGCCTGGCCACCATGTCTCGCTCCAACACAGGCACAGGGACAGTGTGGGAGCAGGACAGCCAGCCCTCCAGACAACCATCCCAGGACACGCTGAGCCGTACCGACGAGGACGACGAAGAGAGTACGACACCATTTCCTCTTGTCATGTTTAAGTCCAGGTACTCAGATGTGTTTCTGTTCTGCAGACGACTCCATGAGCATCCCCAGTGTGGTGAGTGAACACGAGGCCTTCCTCCCCAGGACCATGTCCCAGCGCCGCTTCTCCAGCCACGCCACAGGCTCCACCTCCTCTCAGGCTGAAGCCCACCGCAGCACCATGCTGCCCAGCCACAGGTAACTGCTCTCAGCCGAACACAATTAGACCACAGCTCCCTTTGGAGGGCTATTGTAAAGCTGTATTAGTTTTATACACCTGCCCATTTTTATTACAAGTGTATCTATTTTATCCTCTTCCCAGTCACACTTAGAGTATTTCACACAAACACATAGGAGTAAGATGGGTGAAGTGTCTTGCCCAAGGACAAAACAACAGTATGCAGTGCTGACCTGCCACTGAGCCACAGCCGCCCCACTGTTTTGTTTTGGTTTCATTTTCTGTGTTCTCAAAGGTAAATGACACAGTACCATCTACATGTTTGTATATGTTCCTGTCTACAGCAAGTTTAATGAGATGATGTTCTGCAACTTCTGAGGTAAACAGAAAATAACTCTTTAGTTGAGGTAACTGTCTAAACTAAAGATTTAACAGACTGAAATAAAGCATATTTGCATGTTACATTTGCCCTGATTCTGAGCACACAGAATGAACAAAAGGACTGATGCACTGATGAGCAGAATTACAGTAGGTTAAATTAAATTAATTAAAGAAGTCCTGTGGACTTCAGAGCTTAGACACATGTTAGAGACGGCTCTTCAAGGTCTAAAATGATCACAAGGAGCCAAGGAAGCATGCAGGAGCAATGAGGAGCACTTCCTGGATTACCACCTAATGACATCACTTGGTGGAACCAAGTGTTTTGTATTCTAGAGAAGGAGATGGACTAATTATGTTGGCTTACTCAAACGTGTGACTGAAACAAACTCCAGGTATGTTTCTGATGAACATGATGAAGCTCAAATTTTAAGAATGTGAAGTAATTCTGATTTTTGACTGCAAACCACCATTGCACACCATTTTATTTTGCCTTTTTTTATTTTAATCATCAGTAAAAGGGGCTTCTCTGCCAGGTAGCTCTAATCTTGATTGTTTGTCCCATGACCACTAGGGGATGGGCACATTGTGGATGTGGACTCGTCCTTAAACTCCCGTCTTTCCCCTCCTCCTCCTCCCCTCTTCACAGTGAACCCAATGTGCTAGATGAGTCCCAGGCCCTCCTGCAGGACAGTAACCTCTCTAGGTACAGTGTGTGCGCTGTTGTACAGTGTGTCCCGCTGGTGCTGGGGGGGCATCACCATCGAGGAGGCTGGCTCACCACATCCACCCCCAGTCTCCAGCCCTCTCCACCTCTGACATATCTGTGTGCGGGTCTGTCCCTCTCACCTCCTGTCTCTGTCCTCACTCTGTGGGTCTGTCCCCTCTGCTCTCTGACGTTTCTGTGTGGGTCTACTGCTCCTGTCTCTGTCCTCTGTCCTCTGTCCTCTCTCTGAGCTCCTGTTCTGACAGGTCCGTCTCTCTACACCTGACATGTCTGCGTGGGTATGGGACTGTCCCTCTCTCAGCTCCTGTCTCTGTCCTCTCTCCTGTCAGGACACCTCTCCTCTGATAAATATGCGTGCGTGGGGTTGCTCCATAGACTGTATAAACAAATGGACTAAGTGAGTGTGACGTCACCCACAGTGTTCGGCTCCAGTCAAATGAAGACAATCGAGGCTAGCAGTTATAAGGGTCAATTTCGAGCTGTGTTTTATAATTGGAATTGAGACAGCGAGTACCATCCAACCAAAGAACAAATCTGAAGCAAGGCTGTTGAAGATAACACCATTTCCCGCCCTTCTGGCTGCTTGTCAATCAAATCTGTTGCAGGAGCGACCTTGAGGGAAGAAGCATATTGTCTGTTTTTAATGTTCATAACTTGATTTACGAACACAACAGTGCAGTAAAAACAGCAGGATCATGTAGAGTGGGTTAATAGAAACATTTTAAGACCAAATGATGAGCCTGACAGCAGCAGGTACAGAGAGAGGGATGATGATTTTTCAATAGAAAGTGAATTGGAGTCGATGGAGCACACTTCCTGTTAGGAACGCACAGGCTATTGAGCGAGCTATGTCCATTTATATATACAGTCTATTTATGGTCTGCTCCTGTCTTGGTCCCTCTCTCAGCTCCTGTACTAACCTCCCTTCCTCTTCTGACGTGTGTGTGTGTGTGTGTGTGTGTGTGTGTGTGTGTGTGTGTGTGTGTGTGTGTGTGGTGTGCGTGCGTGTGCGTGCGTGTGTGTGTGTGTGTGAGGGGTTTTGTGTCCTGTCCTGTCCTTCGGGGCCCCCCTCCTCTCAAACACGCCCAGGGCCCCTCCAGGCCTGGGCTACAGCACTGTCACCTCTGTACCTGCTCTGAGACTGTTGGTGTAGCAAAGTAGTGCAAAATGTGTTTAGTTGATGATACAATTTTGAAGTCAATAATCTATATCTATTTTATTTATTTTTTAAGGGGAAGCAGCTTGAAATATTTTTAATGTAAAACCTTTTTTTTAACTGTAGCATTAGTTTTGAGCTGACTGTTCTTCTTGTTTGTCTGTCACGTGGTGATAGAATGAAGTGAAGGAAAAGTACATATGGGAAAGGTCAATAAAAGGGTACTTTCTTTTGATCAATTTATTTCAGAGTCATCATTTGGAAATCTTTGAAAGTAACCCCATCATTGGAATTCTTAAAGACTTGCATTGATTTCTTAAAGGGACAGTTCGGAATTTTGGACATAGGACCTCGTTTCCTAGTGAACCAGAGTATTGTAGACATGTGGAGACACTTTTTGAAATATTCCATCCAGTCCTTGTATTTGCAGAGGTCGCTGGTGCTAGGCTAGTGCATGTCAATGGCCATAGTTAGCCTGCCACTAAAACAGTCTTACTCAGTCCACAAAACACCTGAAGCAAATCTATTATTACACCAGACTGTCCATGTGAATGCATTTGAAGGGTTTATGTCTGAGCAGCAACAGTGAGTTGTTCTTCCTGATAGAAAACTTGGCAGCTGCGGACTGATATATGAGAAAATCCCTCAACATGCGATGATTCATGCGATACAAGGTTAGTTTTACTTCTAAAATTATTCTGTCAACGCAGACATTCACATGGACTGTCTGGTGTAATAGATTTGCTTCGAGTGTTTTGTGGTTTTATGGTGTTTTTAGTAACAGGCTAACTGTGGCCATTGACATGCACTAGCCTAGCACCAACAACCTCTGCAAATACAAGGACTGGATGGAATATTTCAAAAAGTGTCTCCACATATCTACAGTACTCTGGCTCACTAGGAAATTAGACCCTGTCTTAAATTCTCAACTGTCCCTTTATAAAGAGATTATTTGTACCAGTGTTCACATTTGTGTCATCAACTGAATAACTTGTCCAAACCCGGATCGTACACTACACTTTGTACATGTTGTTTCTCTGTGGGTCTTACAGTCTGCTCTTCCATCATGGTGTTTCATACTGTTCTTGTGTCTATCAGGCTTCTCGCTGATCAAATTGGGCGTCCGATTCTGGAGACCAATCTGTACGGGCAGAAGGGAGCTTGGAGTAGCAACCACAGGAAACAAAACTCAAACATAAGACAATCATGAGTAACGTGATTAAAGCACAATATGGTGTTGATAACGAAGTAACCACGCACAGTTGTTTCCGGTGTGCGTTGCTCCCCGAGGTCCTGCTGTCCCGTTGTGTTAGTGTTACTGTGTAGCGTGGTAGAAGCTGTACTGCTGTCATTGGTGGCCGTGCTGTGGAGTCCGTGGACAGTAGAGTAGAACGTGGGTGTGTGGAGCGTCTCACGGACTTTGGTGCTTGTGTGGTGTCCTGCTCAGGGTGGCCAGTGTGCAGAGCGAACCGGGCCAACAGAACCTACTCATCCAACCTCCACTGGGGAGAAAGAGAGGACTCCGACAGGTAAGGCTGAGCAGTTTCTTGGTCACGCTATATTTTCCATGACTTGACACATTATTCCAACTTGAATATGTACAATGCATAGTTCATATATGCAGTGTTTGGGAGTAACAGATTACATGTACCGGAGTTACGTAATCAGAGTACAAATTATGAGTAACTGTATTCGGTTACAGTTACTGTTTCAGTGAGTGGTAATTGGATTACAGTTACTTTGTTGAAATAAGTGGATTACGTGACGGTATTTTCCTGTTTTTACATTTTGGGCTATATCCCTTTTTTTTTTTTTTCCTTAATTCCACTCATTTCCGTATACTAAACCAAGTCTAAACCAAGTCTAAACCAGGACTAAACCAGGACCAAAACCAGGACTAAAACCAGGACTAAAACTAGGACTAAACCAGGACTAAAGCAGGTCTAAAACAGGACTAAAACAGGACTAAAACCAGGACTAAAGCAGGTCTAAAACAGGACTAAAACAGGATTTAACAGGACTAAATGATGCTACGCGGACCGCGGCGACTCCTCTTCTATCAGTAATATTTTTAATTTGGTTAATGAAAGACAAAACTTCTTATGTGAAAATTTCCGAGTCTTTGCTTCTCTACAGCAAATCAAGTAATCCAAAGTATTCAGATTACATTACTCACTTTAAGTACCTTAATGGATTACGTTACAAACTACATTCTGGGGTATGTGTCATCTGTAGGGGAATACATTTTAAAAGTCACCTTCCCAACACTGCTTATATGTGTGTTTTATCTTATTACTGGGTTTCAAAACTGGCTCTTGAGACAATGACAGCAAACTACCATTTAGACCCCGTTTACAGTGAAACACATCTGCGTATCACCGTACTGGAAACGATCTGGGTCCACACACGTCGTGTCTGTGTCCGCAGTCCTTCCCTATCCACACAGCCTTGAGCATATTTGTTTACATTTTACAGAAATGAAACTTAAAACTGCAAGACTAATTTGCATAAACTGAGCACTCAAAACAGCTCGCTATTGTGTCGCTGATGCGGTTCAGCTTCTGTCGGACTAAAGGACACGACTCAGTGGATTATATATGTTCTTTCTGTGACAGAGGAGTGTTCTGCTGATGGTGAGTCTGTTCTGTGTTTCTGTCACGTTGGAGATGGTTCATGTTAAACTTCTCAGAGATTATACGTCTGCAGGTCGTACACACAGACACACGTTTATATGAATGGACAGATATTCTAGTGTTTTGGCAGTGAATTACTTTGCGGCACATAGACCTACATCAGAGTATCAGTGTTTTCAGGCGTCCACACAGTGACGGATCAGATCTGTACTCAGATGAATTCATGGGAGCTGGAGGCACCAGATCGTTCCATCTCTGGAGTCATTTTCAATCGGATTAATGTGGACGAACACTGCATCCACAACGAAAATGACTCAAGTACAAACTATTGTGGATGAGGCCTTAGAGTTATGCTTTACAAATGAGACACGTGTAAAGGCTCATTTATGCTTCACTTTCGTACATGAACAGATCCTGTGCGTTCCAAACATAGTAACTGTCATCACATTTATACTTCCAAACGTTTCTGATGTCAAGGTTGCATTCCCTTAAACAACCACCAGAGTGTGCCAAAAGTCAGTTTGAGAACATCCAAAATAGAACTACAAATAGAACAACAAATAAACAAATCTGTGTGTAGCAGACACATCATAGAGTGTGTAATGACATGCGGAACACACATAAGAGTATGTGTAATGTCACAGAGTGTGTAACAGACACTAGGGATGCACCGATACCACTTTTTGAAAAACGATACGCGTATGAATATAATCATTTCTGTACTTGTCAATACTGAGTACCAATACCGATACTTTAACCTCCACGTCCATGTATTTACATGCACATCAGTATCCGGTTATTAGCCATATTGGGTTCAGTTATGACAGTATTCAGGATGTGTTTACATGTGCGCTGAGAAACCAGGACATATCCCTGTGTACATGATCAAATGTAGTATTCCAGCTTCTTGACACAATGTTACAAATGCAAACACAAAAATATATATTTAATAAACCAGGAAAAATACAAACAACCAAGATATTGTGTTTTAATGCAGCTTTGCGTACATTGGTTTACATTTTACAGAATGAAACTTAAAATCGTATGGCTAATTTGCATAAACTAATTGCTCAAAAAATCGCTCGCCATTGTGCACTGATGCAGTTCAGCTTCTGTCGGACTAAAGGACATGACTCAGTGGAATATGAGTGTTCTTTCTGTGACAGAGGAGTGTTCTGCTGATGGTGAGTCTGTTCTGTGTATATCATGTTTGAGATGGTTCATGTTAAACTTTTCAGAGATTATACGTGTGCAGGTCATATGTCTGCAGGTCGTACATGTGCAGCACAGTCTCTTAATTTTATTGAACAGTCATTTCACTCCTGCACAGTCACTTTATTTATGTTGGCTGCTGGTTTCTCATCCTGGGATATTGGCTCATTTGGGATAATGAAACCAGGATACAGCGTAATGTGTCACGTTGCAGTGGTATCAGTACATGGTATCGACAAATGTTTAACCAGTATGCGTCTATTAAGGAAGTATCGGGCCAATAGCCGATACTAGTATTGGTATCGGTGCATCCCTAACAGACACTCCAAAGAATGTGTAACACCAAGTTGTTTAACGCTGACTTGTTGTTATGAGCTGATTATATTAGCAGATTATTTTATGTTGGGAGATGTGTGTATTTGGTGGTGGTTGCATATTCCTGAGAGTAAGGTCAGAATGTGCTTGTTGCAGTTACGGCGCCCTCTGCTGTCCATTCCAAAGACTGAGCCCCGTGGACGGTCAGGAGCACGACTGTCGACGACACGCCGGAGCATCCAGCCCAAGAACAAACCTCTGGGTAACAACGCAGGCTCACACACACACTCTGTACACACCCGAGCTGAATGGAGTTACTTTTGTCTCATTAATATTCACAAATACACAGATTATGATCTACAAATAGTCAGTGATTTGTAACTTGTATTCTGATATTTACAAATGGATGTGTATTTGTAAATTTATAAATTTATTTATAAATTTGTAAAACAGAAAATTCTGTTTGTAAAATGTGATTGGCATTTGTGGATCAGCAGTTACATGAATCCACCGATTTCCGGTATGACGTAATTTTGAGACCCTCATTTTGAGAAATCCACAAACTCAGACAGAGCAACAAATACAGACACGTACTTGACCAGTAGGGGGCAGCAGCTGGAACACGAAACATTTGACACTGCTGAAATGGAAGCGTCTCTTGCTAACTTAACGTCACTTAGGCTAATGTTTACATTATCAAACACCTCAACAGCTGAGGACTAAACCAGAACTGAACCAGGACCGAGTGTCTGAACGACCCGGAGTTGTGCCCGCGCAGACCGTCAGGTGACTGCGGGTGAAAGGACCGGCTCAGAGCTGGACTGAACCAAAACTGAACCAGGACTAAAACAGGTCTAAACCAGAATTAATCTTTGACTTGAGAGAGGAATGGAGGGAGGACCCTGAGCCGTGGAGCGCGGTGTCCGCAAAGCACGTTCGAGTGACTGCTCTGAGTCGGTCCTTTCACCCGCGGTCACCCGACAGTCTACGCGAGCACAACTCCGGGTCATTCAGACACTCGGTCCTGGTTTAGTCCTGTTTTAGTCCTAGTTCTGTCCTGGTTCAGTTCTGGTTTGGTCCTCAGCTGTTGAGGTGTTTGATAATGTAAACATTTGCCTAAGTGACATTAAGTTAGCAAGAGACGCTTCCATTTCAGCAGTGTCAAATGCTTTGTGTTCCAGCTGCTGCCCCCTACTGGTCAAGTACGTGTCTGTGTTTGTGGATCTGTCTGAGTTTGTGGATTTCTCAAAAATTACATCATACTGGAAATTTGTGGATTCGTCTAACTGCTGATCCACAAATGCGAATCACATTTCACAAACAGAATTTTCAGTTTTACAAATGAAATTATTTTTTGCAAATGAAAAAAATAAATTTACAAATACACATCTACTTGTAAATACCAAAATACAAGTTACAAATATTAAATTAGCATTTGTGGACATCAAAAGACATGTACAAATCACTGACTATTTGTAGATCACCATCTGTGCATTTGTGAATATGAATGAGACAAAAATAAGCCCATAGAGCTGAATGTTTGAGTTTTTTTGTGAGAGTGACACCTTCCCTTTCACACTCCTACTGTCTTTGTACCGATGTGAGCACCACACTGACTTCTCACTCTGTTCTGTCTCCTGCTGTTTCAATATAAAGAGACTTTATTGGACTATGAAGGTGAGAGTCCAGCTTAACCCCGCCCTCTGCACCCCGACCTGACCCATAGGAAGCTCTGCATGTGTGTCTTGCTCGTCCTCTGACCCCTGCTCCCTTGCCCCTCGTCCCTCCCACCCTCCCACCCTCCCTGCCTCTAGCGTCCATGATGGTGCTGCTAGCCATCACCCGTCTCCCCGGTTTTGAACACATGTGCATGGGTATGTCCCCCCACAGCGCACGGAGAACAAAAAGACCAAAAGAGATCCGTCACCTTCACAGAGACCCAGGGAGCGGCGGGGACGCCCGGCGCGGCGGACACCCCGGGCGAGGCGCGCAGGTCCAGCCCGGCCTCTCTGAAGTCCCCCACTCTAGAGGTGCCCACCGCCATGTCCACGGTGACGGCCGACCTGCACCGACCTGCCCCCCCACAGGTACAGCATCAGTGTACAGTGAGGAAAAGTCTACATCGTTGCTATGGCAATTAACTATTCAAAACTAAATATGATACGGCGTATCAAAAGCCATTGGAATATCTGACTGTTTTGACAAGTGGATAGGGATCACAATAAATAAAATATCGATATATCATATAGTTTAATGTGATGATACAGTATCGATATCATGGGCTGCTGGATCGATATATCACCAAGAGTACTTCTTGGTGTATTTTACTCAATTATTCTGTTACGGTGCTACACTTTTGTTGTTTGTTCAGAAGAAGGAAACTCGTTTATGCGACACATTTGACATTTTCACTTTTATTTACTGTTTTTAAAATGTTTGTTTCCATTTTCACTTTGCACAAGAAGTGGTTTAAGTAAGTTTCGATTTGAAATATATTGAATCAAAAGCTGACTGTATGGAGATATGTCTTATATCGTGGCCCATGTATCGAGGTATGAATTATATCGTCAGTCTTAATGACACCCAGCCCTAGTCACAATATTCTAAACTACAGTTGGTTTAATTGTGAGTTGAAGGACAGGTCAGAATTCTGTGGTAGAATTAGTTTATTTACTATCAAATGTTTATGATTTATACATCTATAGTCAACTGCATAGATGTTTTGTAGTGAAGACATTTTGCTGCTCATGCAAGCGTCTTCTTCAGTTGTGGTCAGGTTTCTGGTGGGACCCTGACCCTTATATCTGCCTGAAGGGAGGATTTAACTACACTGAAACTAATACATCAGTTTGTTTACAGAGTCTTGGTCTACTGAACTACACTACGTGGGAACTGGTACTGGCTGTCCCTCTTTTGATTTAGGTCTGTTAAAGATGGATTAGAGCAAGGATGGGCACTTCTTTTTTCCATGGGAGTCACATGAGAAACAGAAAATATTGTGGAGGCCAAAATGCTTAACTCAATTCTGCATAATATGAATTGTATTTCTTTATAAAAAGCAGTAAATATCATTGTTTTGACGAACTGCTCAGACTGGTAAGAGTTTATGTTATGACTAAACAATGAAAAGACAATGATAAAATCTGTTTATTTTATCATTTCAAATGAGCTTAAACGAGATGGTCAGAGTCGACCAAAGGGACATATGTGGCCCTGGAGCTGGACAATGCCCAGGTCTGGTTCAGACAATCCAAGTTTTACTAGTTTTACAAACATTACAATTGCTTAATTTGTGTAGGTTTTGACGTAGTAGGATTGTTTTCTGTTCTGTCCAAGCACTCAGTTCAATTATTAACTTCAACAAAACTAAAAAAAAAAAAGAAGAAAAGATGGTCAGTAAAATACTAAATGTTAATCATGTTTTAGTGTTTTTAGACTTGTGTCGTTTGCACAACATTGTGGATTTTGATTACCTGGATTTGTAAATGTGTATGCAAACTAATATATGACCCCAAACAGGATTAAAGTGTGTATTGTTGTTTGGTTTGTGCCCAGGTGGCCCCCAGCATCAGCAGTAAGGAGAAGCGTGAACAGTGGGGCCTCCGGAGCAGCCTGTCCCCCCCGCCCTCCATCTCCCGACCCTCCACGCCCACCCCGCCCTCCCGCAACTGCTCGCCCCTGCCCCTGTCGCGCACTTGCTCGCCCCTCCCCTCTCGCGCACCTCCTCGCCCCTCCCTCCCCCTCTGCCGGTCCTGAGCGCCGCGCCCGCCCCCGGCCCCCCTCCGCCGCCGCCCCTGCCCCCGCCCATGGGACCCCCGGGCTGAGGGAGAGCCCCGGGGAGGAGGACACGGCCGCCCTGCTCCCGCGCTCCGACACCCTGCAGCACCTGGGGGAGGAGGGGGGCACGGAGAACCCCCTGCTCGCCCCGCTGCTGTCGCCCCCCTCGCCCAGGCGCTCCCCCCGCCGACTGCCCCTGCCCCTCTCCCCCGTGGACCTGGACCTGGACGAGTCCCACGTTTGAGCCATAGACGGTGTTCGATCGGGCTGAAAGACAATCCAGAGGAAACATGTTGTTCTTTTCTTAAGCAGAGTGAAACTGTCCCACAGACGCTGACGTGGAATGTATCTTCAGCCACAATCTACCTTTGACTCAATCTGCTTAACTTAATGACGTAAAGTTCGTTCAAACAGGAGCAGATCTATTTACAAGTATAGTCCACATATATTTTATATTCAAAGTATTTATGAATCGATATTTATTGAAACTGATCATTATTTTGTGCTTAGAATGGAGAAGTACTGTTTGTAAATCACAATTTAACTTTATTTAATTTAAGAATATTCAAATATTATTTAAAAGACAAATATTCAGTCATATAAAAAGTGTATTGAAATGTAAATCTCAATTGAAAGATGTACCGTATTTTCCGCACTATTAGGCGCTCTGGATTATAAGGCGCACTGTCAGTAAATGGTCTATTTCACAAATAAAACGCACTGGACTTTAAACGAAACACAACAGTTAGGCTGTGTTCAGACTGCAGCCTGAAGTGACCCAAATCTGATTTTTTGGCCTCTATGTTCCTGTATCTGATCTTTTAATGTCAGTCTGAACCACACAGATCCGATTTTTTCAAATGTGACCCAGGACACTTGGATATGTGCTCCTGAAACTGATACATATCTGATCTTTTGACATGTGACTTCAGTCTGAACGGCCAAAGCACATTCATCCACCTACACGTTATCAACAAGTCACAAACGTCACTATTCTGCACTGAAGTAGGCGAAAATTGTTAATGAACTCCGTGTCAGTGAAGTGAAGCACATCACCACTCACCACTCTTGGCTCCGTCTCCACATCCACACGTTCCTTTCAACGGACGTCGCTGCCGCTGTCCCACAAAACACCACGACCAAAAACCTCGTCCTTCTCCTTCTCAATCTCCTCCTTAAAACAAGTAAGTTGTTCATGTTCTGGCTCCAGTACAAGAGGAACTTTAAAATCTCCAGGTGCTCGATGCTACGTCCATGTTTGGACAACTTCTGTAAACACAGAGACGCTCACTGCGGTTGACGTCATCGTGTCTCCAGTGTCACATGTGGGACACTTTCGGGCCGTTTAATGTTCACACTGGAGTCACATACAAGTCACATTTAATTGGAAATGTGAACGACCTCGCAAAAATAACGGATTTCACAAAAAAATCGGAATTGAGCGTTAAGCCCTGCAGTCTGAACGTGGCCTTAGATGGGTCAGTGGGACTTTGTTTGTTTGTTCGTTCACGGTGACTCTGGGCTTTGTTCAGTTGTGGCGTGTAGGGAGGGTGTGTCTGGGACCAACGGATTGTCGGCGTGTTCGCAGTGACTCAGTTGTTCAGTCGTGTCTAGAAGTGGCACATTGCACTCGCTTTTTTCGGTTCGTTCCTCTGTTCCGTTCCTCGTCGGCGTGGAGTGATGAGTGTGTCTCTGGGTGTGTTTCGTTGTGCGGTCGCTGTCTGCTCCGTGTGTGTTTGTGTGTTCTGCAGGTGGTGCGTGCTTTGTAGTTTACTGAAGTCGTGCTGGGACACCTGAGTGGATTCATGTACAGGGCTCTGGATTGTGGGACGCCCGGTCGTTTTTTGATGAGGTTGGAGGTCTTTTGAGTGCGCCTAATAGCCCAGAAAATACGGTAGAATATTGAAATATAAAAAGAGATTTTAATGAATAATAATTCTTTGAAAGCAGTGTTGACAATTTTAGATATTTTTGCTGCATAAATTAAATAAAACAGAAGACTATAAACATAAATCCAAATATAAATCATATTTTAATATTTATTAAACTCTCAATGAAATATAAGTGTAAAATAACTACTAAAATAACACATGTGGAACTATATTAAAGGGGAAGTTTGTTTGATATGAATATTTCCCTCATATTGAACTTCAGAATGGGTTGATTTTTAGTATTATGACAAGGCAATACAAGGTCACGGATGTTCACCTTTAAACCTGTTTTTGAACGTCTTTTTATTCTTTGATCAAACTCAGTCTAAAGTTAAAGTTCTGTCTTTAGGGGGCGCTACAAAGGCAGTTATACAATTGTGCTGAAATACAAGGCCAGTTCTTGCTTTCTGGAGCTGTGTGAAAGGGGCCCTTAATCGCTGGGGGCCCTTTTATACAATCAAGTCTACAAATATCTAAAATCGCCCAGTGAAAATCCATCAAGATCTTTAACTGTCATTTCTCTTCACAGTATGTTCCCTTAGAATCCTTTGAGTTGTGACCAAAGACTGTAATCTTCTCTCCGATCTTCTTCAGCCATTTCTTGACCGTTTTGTGTTCAGATCATGTTGTGTTTTATTTGTGTGCACACTACCACACGTCAAAAGTTTGGACACACTTTTTTATTTGTGTGTTTCGTCTTTATTTCCAGCTCTGAAGTCATCAAAATTATGAATGAATAAACTCACGTGGGATGTAGTAAACAAAAATACACTCAAGATAACACAACTTTTCAGCAGACACTCTTTGGTTTGATCGCTGCTTTTACACTTTTGGCATTTCTTGACCCTGACATGGCAGAGCTGTGAAGTGGAAACCGTTTCAGGAGACTAAATAATGCATTTTATTTATAACGCACTTTACATTTACGAACAAATCGAGTGCTACAGAACATTAAAACAATTAAAAACAACTGAGAAACTAAACTAAGAAGCTCACTGAGAGAAGGTTAAGGGTTTACAGAGGTGTCAGAAAAGCAAAGGGTGCACTGTAGACAGAAAACATCAAATATATGAATCAAAATGTATCCAATTATGCTGCAAAAAAAAGTGAAGTTACTTTAAATATGTTGCAATTCATCCACCCTTTGCTTTGTTGACAGAGGTTTAAACTCTTTTCGTTCTCTCAGTGATCTTCAAGGTGAATTCTCCTGAAATGGTTTTCGTTTCCAGCCGTGTTTTCGAGGTTTATCAGTGGAATACGGAAGCGAGAGAAGCGGTGATCAAAGCAAAGGGTCCGCAAAGTCCGTTTCGAAGGATCGTGACTGAGTTATTTCACACGTTTTTCTTTACTACGTCCCAGTGATGGTAAATAATCCTGAAAATAAAGAAAAAACGTCAAAAGAAACAGTGTGTCCAAACTTCTGCCGGGTCGTGTGGGTTTATCGTCCGCAGTCGTCGACTCTCAGCTCATTCCATGCCTTAACAAAGCACTTTTCTACGTGGTCTGTGTAAGTCCAAAAAGCCATTCGAACTGCCTGATCAGATTATTCTATCACTTTGAGTTTTTACCACAATGTACGTGTTATAATCTTGGCACAATTTTTTATGTAAATAACACAAATTAGTCCTGTTTTTTTTTTTTTTATTTAAACTGCTGAAATATGATGAAATAGTGTAAACTGCAACGTGCCATGATCACACCAATGCACTGTGACGCTGCTTCTCCACTTTGAAAGGTCCTGTAATATGCAGCGATTAGTTAAAGGTGCATTGTGTCACTTTTCTGGTAGAGGGTCTGACATGGAGATGTTATTGCTTTGTCTGGGATTAAACTTTTCTATCAGACCAAGATGGAGGTCAGATCTGCGGAGAGACGAACTCGTTCACAGAATGTCTGTTTGTTTTATTAAGTATTTTTGAGCTATAAAACCACCTGTAGTTAAATATAAAGTAGAGCTGTTTATGGTGATACTGTGGAATATTACAGGCAAAGCAATAACATCTCCATGGTTACACTCTGTTATTCCAACATGCTGCTATTTATACTTTCTCTTCTGTCAGAGCAGCGGCATAAACATTATTTTTGAAGTGTCCCACTACTTCAACTTTTTCTTTTTCATTGTCAAAGTTTTCAAGCATTCCTCTTTTCCGACATGAATGATATAAATGTGATAGCCTTTTATACTTGTGCTTCCATATATCATAAAATGCTTGATCAGTAGGGAGCATCATTTGTCCAACATTTTGAAATTAAAAAAAAATTTCAATCTGTACCTAGTATAAATTTTTTACACTTGCCAAAAGTAAAGTTGCATGAGAAATTTCATGAAATTTTCTTGTTTACAGGGTCCACCGAGCCTCTGAAGTTTAGCGCCTGTGAAAGCCTTAAATCTGAGCTGAAAAATCTGTTTTTCTTTATTAACATCCTTATCCTGGAAACTTGTGTTTACCAAACCCTGAGTTGTACCTGTCATTGAGACGCTCTGGTGACGTCACACTCACTTACTCCACTTTTTTATACAGTCTATGATCACTACAGAAAGAAAAAACTTTGTCTCTCATTTCATCTTTGGCCGTTGTGGATTTTGGATAATTATGAAAAAACACTCAAAAATTGTCATATCTTAGAAAGTTATAGAGATATAAAATTGGTACCAAAAGATGCAGCAGTAACATTTATATTCAACTTTCATTAACACCGTGGCTCTAAATGAATCTTTAAAGTTATTTGAGAAAAATTGATTTTTCTGCCAGAGCCTTTTGGACACTGTTAGGATGGAACTTCAGAGACTTGGTGGACCCAGTAGATTTGATTCAGTTGAGCAAATATTCCACAGATTTTCTTGTAATTGGTTTTGTCACTTTTTAAAAATTGGGTACAAGTTGAATTTCTGACAATGATGCATCCTATTAATCAGAGAATACTTTGGCCACAGAGGATATCAGACAGTGGGAAAATGTCCTAACTGAGCTGTGGGAAATGTCATGGATTTTAAAAAAAAGAGCATAGACCAGCCTCCAGGAAAATATGAAATTTGGAAACGAGTTTGCATGGGCCCTTTGTGCCTTCATGACTCTCGCAGACCAAAACATGGAATAGAGATACTAAAAAGTGTTGGAAAACCGGCACGTCTAAATAGAGACATGTCATAATGAACGGATGTCGGAATATTCGACGGACCCCGACAAGCAGGTGACCGACCCTCCACCAGAAAAGCTGTACAGCGCACCTTTAATATTATGTTTTGTTTTTTTCATCCTAAAATACCTGGAGTTATTTTATTGTTTTATTTGCAAATGTTTGAGTCATCTTGCTTATTCAGTTTGTCCCTCTCCAGATCTCAAAACGCCCGGCCTCATCTTGTGACATCATCGGGGGAAAATCCCAAGTGTCCCTCAGCGTTTTTAAAGCCCATGCGCTCTCAGCAGTCACATTCTAATCTTATCAACATTCCTTTCGGGGGTTGATGCTAAATAGAGTCACCGCTCTGTCACGACACGTTATTAAAATCAGACTTTAACCCGGGATTTAGCTGAAACTACAACATTTTAGCAGATTTATTGTTATTAAACTTCAAAATCAAACTCCTAGACCTTCGTATCGATCACAGGCTCCTGAAAATGTGTTTAAATCCATTTTATTTTCTGTTTTCTGATCTAAAAACTTATCAGGCTAAACATTTTCCCATAGACATACACGCAGAAAGTATCAGAAATGTTACAGCTCAACTTTTGACACTAGCAGCTGCTGTTGTTAGTCTGATTTAAACTGCTAAAGTAAAGTCCAACAGTAGTTTAAAGTGTGTAAAGTGCATACTACGGGACCTTACGCGATGACTGTTTTGATTTCTGTTGGTTTTATTGCGGTTTCAGTGCCATACAGAGCTCCTGTTGAAATACTCGTGCTGGAAGGGCATCTGATCGTTTTGTCCTGAGGCTCGGGCTTAAACAGAGGTCTCTTTCTCTTTGTCTTATGTCTGTGTGAGCTGCTGTACTCTGTGTCATGTTACTGTTGTCTGTGTGCAGATATTTACCAGATTATGTACAAATATACGTTTTATCATGTACACGGTGAGTCCTAAATAAATAAACTTATTATATTGAACTTCCCTTGTGTCATTTTTTAATAAACTATGATTAAACATAGTGAAGGTTCTATAATATTACACAAATCTTATCAAACTACTGTACATACTTTTATACATCCTGAATAATAATCACACACAACAAAAACTGGAGGGTTCATATTTCAGGGTAGAATATTTCAGTTTAAAGTGTTATTTGAACTATTTGAAAGTTGACTGGAGGTTCAAGTTGGGCTTATTTACCAGAGTTGATATGGTTAAAGTGAATTAAACTTGAATTAAAGAGTTTATTTGGCTCCTCCCACCCATATCAGAAGTTAGACCAAGTTGTTTTGTATGTCTCAAATAAGTCTCAAGTCAAGTCCGAGTCAAGTCCCAAGTCCGAAAAGTCTGAGTTGAGTTTCGAGAGTGGCGCATAAGTCCAAGTCAAGTTCAAGTCATCTACTTTGAGCTTCAAGTCATTTCAAATCTTTAAACCAAAGTACCAAATGTAGTTTAGACTTTTGCTATTTAAATTTAAATCTAAATTGTACTTGAAAAATCTATATATGAGTATTTCTAGAGTATCTAAGTGTTGTAGAAATTAGTTAATTTTTTCTTCACTCTGGCTCACAAGGAAATGAGACCCTATGTCCAAAATTCTGAACTGTCCCTTTATTATTTATATGAATTTTAAACTAAATTATGGTATATTTATATATGAGTATTTATATAAGAGTTGTAGAAGTGCAAATTTTTCCTTTTTAAATGTTTTATGATGATGTTTGTGTGAATCATTACAGTCAGAACAGAAAGAATTCAGATATAAAAGTGTTTAATAACAGTTATTTTGTCCTGTAGTTTGCACTGAAATGGAAGGATCATGTTCTGTGTAGTTCCCTCTGTTTTACTGTATATTATTGTATATTACTGTAGTACATTTGAAGATAACATGTCACAGTACTTCAGTTTTTCCATAGTAACAAACAGAGGTGGGAGGGACATGATCCAGTTTGTTCCTGTAAAATTCAGCTCTGCATTTATCAACTGTAAAGAGAAAAGTATTTTCTAAAAACAGTCAAAAATGTGGAGACTTAATACAACAAAATGTTTATTTATTAACTCGAAAATTGGACGATACAAATGAGTGTCTTCATGGACATATAAAAGCATGAGCAGAGGAGGACGGGCTGCTACAATCAGCTTCTTTTCATCATTCAGAAAACATCATGAAATAGCAGCCCTTATCCGTCTTCATATAAGTTATATTCAGTTGTATTTGTAACTATTTAAAGAAGCTGTACCCGATTTTTTAAAATGTCTTAACGTGAAAATGTGAAAAACTCGATCATGTGAAACAGTTTGCAGACGTCCAAACTTTTTCCCCACGATGACTTTATAAGAGCGTCTTACAACTCAGAGACCAGAGCGGAGTTTTGCTGTAGCGGTAATACTAACAACAACTAGCATGATAACAGTGCACTTCCTGATTATAGGACAATAAAACACACTAGATGAAGCTAGTACAAAGTGGACTTGTTTTGACCTGAAGAGCTGCTTATGCAATATGTCCATACTCGGGATCGACATGTTTAGTTCAAATAAATAGGGACAAAATCAGGTACAGGGTCTTTCAAATTGAAATAGCTACTCAGAACAGTATTTATTTACTGATATTATGCCCCCCCCAGTATTTTCTGATAAAGAAAAGAGTCTCTTCCCCTCGTGGAAAAGCAGTTTTCACTCGTGTGTGACGGTGAGGCTGGCGCTGGACTTGGCCTTGCCCAGAGTGAAGCGGACCGTCCCGCTCATGTGCACCGTGGGCTTCTTCAGGTACAGTTTGTGCAGCGTCCTGTGGCTCTCCAGACGGACCCCGGGGCCCGGCTGGAGGCTCTCCCCGTTCAGACTCCACACGGGGGCCTTGTTTATGTCCACAGACACTTCACACTGGAAACACGCCGTGTCCTGCTCCGTGACCTGCACGTCCTCCAGCTCCTTCACCACCACCAGAGACTGGCCTAAAAACACAAGAACAACAACAAGAAGACATGCTTTTTTCTACTTAATATTATGAATAATAATATTTCTTTACAAAGCCCTTCGTGCTTGTTAGCCATTCAAGGTGCTTTAGAGTCATAATAAAAAACAGAATTACAGTATTACAGAATAAAAAACACAGTGCAATACAGAACAAAAGGAGAAATTCAATTTGTCGACTGAACAAATGTTTATTTTGGTTAAAAATGTTTGACAGCTCATCCAAGCTGCTTCTTCAGTTCTGGTCAGACGCTGGAGAACACTGCCTTATATCTGCCTGAAGGGAAGAGCTAACTACACTGAAACTACTCTGACACTAACACATCTACTTGTTTACAGTTTCTGTTTGTGAGCTCGGCCTATTCATCTGTGAGTGAGGGGACAGATTCCCGTAAGGCCCAAAATGAGTGTTTTTCCACCTCTGGTCCTGACCTGACTGCCCCTACTGTTCTCTTTGTACAGGTAGCCAGGTCAGGGCTATAGGTGTGAAAAACTTTTTCAACCTAAATAAACGTTTGTCCAGTTGACAAATTGAAATTCAAATTTAATTTCTTTGCCATGGATTCTTAGCCAGGCTGACGCCACCTAGTGTCTCCACTCTGTTTAATTTCTCTCTGATTCATTCTGTGTCGGCAACGATTCCCGAGATCAAGGATTTAAAGCTGGAATAAAGAGAATGTTTGGTGAATTTTATCAAGCGGATAGACATTATTGTCCTTCTTCCAACGGGATTTGGTGCATTACATACGTCACGACCAAATAGCAGCAATTGGTTAAATAAAAAAGTACCTGCCTACTGTCGAGAGAACGAATCCTAATGCTGTGAGATCAGACGGTTTCCATGAAGTCAAACCATCTGATGAATCAGGCTAATGGATTCTACCTGGACGACTGAAACTAACACACCTACTTGTTTACAGTTTGTTTGTTAGGTCTATTGAACTCGCACTGAGTGAGGAGACATATTAGCGTCATCAGTCAGTCATTATGGAGCTTTCACACCTCTGGGTCTGACCTGGCTACAGCTAATGTTTTCTTTGTTTTGATTTAGGATTTTAGGAGGCAGATGATGTCTGATGCCTCCATTTCTGTTTCAAGGAAGGATTCTCTTTCTTAACAAAAACAGCTTCTTAAACTTCCCTCTCAAACCAATTCTTTTCTCTGTCCACAGAGGAGTGGAGCCTGGATGAGCTGCAAAACGTATTTGACCAAAGTCAATTTGTGTCCAGTTGACAAACTGAATTTCTCATTTTGCAATGGATTCTACCTGGACGACTGAGGGATTTTACACAATGCAACAAAAGACAACTTACTGCAAATGAGTTGGAATCATTCAAATGAGCTGAATGCTAATTTATAAAAATGGTCTGAAGTTTAGTTTTGAACGATTCATGTAACCGACCCACCTTCCACCAGGAGCTTAGCCTTGCACGTGTGCTCCCCCACTTGGATGCTGTAGGTGCCCTCGTCCTCTAGCGCCACCTCATGGATGATGAGCTTGTGCGTGCAGCCGTCCGTCCTGATCTCCATCCTGTCCGAGGGGTCCAGCTCCTCGTGACCTTTGAACCAGACGGCGGTGCAGCGGGGAGAGGACATGGTGCACTCCAGGATCACGCGGTGCTTCTCCAGAGCCGTGCGGTCGCGAAGAGGTTTCACTACAGTCGCCGGCAGCTCTGAAACGTCAAAGAAACGTGGAATAAAGGAGACGTGTCATGGGTTTTAGTGTCAAATTGTGTAAATTAAACACTTTATAAACAAGTTTTCTTCCTCTAAAACAAGCAACAAAACTGTAGCTCTGTAATAAAATTATTTAGTAAAACATATTGCTAAAAAATACTCTTGGTGATATATCGATACAGCAGCCCACGATATCGATACTATATCATGACATTAAACAATACCATATATTGATATTTAAATATTTTTGCACATCCCTAGTTATAAAGTGGCAGAAATCTCCCAAAAGTCAAATTTTTCTTTAAAAAGTATGATTTTAAAAATGCATGTTCAATTATTCCTCCATCTGTTCTATTCCAAATATTCCAAATTGTCAAATCGTCAGCAAATAGACGCATTTTCAGCTAGAAGTAAAATATTACATGAAAGATTAGAAAATATGCCTTTTCTTATGGTATAGTAAGTATATTAAGTATATTTTAGTGCAGTAAAACAGTAAAAAGTTCAGTGTAACCGTACCTTCCACCTCGAGGTAAGCGATGGACTCCACGTCTCTGGCCACAAAGCGGATCTCTCCTGCGTCCTCTGGTTTCACGTTGCACATTAACAGGAAGTGTTTAGTGCCTGTGAACACAACAATAAAACACATCACATATTTGTTTACTTTATTTTATTGCACTCTTTTAAATGTAATGTTTAAATTCCTCACAAAAGACTCAGCTAAAAGACTGTCAGTTATTGTTTTTTATCTGGGAATCATACGGTCTAACACTGTGTTTTAATAATAGTTAACTGTTCTTTTTTCTTTTTTTTTTGCTACCTCTTGGCCAGGACACACCGCAAAATAGATCTTTATTCTGTTTAAATAAAGGTTTGAATGAATGAGTGAATAATCATATTTCTCATAAAAATACATTCATACAGTAAATATTAACTTTGTACAGCCCATCTGTAATCTTTTCAAAATGTTGCTGATTATGACGTCACTAAGAATGTTACTATTAATATTTTTTGACAGAAATATCCAAACAACACCTCTGCAGTCTGGCAGTTACACAGTAAATTGCAGGAGGATTCTGAGTTGTCCTCCGGCTCTGTTTACACTGTGGGGATTGTGGGGTTTGTTCCTGTACCTTCAG
>NW_026570994.1:4466194-4553694 GCF_026225935.1 Boleophthalmus pectinirostris | reverse complement strand
GTTGTTGGGTTTGACTCGGATGCCGTCTTTCTGCCAGACGCCCTCCACGTCCACGTGGGACAGCTCCAGCTCGAAGGAGGCCGTCTCACGCTCGAACACCTCCTGGTCCAACAGAGGCTTACGGACTGTGATTTTTCGAGCTGTGGGGACAAATGAAAAATAGTTCAAGGTTTAATATGAAGTATAATTCATAGTTTTAAAGGTGTAATGTGTATCTTTTCTGGTAGAGGGTCAGTTATGAGATGTTCCACAATATGGCATTAAACTTGTCCATCTCATTTATTAAATTACAAATGTTTTCATTCTTATCTTCTGCTTGTCTCCATGGAGAGTGGGTGAAAGATTTAATACATTCTGTGGAACATTTCAAGAAGATCATGTTAATGGAAAAGCCCCTTTAAACATGTTGTAACATTGTTTCCTTATCAAAAACAAACCTTGTAATTAGCTGAATTAATACTTTGAATATGTCCAGGATTGTTGGGCCACAGCTGCCTGCACACTTTTTAAGTCTAAAAATTATGTTTAGACTCATTCTAACACTTCTGCTACCAGGTCATGTTCATTACCACTACATTTAAGTTACTCTAACGACAGTTATTTTTCCCCAAGCTAATTCCCTGTGCTGCCAATAGGTGAAGCCCTACACCAGATCCCAAACTGAGGGGCACTGCAGATGGAAAATAATGTAATGTACTAATATAATGTATGAGTGTAAATACAGTACTGGTCAAAAGTTTTAGAACACCCTAATTTTTCTAGTTATTTATTGCAGTTCAAGTCGTGCAAGTCCAATGAAGAACTTGAAATGGTGCAAATCAAATCAATAACATCTGCAGCCTTTTACCATCTAAAAAACATAGCAAAAATCAAAGGTTTACTGTCTAAAGCAGACTTGGAGAAACTTATCCATGCGTTTGTCTCCAGTAGGTTAGATACTGTAATGTTCTGCTCACTGGTCTCTCCAAACGAGCTGTGAGACGCTGCAGAACATCCAGAACATCCAGAATGCTTCAGCTCGGGTCCTGACTCGAACTAGGAAGTACGAGCACATAAGTCCTGTGCTCAGGTCTCTGCACTGGCTCCTGTGCCTCAGAGACTTTAAAGCAGCTCTGCTTGTACAAGTCTCTCCATGGCCGAGCACCAAAGTCCATCTGTGACATGTTAGTGTCATATGAACCATCTCGCACTCTGAGGAGCTCAGGGACCGGCCTCCTGCTGGTGCCCAGAGTCACGACTAAACAAGGGGAGTCAGAGTTTCAGGTTCATGCAGCTAAAACCTGGAACAGTCTGAACATGTGAGACAGACTCTTCTGTGACGCTGTTTAAATCCAGGCTCAAAACATTTCTGTTTAACTGTGCAAATAACTGAAAGGTTTTCATTCCACACTCTTCTCTCCAATTTATGTCCCTCTTTTTTAATTTTAATCTTCATGATTATTTATGTTTTGATTTGTTTTTATTATGATTTTAATGTATTTCTTATTCTGTAAAGCACTTTGAATTACTTTGTGTACGAATTGTGCTATACAAATAAACTTGCCTTGCTTGCCTTGCCAAAGAACTGAATAGACAGAGGTAAAAAAAAAAGATAAAAGAACAAAACACAAGTCCAAGCTCTGCCAAAACTACCTCAGGAAAAAAGAACAAGATGGTAAAGCGTTGAAAACCTGGAGTGTCCAGCAGCAGCACAGTGTCCAGACTTAAACCCCATGGAGCTGGTTTGAGATGAACTGGACAGAAGAGTGAAGCAACCTACAAGTGCCACACATTTATGAGAACTTCTGCAACAGACTTGGGAAGAACTTTCTGAAGAATATTTGATTTCTGTTGTAAAAAGAACGAGCCACGAGTGTGTTCAGCTGTTCTATCTGCCAAAGGTGAACACTTTCATTGATCAGTAAACAGTAAAAAATTTGAAAAATTGGTGTCCTAAAACTTTTGACCAGTAGAGTATGTATGGCCACTGTATTTAAAATGTATTATTAAACCATAAATGAACAAAGTAAAGGTAATCAAGAGCATGTTTAAAAGCCAATAAGAATACCAAGAACGCAGAACAGAACTTATACTATAGGACCTTCTAGGACTCAGATGGTGTCTCTATTGTTTGTCCCGGCTTTGGTGTGAAGGTTACAGGGTGAGTCTGAAATAGCAGGAGCTTATCACATGACAAAAGAACATCTCAGCACCTGGAGCTCCAGGATCCAGTGTCCCTCTGCCAAACGCTTTTACACCGATGCTCTGCCAAACTCTTCTTAGAAACACTTACATTATCCCCCCGGGAATAGAACCTGCAACTGGTCCTTTGTGCAATAGGCTGGGTTCATGCTGGAGAATTTTTAAATCTCAAATAGAGGACAGAGATGAATACTGTACAGGGTATTACTTTTAACAGCCCTACTAATTATTAAATGAACTAAAACGAGCTCATATTACACCATTTTCTGACCTATGTTATGACATTTTCTCATCACAAACAGATCTGGAGTTTGTTTCCTTCACACATGTTTAACACACAAATCCTGCAAATTTAGTTTAGCAAAGTTCTTCCAACTTGTGATGTCATGTGGTAATACAGGAAATGCTTCACCGTGTTTTTAAACTCCGTACACCTTCAGTAGAATCATTCGGATCATTTCAGCACTGGAATTGTCAGGTAAAAGGAGCTGTTGAGGCCTGAACCTGAAAACTACCACTTCATGACATCACAAGGTGGAACAGAGCATTTTGACCTTTGGAGATGTAAACAGATTAATAATAAAGGATACATTTTGTGTAATATAAGACCTTTTTTTAGCATGGTATACATACCTCACTACATACCTGTGTTTTGTTGTATGTTGGGTATGTTTGAGTAATCCTGCATATTTGGGCCTTACCAGAACTGCACCACTCTGTGATGTCATTAGGTGTGAGGTCTATAGTTTCTAGATCAATTTATCAGTTGGCTAATTATAGAATTGTATAGCTGATAGTATAATCTGTATATAAGAATTGAAGGTGAGGTGGCTGAGGTGCCCAGGCGTCTCCCTCAGGAGGTGTTCATGTCCCACCAGGAGGAGGCCCCAGGGAAGAACCAGGACACACTGAAGGGACTATGTCTCTGGGCTGGCCTGGGAACGGTTCGAGGTCCCCCCGGAGGAGATGAAGGAAGTGTCTGGGGTGAAGGAAGTCTGGGAGTCCCTACTTAGACTGCTGCCTCCGGATAAGTGGAAGAAAATGGATGGATGGATATAGCAATAGAAAATGTACAACTGTTGGACCCAATACTTTCTGTTCTAGATTGTGAAATAAATTGACCACAGTATGCTGCCTGCAATTATAATTATAATTACAGTATAATCATCTCCAGTGAACCAAGAATTATAGCTCTGACAGCATGCTAGTTGCATGAACGTTGTGAAAAGTATTTATAATGTCAATGTCGTGAATAATCAGAATGCTCTGAATGTAAGTGGTAAGGTAAGTGAGGAAGAACTTTGGACAACTGTCATTTTAAAATGAATTAGTTCTGTTTTCCAAAACTTTTCTTGGGTGGTACTTGGTGTGAAACATTTGTGAAACACTACTTTATAAAAAAAAAAAAGAAAAAAAAAGAAAATCTGACTCACGTTCCACGTTGAGCTTGACCTGCGTGCGGTCGTGCAGGGTCTCGCAGCGGTAGGTCCCCCGGTCGGACAGGGTCAGGTTGTGGATGGTCAGACTGCGCACACGCCCGTCCTGCGTGAGCGTGTACCTGGGGCCCGGCTGTATGACCACCCCCTGCCTCATCCACTGCACCTCCCCCGTCTCCAGGCTGATCTCCGTCTGCAGCGTGGCGTCCTCAAACTCCTCCGCCATCACTGAGTCCATCCTCTTTGTGAACATGATCTGAGCCTCTGAAAACAAAAACACAAAATCACATGAATTGCACTGAAAAGGAACCAGATGAAAGATTCTGATTTTAAATTTCATAAACATAACCTAAGTGCATGTCCCCAGATATGAGGTAAACATGTTCAAATCAAGTATGGCTTTTACTCATAACAATTCTAATGCAGATTTATTCTTAATTCCTCCCCCCAAAAAACAAAAAACATTAAACTTCATGGACAATAGACAAAAAGCAGAATAACTCCTCATGACCTAAACTACTTAAAAACTACCTAAAAAGAGTGCAGGCTACATATACTTCCTTTCATTTTTCAAAACTTTGTATTTTCAGAATATATATTTAATCTGTTTGTTTAGGAGCAGGGTTTGTAAGACTAGTTCAGTTTCAGTCCAGTTACAGCCTGTAGAAACACACTGGTGTACCCCTGTGTACCCCATGTGACCAAAACATAAACCTCAGATTTTGCCCATTAACATTATCTGAGATTACAGTTTGAAAGTAGTTATAAATATATTCTGCAAAGTATCTCTTGGGCCAAAAACATTTACATCACTGTGGGTAGTTCCAGTTCATTAAGTAGGATTCTTTAAATGGAGTAGGTGTAATCCCTCACTGGTCCGGGAATGGTCTGTGGTAGAAAATTATTCTTTTGCCAGAAGGACAAGCTCATCTTTGGCGCCGTCTCAGTGGCTCGATGGCACCTGGCAGACACTGTAGAACCTAATGCCAGTATTTGTGGCACCTGATGTGGCACCTGCCAGACCTTCTGTGACTCCTGTCACCTGTAATCTAAGTTCTCTTCTATGGCAGCGTTTCAACCATTCAACCAGGGGCACGACGACCAGAGGACGCAGGGACCCTGGGGCCACAAGAGCACCTGCCAGAGGACACTTGGAATCCTTTCATACTGTAAAGAAAGGTGGCACTGAATATAAAATAGTCTTTGACATACATTTTATGTCCTTAAGGATGTTTTTGAATGATTTTAGAAAATATAATAGTTATAATTGGCAATGTATTAGAAAACTGAATCATAATTACTAAAGAAACTCAGCAGGCAGCATTAACAAGGAGTACTCAATGTGAGAGAAGGGTCCAGCTGCAGCCTGGGTGTTTCCATCATGACACAAGAAAACCCACTGGACGTTCCTGGTAGCAGAGTTTTGCAATGGACACTGGGTATAACGTCATTTGCCTGGGAATTTTCGTATGTCAATGGAGCCGCTTTGTCTTCGCTGAAAGACCATGATGTCAATAAGTTGGCTATTTATTTCAACAACATTAACTGAGAAGTGTTCTTCTGTTGGCTGTATCACTGATATAACAGTGTGAGACAGTGCTTAGGGGTCAGGTGCCACGAATACTGCCAGGTGCCATATCTGCTTAGATGAAAATAAAAATCACTGCTCTGTGTATCTGAAAATTAAGAAACTTTAAACTTTTGTCTACATCATTAAATGGTTCCCTTTGTATGCACATAAGTATAAATACAATATAGATACAAATTAAACATATCAAATTTAAAAAGGCATTCCAAAAACAGTAGCAAATACATGCAATAAAATAATCCTGTGTAGGAGTCATCAGCGTCTCTTACCCTGTACTTTGAGGCTGGCCTTGCTGACCTTGCCCTCTGCCTCTGCACTGATGCGGGCGCAGTCTAACATCTGGCACTTGTGTATGACCAGAGTGTGGCACAGGCCGTTGCGCATGGCCTCGAAGCGCCCGCCCAACACTATGGGCTCGTTGTCCATCGTCCACACCAGGCTCACGTCCTCTGGAGAAACCACACACTTAAAGGTGGCATCCTCCCCCTCCAGCACCGTGGTGTTGTGGAGCTCTGTCAGGAACTCTACCACCCGAGGCACTGGGAGAAAACAAAAAAGAAACAGTTAAAGAGGACATCATCTTTAAAGGTCCGATGTCACACGAAATGGACTCTTGTGAGCTTTAAGTCATGTTAGAATGTTGTTATCTCATTAAAAACATACCTGGAGTTGTTTTGTTTCATTCACATGTTTGAGTAATCCTGAGTTATTAGTGAAGTTTGACTTTTCAAGTTATCTGCTACTTTTATCGTTAGTTCAGAAGTTAGATTGGAAATTACAGGGCTGAAATTGAAGGTGTATAGAGTTTAAAAACACAATGGAGCCCTTCCTGTATTAGAGTGTGTAGTGTGTGTTTTCAGTAAAATATGCAAGATTTGTGTGTTAAAAATGTGTGAATGAAACAAAACACAACTCCAAGCATGTTTGTAATGAGGAAACATTATAACAAAAATCTGAAAATAGTGTCATATGGACCCTTTAAAAGTGCACTGTGTAACTTTTCTGGTGGAGGGGCCATCAAATGCCAAATTAAACCTTTCTATTGTCATGGAGACCAAACCTGACCAAGTTACGGGTCAGATCTGTGGAGAGGTGACCCTGCTCACAGTCAGAATGCCTGTTTTTCTGTATTTCTGAGCAATAAAACCACCAGTAATTTAATAATTGCAAGGTAGAAATGTTTAATGTCACACTGTGAAACATTTCAGGCAGAGCAATGACATATCCATATGTGCTGCACAGCAGGGGGCACGCTTTATTTTTTTAGGACTTACCTGACACCACCTTCCTGTCAGCTTCCTGGTGTCAAGTAAGGTTTTAAACAATCTCCTCCCTTTTAATAATTTAACCTTTTCTTAAACTGGTTTTAAGAAAAGGCTAAAATTCGTTGTTCATTAGAGCTGAAATTATACCAGAGGCAGACCTGTGTATTGAAACTTGAGGTAGGACGGGTAGTTTTTAAATCAGGGTTTAAAACATGGTTTTAATCCTTTGTTTTAAGGCTAATCTGTCCTTTTATCATAGGATTTTGGTCTGCTACTGTTTTGTTCTGTTTTGTTTTACCGTTTTGTTTTACTAGTTTATTTCTGTTTAGTATTGTTTGTTAAACGTTGGTATATTTTAGCTCTATTGCACCTTTTAAATAAATGTGTGTTTTATTGTTGACGTCCCTGGACTTTTAGCTTTTAGTTCTAGTTTTAGTTTTAGTTCTAGTTTTAAGTTCCTGGGTCGTACTTGGGAGGGGTTTTCGTTCACACTTTGTGTTTTAAGTTATTTTAGATGTGATTGCATTGTAGCATTTTCTGTTTTGTTCTGGGTGGAGCTACCCCCTCTCAAGTCGTCCTTGTTTGGTTAAGTTGTAACATTTATTTCTGTTTTTTCAGATTTGGTTCCGCTGCCCAGGGGCTGCAAGGTTTTATCCTTCTTTTAGTACATTTTATGAATTTTGGTCATTTTATCATTTTAACCTTCTGTCTGGCTCCTTTTATAGAATAAATAATTTTACATTTCTACTTGCCCCTTTTAGTCTTTTAATAAATTTTAATTATACCTTTAAGTCACGTCTCTGTCCTCTCTATTTTACATACTTTACCTGTGGCCTTGGTCATTTTATGTGTCTTATTTATCTATTTATTGAAATCAAAAGGGGTACCTAAGGTCACACACAGAAACAAGCAGGTGATGGACTCCAAACCAAAAAGTTACATAGTGAACCTTTAAAGGCCTCTGATTTTTGAGACTTTTGACAGCCCTTGTATACTCACTCTCCACGGCCAGTATAGCCGCCGTCCGGTCGTCCTTAGACTCGCACGCGTACTCCCCGGCGTCGTCCCGGGTCAGTCTGTGTATGGTCAGGCTCCTCTCCGTCCCGTCCGCCCTGATGGTGTATCGTCGGCTCGGCACGATCTCCTCTCCGTTCCTCAGCCACTGGACGTCCGCTTTGGGCCTCCCCACCTCGCAGCTCAGGGTCACCATCCCGTCCGCGTGGGCCACCATGTCCTGCAGGGGGCGCGTGAACTTCACTCGCATTTCTGTGGAGGGAAAAGTTGTGTTCAAGTTTACAGTGTTGTTCATCGATCAGGTTTGACGAGCAGGCTGAAGTGTGTGTGTCTGTGTGTGTGTGTGTGTGTGTGTGTGTGTGTGTGTGTGTGTGTGTGTGTGTGTACCTTTGACGAGCAGGCTGAAGTGGACCTGGTCAGTGTGTGCGTCACATGTGTACTCTCCAGCGTCAGATCTCCTCAGGGGGTCTATAGTCAGAGTGCGCTTGTATCCGTCCGCCTCACTCTTAAAGCGCTCTCCTTCCACCGGGCTCCAGTCCTTGAGCCAGCGCACCAGAGCGTTGTCCCGGGACACGTAACTGCTCATGGTCAGACTCTCTGCTTCATACCCGATCAGAACTATGTCCTCCTCTTTGTTTAGGAACGTGACCGGAGATTCTGCAGAGAAATATGACAGCATTAGCAGGGTAGGTCTGAAATGTTTTCATACAAATAGGAATAAGACAATGTATGCTGTTCAATCAATGTCTTCTTTTTTTTTTTCTTCATTTTTGCTCAAAATTGATGAAACAATTTTCTGGAGGTCACCTGCCTGCTCTCATGGGAACAAGTTAAACCCATACTTCGGAACATTCTCCATGTGCTTTATGCTATATTGTGGAAGATTACAGGTAAATAAGAGGCTAAATAAGAGTCAGGTTTGTGGAGATGCAAGCTCATTCAGATGAAGCACAAATGGTTTTCTATTTTTTTTAGTGCATCAAAAACATTCAAAATGAAAATAAATAATGCCAAAGTTACGCCGTGGGGCTTTAAATCCTACATTTATTCATTTATTTATAGTGCATTTTTTATTTTATTTATTTAAAAGGGACAATGCATATTCATAAACATATACTTATAAATACGCCAGAATTAGCCCGAAGGCTACTTTACATCTATAGTCCTCGGCAGGTCAGAGAGACAGAAAACATAAGACAAAGTCACACAATAAACAAACTGTCAATGACAATTCACAGAACAAACATGGCAGAAACAGCACAATAAGACACAATCATGACATACAACACTGACATTCATCTAGGAGCAGAACATTAGTGATCACAAATCTGGTTTCTCTCTTAAGCCATCTTTTCAGGTTGGTTTTAAATGTGAAATTTTGATCCTCCATAAGACACAGGTACCTTTAGCTCTTACATTACATTACTAGTACTTAAGATCTGCTACTTGCCACTTGCACGATTGACCATAAACCCCACATACCTTGCACTCTGATGATGCTGACCATCTTGTCATCCCCGGCGTCGCAGATGTACTTCCCGGAGTCGGAGGGCTGGACGTCAGAGATGATGATTTTGCGCAGAGTTCCGTAGCTCTCGATGTAAACACGGGGGTCGTCTGTGAGCAGCCTGTCGTTACAGAACCACCGCACCGGAGCGTTGGCCCGGGACACTTCACAGGCTAAGATCAGCTCATCTCCTGCCACCATCTCCTGGAAGTCCACATCACATGAGTTTCCAATGATACGCACTGGAGGCTCTGAAAACAAGACAACAAGAAGAGGGTTTAAAGGAGAAGCGAAACGAAAAAAAAAATACAGATTGTTTTGTAAGTTTCTATGGTTTCAGTTACATTCAGTGTTACATTTTTGGCCCTATACATTTATGTTTAATTCTATTTTTGTATTCCTTACCTTGAACAGTGACTTGAAAGCTGATCGCATCGTCCCCAGCGTCCAGGAAGTACTCGCCACTGTCCTCCAGCTCAGCGCTCAGTATGACCAGAGAGCGGAAAGCCCCCTCCTCCTCCACGCACAGACGATCGTGGTTCTCTATGCGCTCGCCGTTTTTGTACCATTTGGTCACAGCGTTGGGCCTGGACAGCTCACACTCCAGAACCACGTCATCAGAGAGAGTCGAGGTCACGCTGGTGTTTACGCTGGACTTGTTTAAGATCTTCACTGGAGGCTCTGCAAAAGAAAGAATTTACATAAAGTTAGCTAAATATCAACAATAATATATGCAGTGGTGGGGATGATTCTGCAGTGTTTGTGTTGAATGCAGCTCTGGTCTTCAAAATACAGACCCACCCACTTCTCCTATTGGTTATGCTCGGAGTGAGTCACAGGTGAGATTAACCAATCACTCTAAACTTTGAAGTCTCAGAAGACCCAGACACTTTCACTTCATAATGCAATATTCAAATAAGTGTAACAAGAATCAAATCTAAACTGTGAACTTCTATCTGTCTATAAATTGCGAATGTCTACTAAATGTCAATTTTTTTCACCTTAAAATCAACATTTGGGTAGCACTTTATAATAACTTCGAGAAATCCACTGATCCGGCATTTTCAGTTCCAATAACAACTTTGATATTATAGCTTTAAGTATCTGCTGATATCCAGTATTAGTGTTGCAGTCAAGACCGCACTAATCGAGACCAAGACCAGTCCGAGACCACAGGGTCCCAAGACCAGGACAAGACCAAGATCCCTGAGGGTCAAGACCGAGACAAGACCAAGACTTTTAAAGGTCATTTTTCAACATTTATTTGTTTTACAGTTATTTTGGCACATTTAAATCTATATTTTTTATAAATCTATCTCCATTTTATCACTCGTTGAGTGTCAGACCTCGAGAATGAAACAAGACCGAGTCCAAGCTCCTTTAAGACCGAAACAAGTCTGAGTCTAAGCACCTTCAAGACCGAGACAAGACCAAGCCCAATCGCGGTCAAGTCTGAGATGAGACCAAGACCATAAAAAAAGGTCTCAAGTTCGGCCTTGAGACCGTTTTTTTATGGTCTTGGCCTTGAGTACTACGACGCTACCCAATATTAATTGATAACAAAAATAAAGTTCAAACATTATAAGAACATCTGGGTCAACTATGACCAGTTAATAGCCCTATTACATCAGTTTATATACTTAATCCAGCAATTTTTTTTTTGGATTCTCTATTTAAAACTAATGCATGACGAAACACTTAATTCTTAATGAACAATAAATTCAGGCTTAGTAATTACTTAAGGGAGTATAGGGTTAGGGTATAAATTGAAGGCACATCATGTAACTTGCGGCTCGTCACCTCATGATTCCAGTCCATCAGTTATGTTATTTAGTTTAAATGTGAAGTTCCAAGAATAATATTATCCAGTGTATATGTATTTTTACCTGAAACTTTCACTTGAAAATGTATCTGATTGTCGGTGGCGTCGCAGGTGTATTTCCCGGTGTCCGAGGGGGAGGGGCAGTGGATGGTCAGTCGTCTCACCAGTCCTTCCGCTGACATGGTAACGTTTGGACTCTCCTGTATCTGCTGACCATCCAGGAGCCACGTCACATCTGCGCTTGGGCGAGACACCTCCACCTCCAGAACTATGGGTTTGTCTGTGCTGCACTTCAGAGTCTCCGGGAGGTGTTTGGGCCGAGAGAGAGCAACAGCAGGTTCTGTAAAGGAAAATGTAAAAAGGGAATTGATGAGGCTGATTCATTTGTATAGTTTCACATACAGAGAAAAAAAAACATATGTATAATATTTAAACTTTTTAAAATATCTGATGGCAAATTTCTTGGCAAATAGCTAGATACAGATTACATTTGCTTCTCTGGAAATAAATAAATAAATAAATAAATAAGATTCAGTTCATGCAATAAAAAAGTAGTATTTTAGCCAAAATAAAAGTTCATATAGGGCTAAACTTTATCTCACTGCAAAATTTCAGACAATTATTGTAATGTGCAATTGTATTTGAACATAATTTATTTCCAAATCCAAATCCACTTTATTTATGTAGCACATTTTAAAGCAGTTTCCAAAGTGCTGCAAAGAGATAAAATAAATAAAATGAAGACAACAAATTTTTTTAAAAATTTGGTCATACTAGTCGTAAATCTGGATGAGGTCGGAGACGTAACGTGGGGCCTGTCCACTCAAAGCTTTAAAAACAAACAATAAAATCTTAAAATCAGTCAGTGCAACAACGCTTATTTGTTTTAATCCATTTCTTGGTACACATTTAAAAAACATCCAAGGGTGTTAACATCTGAGAGAAGACAGAAATCTGAACTGTGAAAGTAACACAAGAATCCCATGCATTTCAGAACAGGGTCTAAACTTCAGGGTTATTAGTAGCTTTCACATAGTATAAAACCTAACAGAGACACTGGGAGGGCATCTGACACAGTGGGTGAGCTACACATTCATCCCTACCTGTGATTGTGACTAAGAAGGCCACAGAATCGTCCTCAGTGTCACACACGTATTCCCCTGTGTCCTCCATCGTCGGGACAGGGATGACCAGTGTGCGTTTAGCTTCGTCCACTTCCAGATAGAGGTTGGGCCCCTCCTCCACCTCCAGCCCGTCCTTGTACCAGACGACCGGGGCATCCGGCTTAGACACTTCACAGCACAGGTCCAGTCTCTCCGAAGCCATGTGGGTCAGTTCTAACTCGGGTTCAGTCGGGTAGACGAAGCGAACTGGTGGCTCTGGAAGAGAAATGAGAACATCAGAATTATTCCCTAAATTAAAAATAATAATAATAATGCAATCATATGACCCATTTTAAGTAGATTAATCAAGTAGTAAATAATAAAAGTAGGAACTGTCTCTCCAAACTTGTACTTCAGTATCATAAACTTGACCTACCTGTCACATTGAGCTGGAAGAAGACAGAATCCCCGTCGGTTTCACACACATACTCTCCACTGTCCTCTGCTGTGGTCTCCAGGATGCTCAGTCTCCTGTATGGACCTTCTGAGATGATCTGGAGGTTGGTGCTCTCCTCCACGTCCTGACCGTCCTTGGACCAGCGCACTCGGCCGCTGCTCCTGGACAGCTCACACTGCAGATGCACGGCCTCACAGATGTAACAGTCCACCACCTGGTCGTCTTTAGGCTCCACGATCATCACCGGGGGCTCTGTACAGTTAGGAGTGAGAGAATTATTCAAGATTTTTTTTTCTCTCTTTTTACTGATTGATTTTTGGTTCGGGTGCCTCAGCTTTGGAATGACCTGGCTGAGGAGATAAGGCCAGCACTATTGCTCCTTTGTCTAAACTAAGTTCAGTACAATCCTTGCACTTGATATCCCACCAATGTGTCATATTTTAAATTACTAAAATTCCCAATAAATCAGAACAAAAATTAAAAACTTTCCATATTTTTACATATTTGTCAAAAATGCTGAATTTCCAGTACACTATCCCTCAAACTGCAAATGACTAAAAGTTTAAAAAAAAATGTTATGCCTGTTACATTTTCTCAGTTATAGATTTTGTAATGATTTTTTAAAAAGAACATAATACATATAATTTTAAAAACAGTAATATGAAAATGCAGAATATATATTTTTGTATATATATAATTTTTTGTCATTTTGAGGGAATGAATACCCAGCACATTAATAACAAAATAGCCATAAAACATAACGAAATATAAGACTAACACACATACAACAAAAAAACAAAACAACAACAAACAAGGAGCGGGGTTGTTGTGTGTAGTAGAGAGTTTCTCAATGCTGTGTTTGTATGTGTGTAGTTACATTTTAGGGCAAATCAAATTTCCATTTGCATATTTGTTGTTCCCTTATATGTTTTGTTTTTTGTTTAAAATAAAAAATAAAATAATACAGATTTAAATGTCTTCTTTTGTCTCTTGACGCAAGAGTTTAATGTTTGTAAATAAATTTCTTGCCACATGACCTTACGTCCTTTCAGAGGACTCACTGGATGGTATTTCATTAGATGCCCTGACGAAGACACAACCTGCAGCCAAACTCATTGGCTTGTCCCATGTAATAAAGGACTTGTATCTTCACTTCACTGTCTCAAACATTTTTGACTGCTTTTTAAACTTCGTCACTGTAAGTTTTTATGCTATAAGCACTGTCACTTTGACTGTCTGCTGAACTATTTGTCATAGGATACCTCTGATGTTGACAGTGAACTCCATGCTGTTGCTTCCTGCCTGACACACATACACTCCAGCGTCTGAGGCCTTAGCCGAGCGCACGATCAGCCTCCTCATGGTGCCCTCAGCCTGCAGCGTCACGTGCTCATCAGGACTAAGCTCACAGCCGTCCTTTAACCTGCACAAATCGAAGTATTATATTGAATAATTTCATTAAATTATATTATTTTTATGATCAAATGCGCTTCATAGTTTTAATATACACACTACCGGTCAAGTTTGGACACATTCTCATTCAATGTGTTTTCTTCATTTTTACTACTGTTTACATTGTAGATACAAACTGAAGACATCAAATATATGAAGTAAACAAAAACATGTTTTAAAAGGGCATATTATAGAGGCCAAGACATTTACCAGACCACTTCGGCATCCTCTCTGGAGACATGGCAGACCAGTACCACAGGGTCCAGCTCCATACTGCACTTATGCAGGTCCTCCTCAGGCACAGGGCTGAACAGCACTGGAGGACCTGTACACAAACAGAGAAGTGTTTTAGGGGTGTTCACACTTGCACAATCACCAACACCACTAACTTGTGCTCAAAAAGAAGGCATTATTAAATCTAGTTCTATTTTTTTTATTGTGGACAGACCCCAAATCAGAAACATTATACCATAGATTTCCAAACTACCCTCAGAAAGTGTAAAGTTCTTCTTACCAGCGACGTCCACCTTAAACTCAATAGTGTCGTGGTCAGTCTTGCAGGTGTAGACTCCAGAGTGCTCTTTATCAGCCTGGTGCACCACGATCCTCCTCATGGTCCCATCAGACTGGATGTTCAGCCCCTCGTTCACCTGCAGCTCCTCTCCGTCTTTGAACCACGACACTTTAGCAAACGGATGGGACACTTCACAGTACAGCACTATGGCATCTCCTGCGTCCACCTTTTTAACACTGTCCGACGGCGATAAAGGGGTGAAACTGAACACAGCAGCTAAAAAGAAAAGACAGAAATGATGTTAGTTCAGCGCTGTCTAACAGTTTGTCAAATTGCTACTTATTTAGAATTTATTATTACCATTTTTACCATTTATATTTTGGCTCTTTTTTATTATATTATATTGCGATGTGTGAGCTCCTGTGTCCAAATCATTTCCCTTGTGGATCAGTAAAGTTTGTCTAAGTCTAAGTCTTATTGAAATTCATATTAGAGGAGGTACAATTTTTCTTAAATTTAAAAGTACATATTAATATTCCTCCCACAAAAACAAACAAACGTATTATAAGCAAAGGTATACATTATTAACTACACTTCAGTGCTGCAGAGGCGACCTGTCAGGAGCAGTGGGACCTATCTCCAGATCTTGAGCTAGTCTTGACTACCTTAGCAGGAGGAGTTGGCATATTGTGCATATTTTATGTGGATGGAGGAAACTCAGACTCAGGCAGAACATGAAAACTTCACACAGAAAAGCCCAGACGACCAGGGCATCAAACCTGGACACTTCTTGCTGAGAGGTGTGCCACATGTTAGGTTATATATTTTTATGCACAAATAGTATACAACTTTGATTTTATCTTCACAGTTCCCACTCTTTTTCACTGACAAAATTTCAAAACTTTTCCATGACTTTTTCATGACCTAAAGTGAATTTTCCATGACTTTACGACACCTACACGTGTAGAATTGATCAGACTTTTAGGGCTAAATATGAAATGTTAAACCTTTCCACTCACCTTATGGTTTGGATTACAGTTTTTGAACATTCAAAATCCTGTCAGTGCATTTATTGTTGTCTTTTTTAAACAAAAGGCACAGACATTCAGAAATAATCATAATAGTCTAATGAAGTCATAGTGTTTGGTCCACAGAAACAAAGAGACAGTGTCAGCAGTCACCTCCAGTCTCTCTCTAGAACCTTCAAATCAGGCAAGAAATCTCAGGGTAATAATGGACTCAGACTTGAACTTTCAATAACATCTGCAGCCTTTTACCATCTAAAAAACAGACTTGGAGAGACTTATCCATGCGTTTGTCTCCAGTAGGTTAGATACTGTAATGTTCTGCTCACTGGTCTCTCCAAACGAGCTGTGAGACGCTGCAGAACATCCAGAACATCCAGAACGCTGCAGCTCGGGTCCTGACTCGAACTAGGAAGTACGAGCACATAAGTCCTGTGCTCAGGTCTCTGCACTGGCTCCTGTGCCTCAGAGAATAGACTTTAAAACAGCTCTGTTTGTACAAGTCTCTCCATGGCCGAGCACCAAAGTACATCTGTGACATGTTAGTGACATATGAACCTTCTGCACTCTGATCTGAGGAGCTCAGGGACCGGCCTCCTGCTGGTGCCCAGAGTCAGAACTAAACACGAGGAGTCAGCATTTCAGGTTCACACAGCTAAAACCTGGAACAGTCTTCCAGAACATGTGAGACAGTCTCTACTTTGACTCTGACTCTCTCTTTTTTTTTTTTTTTATCTTTAATTTTATTTTTTATTTATGTTTTGATTTGTTTTTATTGTGATTTTAATGTATTTCTTATTCTGTAAAGCACTTTGAATAACTTTGTGTACAAATTGTGCATTAAACTTGCCTTGTCTTGCCTAATGAGAACTTATCAGAATGCTGTAGTTGCATGAAAGAGAAACTAAAATTCTTTTCCAAAACTTCCATTGAATTTACAACATTTTATAACTTTTCCAGGCCCAGAAAATGACAATTTCAATTTCCATGACTTTTGCAGGATTTCCCTGACTGTGGGAACCCAGTATCTTCATTCCAATGTCAATTATATTACAATTGCACTAAATGTATGTTGTGTGCTTACTTAACAAAACCATAATATAACAAATAGTATGAACAAACAATGTAGTGAGATGCCTTTGAAAAAGGTCCCTCCTTGTGTTTGTCCTGGTTTGACCTTTCCACCGATGTCACGCATCAGGAAGTAAAAGCCGGTGCGGGCCATAGCTGCTAGCAACAGGATCACCGCAGTCATGGCACTTAGGTGCTCTAAATGTCACCGTACTTAGGCGTAAAGCCCAAAGAAGTGCTGCGGTCATCGCGGAACCTTTGCTGTGGGTGTTTTTGGAGCGGCCGAGGCGTGCTAACTCGTGTAATCGAATCAGGACTCGGACTGCTGAGCCTGCCCTGTTTGTTTGCACCTGTAATCACCACGTCTGTCTCCTACCGCCTGTGTGCACTTGTGGTACTTTTGACGGAAATGGACTGAAATGGGCTGTATGGAAATGTGTTTCCTATTAATACATTGTCAGGAATATATTTAATACAACCTCATCAATGTCTCAGTGTCAATTTAACTTAAAAAAACTGCTCTTATATTGGATAGGCTATTTATACTAACCCCCACCTCCATTTGGTCACACAGGCTACGTTAAGGGATTAAAGCTCAATTTGTATTTTTTGTGAAATCTGATTTTTTTGTGAGGTCGTTCACATTCCCAATCAAATGTGACTTGTCTGTCGTACTGGAGCCAGAACATGTACACCTTATTTTTTTAAGTTTTAAGGAGGAGATTGAGAAGGATAAAGTTTTTGGCCATGGCTTTTCATGGGGCAGTAGCAGCAACGTCTGTAGAAACGAACGTGTGGGTGCAGAGTCGTAGCCAAGAGTGATGGGATTGAGATGTGCTTCGCTGCTTCACTTACACGGAGTTCAGACACAGTTTTCATATGGCGAGAAGAATGTCTGTGTACATTTGTGAGCGCCTACATGTACCACTCTGGCGGGAGGAAACACGTCTTCACTGACCTATTTCATTGACCAAATGCGTTGGCGTTGGGCTGTATTGGCTCGCAGCAGGTGCTTGTTACCATGTTGTTATGACGTGTAGGTGGGATGAATGTGACCTTTCAGACTAAAGTCGCATGTCAAAAGATCAGATATGTATGGGTTTTAGGAGCACATATCCAAGTGGCCTGGGTCGCATTTGAAAAAATCAGATCTGTGTCATCATTTAAAATCTGATTTTGGTAACTTCAGGCTGCAGTCTGAACACAGCCATAAATAAATGCAAAAACAAGTTTTTTTGAAACTCTATACTATACATAACATATAAGAAAATTGGAGCTACTATTTGGCAGCTTTAATCTATCAATACTTCCAAGGGATCGAACACAAACAACTGTACTCACATGTGACTTTGAGCACTGCAGAGTCCCTCACTCCGTTGGCTATGAAGGTGATCTCTGCCCCGTCCTCCATCGCCTGTGTCTCCTGGATGACCAGCGTGTGGTGAGCCTGAGACTGCTGGATGAAGTAGCGTCCACCATTTTGGAGCTGAGAACTGTTCAGGAACCACGTCCCGACCATGGAGGAGGACAGCTCTATGGAGAAGCGAGCCTCCTCTCCCTCCACCACCTCACAGGCCTGAAGAGGGCTGTGGATCTTTGGACCGGGAACTAGAAGAAAAGTCAAATTGAGAGAGTGAAAAGATGAAATCAATGTTATTGAAGACACAACCATTTCACAGTTTTGAATGGAAGAATCAAATCCACTCCAGTCCACTTTTCTAAAGCCAGGAGGGTGTAAGTGCATGTAACTGCTATTGGTTTTTGCCAGCTAATGTTGGGGCAGGGCAGACACCGCAGATTGTGCACGGATATCGGAGCAGTCAACACCATATTGTTTCGCTCTGTTGGTTCATATTGTTTTTTTCTATGGCTTTTCATAGACTTTAATGAGAAGACAGCTCAAATTAAAATAATTATTGGAGAAGCTGATGGATGTTTCACTAGCAACTATAACCAATATGGTGGCAGGTGGCAAAAATGATTCATGGATTTTTGCTTCTTCTGAGGATTTTGCATTGAAAATAAATTATATTTTATTTTAAATTATGAATCTCTATAACAACGGTTCTAGAAAATCATAATAAAAAATTGTATTCCTCTCATAAATTCATCTGCTCCTCAGGGCTGTGTGCTGTCGTCCTAGTTCTACATTAGTTCTACATTATGTACAGCTGACTACAGAGCCTCCTCTCTGTGAATATTTACTGGAGATACAGTCCTTCTTTTTCTGATCATGGCCCAGTCAACATCATGATAAAAACATGCAGAAGTTCATACAGTCATAGGACCACTGTATCCAAGTAAATGTGTTATAGACTAAAAGAGAGGTGACTTTCTCCAACACGTCTTCTAAATAAAACCTGTCTGCCGAGCACAGCTAAACTGTGTGTGAAAATAATTGGACTTCCTGTCAGATCTCTCTCCCTGTGTGAGCAACAGATGCCGAGGAGCAGGTGCACTGTACGACCTGCCAGCTCTCTCCAAGTGTAACACACAGACCTCTCCTAACTATCTCTTCCACCTCCGGGGTTGATAAAATGCTTTATTTACTTTACTTTGAGGCAGACAGCGTGCAGCACTCAGATGTTGTTGCAAAGTGCAAAGAAATGTCGAAAAAGTTTTATGCACTCTATTGTAAAAAAAAGGTACCCTTGACCTTAAAGGGCCCATATTACTGATTTATTATATATTACTATTCTGAGCTATGTTATAATGTTCTTTCCTCATCACAAACCTGCTCTAGTTGTGTTTAACACACAAATCCTGCAAATTTAGGTTGAGTCAGTTTTACGTAATATGGACCCTTTAATTCTAGTCTGATTCATCAGCCAGTTTCACTTCGTAGAAACTGTCTGACCTCGCAGTGCTCAACAGTAGGCAAGTACTTTTTTTCATTTAACCAATGGCTGCTATTTAGTTGTGACGTATGTAATGCGCCGCTAACGAGGCTAACTGGTATATTAAGCTTTTCCCAAATCGTAGGAAGAAGGACAATAATGTCTTTCCCCTTGATAAAATTCACTAAACATTCTCTTTCTTCTGGCTTTAAATCCTCGATCTTGGGAATCGTTGCCAACACAGAATGTATGGCTCTTCACTGATTGGCTGGTGCCTGAACTCACACTCCTGGGGTTTTTGCAAATCGTCTAGTGTATTCTGATTCTTGATCTAGTTGCTGGAGAGAAATAGAATTGAGTGGAGGCACTAGGTGGCACCAGCCTGGCTACTTTAATTCCGCTTGTTTCCATAACTTACCCAGATGAACCGTTTTGGGGAACTCCACGTGCCCGCTGCGCCCGTACTTGTTGATGCAGCACACTCTGAAGCGGTAGTCCCCCTCCCCTGGCACGCTGTCCCCGGACACTTCGGCGGAGGTGGCGGTCTCCGAGCTGAAACACTTCTGCCACTCCTGGGAGCCCACCTCCTGCCTCTCCACCACAAACATGGAGCGAGTGGTGGTCTGGCTGTTGGGGGACGGGGACCAGCTGAGCAGAGCGCTGTTGGGTCGGTCGTCGTCCATTTTGATGTTGATTGGGCAGATGGGCGGGAGGTGTCGTGTAGCTACAGGAAAGCAAAGATTTTATTGAGAAATTGTGGTTGACTGTAAGGAGCTGACTGTAAAAAGGATTTGACTAGGGCGTGAGAGAGATTGCTAAATTACTCAAACTTTATAACTTGGTAGAGAGCTAAAAAAAATTCTATTCCACAGAACAACCCCTCTTTAATTGTTGCAGTATATAGAAATGTAATAAAGGTATTGATTGTTTTTATTGTCATTTTCCAGACGTACCTTTAACCTTGAGTCTGGATGTTGTGGTGGACCTCCCTGCCACAAAGGTCACGACCCCAGAGTCCTGGTAGGCCACGTTGACGAAGACGAGGATGTGTGTCTTGCCGAAGGACTTGAGGATGGTCTGGTGGGTCTCGTGTTGTTTGATTCCGTCTTTGAACCAGTGGACCTCCATGTCGTCCTGGTCCACCTCCACACAGAAGGCCGCATTCTCCCCCTCCAGGACCTCCAGCTTACGGGGCAGTTTACGCACGATGGGGCCTGGATGGAACAAAGGGTTACAAAGAAAAAAAACAGCTAAAGAATGACGGGGGTTGTGAGCATTTACCAGGGAGTACTTGCAATGATTTCAGATTTAGAAAGAGGTAATAGAAATATTTAATAGAATTTGATTATAAAATATGCTTTGTAGGACAATTTACGTCCCTGAGATTTTTTGTAGCAAATTTTGGACATTAAAACAAGAATGTAAAATTGTGGATTTTTTATTTTTTTTTTAACTAGAAAACAGATTCATCCTTACGCCTGTGTATACTTTGAATGATGTCAATCAGATTTAAATATAAATCAGCATAATACTGAATAGCATTTGAATATAAAAGTTTTCAGGACACCTTCCTTGATAATTTTATTGTAGGATATTTTGGACATTAAAAACAAGTGCACAGTAAAATTGTAAAAAAAAAAAAAAAAAAAGATAATTTACTAGAAAACAGATAGTTTATTCAAGTTAGGGGCACTTCATTAATCACAAATTACAGTTTGGGGAATAGTGTTCTTCATGACATCATGACTGTGGGAATGATAGTGGTTAGGGGTGAAAAAAATATTGAAATATCAATATATATCGTATCGTTTAATGTGGTGATACAGTATCGATATCGGGGGCTGCTGTATCGATATCGCCAAGAGTATTTGGTTTATTTTACAAAATTATTTTGTTACAGCTACAGTTTTGTTGCTTATTTAGACGAAGGAAACACGTTTATGCAACACATTTGACATTTCCATTTTTTTGATGATTAAAATGTTTGTATTTCATATTCACTTTGCACAAGAAGTGGTTTAAAAAAGATTCAGTGTAAGAGTCATGATTTAGCCTTTATTTTTATTGAACAGTATCGAATCAATTGAAATCTATCACACTGAATCGTACTGAATCGTAAGCTCACTGTACGAGATAGGTATCGTATTGTGGCCTGTGTATCGAGGTATTTCATCTTCTGAATGATCCCCAGCCCTAGTAGTGGTGTTCGTAAGGTTACAGTCATGAACTCATGATGAAGTCATTCATGAATCATGATGAACTAATGCTTTATCTCATGTACCATTATTAAGTGTTACATTAATGGTAGTGAGGTAAACATCAAATACACTGCAAATCATTTTGTTGTATTCAGAATTTATCTTGAGTTTATACATTTGAACTTTTTGTTTTTGTGCTTGTTTTGTGCGAATGTTTCCGTGCATTTCTGCTGATTGCCTGTGTAATGCCTCAGTCGTCCAAGATCCACACCAAACGGACGTTGAATTTTATCAGATGGACAAAACTTTTATGCAAACACTGCAAGAACTAAAACTAATCCTGGAAATTAGGACTAGACCAGGACTAAACCAAGACAAGAAGAGGACCACCAAACTAGGTCTACTTCAGGACCAAACTGAACTCAAACCAGGGGCAAACAAGTGCGAGTATGAACACACCCAGAGTGAATTTTTCCAATCTTCCCAAGTAGCTTCAGAACTGGGCCAAAATGTATACACAAAATTCAACCTTGCAAAACTTTAGGGAGCAGGAGTGCTACTTGGATGTACAGAGATTGTGAGCTGAGGTTCAAGTACATTTTAACTTTATCTGCCATGTGGTATTAAAGGCTTCTTTTGCTATTATTATAATATCTTGAAATTATAGTCTAAAATTATGATCATTTCTTAAGTTACAACTCATTATTTTATCTTTTCCTTTGCAACACTTTTACATATTTTACTATTTTGATCAGACAAAAGCAGTGCGTACCTTTGACTGACAGTTCGGCGATGCTCTTGGCTCCATCAGGCATCTCACACAGGTACACCCCGTCGTCGTCCATGCCCACGTCCCGGATGGTGAGGCGCCTCCTGGTGCCCTTCTGCTCCATGCCGTACTTCTGGTTGGGCATGAGCCTCTGGTCCTCCAAGTACCAGGCGGCGGGCAGGGTCTCATCAGGCATCTCACACTCCAGCACAGCCACATCGTTCTCAGACACCTCCACGTCCTTGAGCTGCTTCCTGAACCGCACCGAAGGGCCTAACAACAGAAAAGCAAGAATTTCATATCAGGGCACTCAGTTCTCACTCATGCGATGCATTTCACAAACAGCATTCAGTCTCGGGGTGATAGTGTGATCAGCAACTTATTTTATTTGTAGAATGACCTTGGGGCTGCAGTGGTTGTGCATGAGTGTTGGACAAGTTCTAATGTGGATGTGCTCACCTCAGTTAGCAGAAACTGAATCCCATGATCGGCCATGGACTTTTTGTGCATGTAGTTAATATGTATATTATTTGCAACACGTCACTACACAATATTACATTATGTTAGATTGTCACATAATTATGATATAAGGAATGTAAAATATATTATTTAAATTGAGGTGAACTGAAAAATGTATAAATTATGTTTTGTTTTATTAGGTGTAACTTTACTCTAACCTAGTTTCTGCTAGTTCTGCACTATCACTCTGGGATGGCTCTCACTGAAACTACTTTAGAAAAGAAAGAACTTTCAGTGGAATACTTTCGTCATTTAGTATATGTACAGTCTATACACCATATATATTTTTCCCCATCCACAATCACATTTCTTGCTAAATCTGGTGTGACATCCCACATCCCAGTACAGGTTCATTGTAGAAGCAGCACTTAGAGTAGAAATTAGACCACTGTGTGTTGTCAGCATCCAATTATAAAGCATTTTATTTTTTGTTGATTATCAGAAAGTGTGCTTGTAGCATGCTAGTTGTTGTGAGTTTAACCTTGATGAAAAAAAATCCACCCTGGCACCTGAATGTGGTAAAAAGGAATAACTAGACCACTGCAAAATGAACTAGTTTGAAGTCAGTAAAAAACAAGGGCGAAGGTTTGCATTGGGACGGTGGGGACATGTCACAACCTATATTTTGGAGGACAAAATAGTCCCTACCAATATTTGACATTTTATTTTAATAAACAAAATCAATAAAATGTCTGATATTTTTCCAAACTCAATAGTATAAATTTAACATGTTTTAATTCACATTTTGCTTGTTAAACGTTCTGAGATGTATTCAGTGATATGACGACAGGGTTACCCCTGCCACTAGTTCATTGGCTGTAACAGAGTGATGTCATTAGTGATGCCAGGAAGCTAAACTGGGGAAGCGGCAGAACAGTGAGGAAGATGTCGGCTTGAGCAGGCGTGAGTGAAGACGCTGCACCAAACTTTGAAAAACTTTTCAAAAGGAACTTACTTGGCTTCATCTTCAGTTAAACTTGACTTATAAATGAGTCGCCGCGGAAAAAGAGCGACTATTACCACAAGTGCAACTCCCAAAACGAAGCCCTACTCGTGTGCTGTTAGCAGCCCGACTCTACTGACAATATTCAATGGACATGACCTCACAAATATCTCCTCACCAACAAGCAAAGGGAAATCTGCTACAAACTTCTACATCGCTGTTATCCCATAAAACAACCTACAAGTAAGTACAAGTAATCTATTAGTTGGTTTCATGAGTTGATAATGTTCTCCACCAAAGCTGAGACCAAACCTACACCCTTGTTAAAAAATTAGGTACAGTCTTGAACAACTAACTTTCAGCTACAGTACAGTCATGAAATTTACCTTTGACAGACAGATGCACTGCACTCAGTGTATTCCCCAGTGCGTTGGAGGCGGCGCACACGTACAGCCCCGTGTCCTCTCTCTTACAGTACAGAACCTTCAGCGTGTAGTATCCCTCCCTGTCCTCAAACATCAGATGCCTTCTCCCTGGATCCAACGGAACTCCATCCTTCTTCCACACGATTTCCGGTTTGGGCTTCCCCGTCACCAGGCAACGGAACTTGGCGTGTTTCCCCTCTGCCACCGCGAACTTCTTCACTTTCGACGGATTGACCGGCGTTTCGTCTTTGTTCCGGAGTATGCCTAGCCTCCCACTTCGTAGCCTGGGTGAGTTTTGGCTGTTCGTGTGCCCGCTGGACGACCTCTTGCTGTCTTCTCTCTCCGGCACGGGTTCTACGAGTAAAACCGCGCCCGCCAACGCTTCGCCGTTACAGTTGACCGCCTTGCACGTGTACACCCCTTTGTCCGGGATTCTCGTTCGGTAGATCTTGAGTTGGAACCATCCGCCTTCTTGACTGCTCACGCTAAAATGGGAGTTTTCAAAGATATCTCCGAGCTTTTTACCATCTTTCTCCCACTCCACTTCTGGCAATGGAGAACCCCAGATCTTACACGAAAACGCTGCATCCTCTCCCCGGTCAACTCGTAGCGACAGTGGTTTGATAAGGAATCGTGGACGGTCAGAACTCAACTCATCGTCATCGTGTTTTTCCATCAACTTGTTCATCTTTTCCTCTCCGTTAACTAACCTTCCATTTTCATTCACGCAATTTCCGTTTTGTAATTTGCTATATCCGTTCACTTGTCTTGAATCTCCATTGACGACTGACTGTTGGACTTGCTGTTCTTCCACTTTTAAGGTAGCGGCTGCGTACGTTTCGCCCACATTGTTTTTGGCCTTGCATATGTACTGGCCTGCATCTTCTGGTGTTACTGAGCTTATAGTTAGAAGAAACGCTTTGCCGTCCTCCGATAGCTTGTAGCGGCCCTCGGAAAAGATCTGGATATTTTTGCGTTCCCAAATCACGTCCGGGCGAGGGTCTCCGCCGATTTGGCAGCGTAGTGTGGCGTCGCTTCCAAAAGGGGCCAGCACGGGACGCGGATACCCCAGTACACGCGGGGCACCTCCGAAAATATCCATGGTCGGTCTTCAACTTGTTCTGTATCTGTAAAGAAGAACACAGGCCCATAAACAAATCTTGTGGTGTGCCTATAAATTATATTGATAAGCTCTACACTAGCTATTTTTTTTGTACATATTTTATTTTGCATTCTTTGTTTATAAACTACTTGGTCAACTCGGCCTCAGTATTACACATTTTACTGTTTATTTTTTTTTTTTTTTTGTATTAGGGTTACATCACATTTATTGATATCACTTGGTGTTTGATATTAGTTCCAGGATGACAGGATTATTCTATTTCTCAGCTGTTTGTTGTGTTTGGTCCAGAAGTCTCTTTTGTTTGAACTTTTTATATACATTGGTAATCAATAATTACTTATCATTCTAAAAAAAACTGTTTTGAGATAAATTATTGTCATTTCATGCAACAAAATGATGTACTTGCATTGACACACAACTGAAGCTGGATCTTTGCATCTATTTGTTTAGAATTTATTTAGGCTACAAAAGTAATTAAGAATTTAACCCTGATTGCCATTGTTATCATAAGAGGAAAAATTGACTAGAGTAATGCAGTTTAAATATATCTATCAACAATAGCTAGCTATTAGCAAGACGTGCTAGTGAATGCTTGCGTCCAAATTGGGTTCCACCGCCTACACTGACATCCCTTCATTATGACATGTCTCTATTTAGATGTGCCGATATTACGACATGCCTCTATTTAAACGTGCCGGATTTACAACCCTTTTTAGAATCGCTATTCCAACATGAATCAGTGCAATAGGCCTATCTGACAACTATGTGACAAACAAATTACGCAAATTACGCAACATTTGTTCGAAAAAATGCACCGTTCAACAAGGGAGTGTCTGTGAATCTGTTTAAAGACCACTCTGCATTTTTACAACTGAGTCCATGCTGCTGTATTGTGGATAACAGGCCATTTTGGGTATGAGTGAGTATAATATGGTATCACATTAATATTATTCATGTCGGAAAAGCGGAATGTTATAGTGAAAATAGTGCCACTACTTCGACAATGAAAAAAAAAAAAAAAGTTGAAGTAGTGGGACTTCGCACTGTTTGAAAAATAATGTTTATGCCGCTACTCGGGCAATTACCATATTTTTGGACTATAAGGAGCACTTAACATCCTTTAATTTTCTCAAAAATCATCAGTGCACCTTATAATCCGGTGCGCCTTTACGAATAAATTCTGGTTGAGCTACTGACCTTTAACTGATTTTCTGTGGTACACGGCGCTAAAAAATCTGTGAAAATGTTTTAGTGCGACTTTGGTAAACTATGAAGTTGCACCACTTGATGGATTGTTGGAGAATTATGGCTACCATAGTTAGGAGCCTCAAGGAGTAAGTCGTGTCCTTTAGTCCAACAGAAGCTGACAGCATCAGTGCACAAGGAGCGAGCTGTTTTTTCAGAGCTTATAATTTATGCAAATGAGCCATGTGCTTTTAAGTTTAATTTCTGTAAAACGTAAACAAATGTGCGCAAATCTGCATTAAACACATTATTATTCAATGTATATTTGAGTCGTCCTCATAGGAAATAAACCAAACTTAAATGATTCAACCACATTCCTATTCATAATTCACATTCACCAAGACAGGGAGGCAACGGCGGGCGAATTACGTCACGATCTGCCAATGGATCGTGGACGTCTGGGCTAAGGGATCAGTCTCAATTGTCGTCTGTTTGTTTCACTTAATGCACCTTATAATCCAGTGCACCTTTTTTTGAAAATACACGAGATAATTCAACATTATTGATATTGCGCTTTATAATCCGGTGCGCCTTATAATTCAAAAAATATGGTACACGCCAATGTCTAAATAGCGGAATGTCGGAATAGCAGCATGTAACCGTAAATTAGTCCAATAGAGGTGTATAAAAAATAACCACCCCATGACATCAGCAGGTGGAACAGCTCAGTTTGAGATCCTAAATCTTACTTTAGTTTGAGAAAGTATCAAACAAAACACTGTAAGTTTTAGAAAATATTAGCATAATATTGGATCTTTAGTGATTCCTATACATTGTTTGGTTACTTCCTGGTTGATTGTAGCGGTTAGCCCAGACGAGCATGTTTAGCTGCTTTTGGGGCTCACCCTCTTTACAGCTGGCCCTGGACGTCACTGAAGAAGGTATTTATAAATCCACTGTCCTAAAAATGACTGCCCCATATGTCAGACTAACTGCAAAATCTTCCACCTGAAGCCACCACACTCACCATTCAAACTTGAGAACCAATCTTGGAGGTCAATGTCAAGTAAATACCACTTTGAAAATCCTTTTTATTTCGTAGTATAATTTGTTTTGTACTTTAGTTTGTGATGATGAGGCACCGTGTTGTGTTTGGCTTGCTACAAATATTGCCTAACCTCATGGATCATATGGTTTGAAAGTAATGCAAGCTTAAGGTGACCGGATTTTCAAAATAACAAACTGGGACACACCGGGTTGGAATGGTTGGTAAATAAAACTGAAAATAGTGCAACATTGTCCATTCTCGACTCAAATGTACTGTAGGTCAGTCATAATCTAAGGGACTTTCAAGCAGGTTTTTCTCTATTTTGGATAAACAAATGACAATATATTCCCCACTTTACTGTTTGTGAGTTTCAGATTGGTCCAAAACAGGGGCACGTGGGACATTTCTTGTATAAAACTGGGACAAATCACTGGTTTTGGATAAATATGCTGGTCTGGGACAGAGGTCACAGGGCTCAAAACTGGGACTGTCCCAGGTAATTGGGGACGTCTGGTCACACTATGCTGGCTTTAATTACGCAACAAAAAAATAATATCTTAAAAACATATTATATTACGTAGGCTGAGAATCAAAAGGCATAAAAACATGTTTTGAACTCAACTGTTTGTCCACAGTTATGTCTTAACATACCTAAAGAATTGTTTACCCTTCACTTTCATAATGCATACTTCCTGCATACATGTTTACATATGTTAATAACTTCACTTACATCATTTTGACATTAGCTTTTCAAGTCAATTCTCGAGCAGTAATACAGCCTTACACCTTTTTAGCATTGCATAGTGTTGTGTTAAGAGGTTGGGTTTTATTTTTGATTTATCAACTAAGTGCTTTGTCTTATTTTGAATGGTAAACTTGGAGAATTTGGCAATGAGTAAAGGCAGTACTACTTTATAATAACTACATGTTAATTAGTCTTAATAAAGCATTAAGACTTCATTCAAAATGACAAATAGTTAATTAAGACCATAACTATTACTAAGGGTTAGTCAGTTCAGCAGTATATAGTAAGGCTGAATCATTCTTTAAAGAGTATTTGTTTATTATGAATTAAGTCATGCTTTATTAAAGGTACAGTATGTAACTTTCTGGAGGCATGGTAGAACCATACTCCATTTAGAAACTTTCTCCATCATGATATGACAGCATTTCTATGGAGACAAGCGTGGAGAAGAGGCTCACCGAGGCCAAACACGAGTCAGGTTTGTGGGGATGCAAGGTCATAAGTTGTAAAATGTAAAAACTCTTTTACTACTGAAATAGACTTTTACTAAGTCTGTTTTAGGCTATAAAGTTACACATTGTGGCTTTAAGTCTATTTAAAGTGTAACTATAATAAAACATACATCTGAACATTCCACTCCATGGAAATAGATTAGTATTATTATTATTAGTAGTATTAGTATTAGTAGTAGATTGGCTGTATTATTCCATTCTGTGGAATAATACAAAGGAACAACATTGCCACTGAAACAAGCCAGAGAGGCCCTCTTTCAGGCCAAATTAGGGTCAAGTTTGTGGAGATGCAAACCCACACATAGTAAAGACATGTGTTTTTTATCAACATTATTAAAAACACGTTTTTATTTTAGTCTATATTTTGGCAAAAAATGTTACATACTGTGGTTTTTAGGCTAATTAAAATGCATTTATTATAAAGTGTTACGCACGCCATCAAAAATACCACATACCTTGTTTTGCGTGGCAGCTAACTCCCCCTCTGGACCTGACAGACTTGAGTAATATTGAAGCTGGCAGTTACTCGAATGCAGATGTCTTTCCCAAAATACTCTTGACCTGTATCCGTCTGTTTAGAGATCGTCACAAAGCTCCCATCCACTTCCTCAACCTTCAACCTTTCCTTTTCGTTTTGTAATATCCTCAACTTGAACCAGCCCTTTATTTCTTAACAAAGTCGCGCATACATCCATGGAAAAAAAACTCCTATCTTCACTGGGGTTCCTTGATTGCGATGTCGCGTGGCAGAGAGGAAAACATGTACAAACGGCTATCGTCTTGGTTCTGTCATTGTCTGTGGAGAGAGAGAGAGTTGGAATGGCTGGAGTAGGGGTAGGCAGAGAGAGAACTGGGGGGGTATAAAATGCTTTGACAGTTGCTCCTGCCCCAAGCCCCCCTCACCTCCTCTAAAAATAGCCCCGGCTTCCATGGCAGTGGCACTGATAAAGTTAGGCTCTCCATTCAGGACTATGGACGGCTAAAGATAGGGTTTGTGAGAGAAGGAGGGGGACAGGGTCTATGGCGGACAGCTTAAGCTTAAGAGATAGACTCAGTTAAACCTCTGCACAGAAAGGCGGCAGCTGGGAACCCAATGGCGTGACTCATGTTGGACTATCAAACCGAAAATAAAACATGGTAATTCTCCAGCTAGGTACTCTTGACCGTGAACCTCGCTTCAAGGGACTGCGTACGTATCTTGTGTGCTTACTGGTCTAAAAACGGTACTACAATGACACCAGGACCTTAAAGAGGGGATGTTACACTTCTCCGGGGTATTAATTGCTAACAAATAACGCATAATCTAAGTCACTCCCCCTTCAGAGCACTATCACAACACAATCCTGCATCCCACTAATGAAAAAAACTGCACATCGCTTTACAGGTTTGTGATATATCCGCATCGTTTAATGTGATGATACAGTATCGATATCATGGGCTGCTGCGTCGATATATCGCCAAGAGTATATTTTGGTTTATTTTACTCAATTATTTTGTTACAGAGCTACAGTTTTGTTGCTTGTTCAAGGGGAGGAAACTCGTTTATGTGACACATTTGACATTTTCACTGTTTTGATGATTAAAATGTTTGTGTTTCATATGAACTTTGAACAAGAAGTGGTTTAACAAAGACTTTTAGTGTCACAACCATGATTAAGCCTTTATTTTTTATCAAACCATATCGAATCAAATGGAAATATATTGCACTGAATCGTATAGAATCGTCACTATATTGAGATATGTATCTTATCGTGGCCTAAGTATCAAGGTGCACTACCGGTCAAAAGTTTTAGAACACCACACTTTTTCCAGTTTTTTACTGTTTACTATTGACCAAAACTAAACTTTTGATTGATGTGTGTGTCCACCTTTGGCAGATATAACAGTTGAACACACTTGTGGCTCTTTTTTTACAATAGAAATCAAATCTTCTTCAGAAAGTTCTTCCCAAGTCTGTTACAGAAGTTTCCATAAATGTGTGGCACTTGTAGGTTGCTTCACTCTTCTGTCCAGTTCATCCCAAACCAGCTCCATGGGGTTTAAGTCTGCACACTGTGCTGCTGCTGGACACTCCAGGTTTTCAAGCTCAACATTTTGTTATTTTTTCCTGAGGTAGTTTTGGTGTTTTTTTGTCTTTTTTTTTTTTTTTTTTTACCTCTGTCTGTTCAGTTCTTGCCTTTGTACCATTCCAAGCTCTTCATTAGACTTGCACGACTTGAACTGCAATAATTAACTGGAGAAATTAGGGTGTTCTAAAACTATTGACCGATAGTGTATGTATCGTATCAGCAACTTCGGAATGATACCCAGCCCTATTTATGAAGTTGTAGTGTATTGTTTTGTGTCCTGCTTTTGTAGATTTGGCTTGTAGGCGGAGCAATGGACAGAATCTAAAACCTCTTCAGGCATGTTTTTGATGACGGAACAAACATGAAAATTGAGGACACACATTTGTCTCATTCTCAGTTTATGGACAGACCATGCCTCATGTGAAAGCTCAGAACCTCCAGAATTCCCTCCCTGAGCTGCAGAGGCTGCACTAGCACTGACTCATGACTGGTTGCAGATGTTGGGGTTTGGGTAGTGATCATTCAGTCAGACAGAGAGGCATGTGAGAGAGGCATCATTTTGCCTTCTGATTGGATAATCAACTTGAGAACCAAAACACCAAACAATTTCGCCATCATGTTTATGTAACCAAGAATGAATCAGCATTACAATTGTTATCAGTAAAAGATTTATTTGATTTAAACAGGTTTAAAGTTAGGTCTGTGGAATTTAACATCAAAATCTTACATACACTTCCTTTAAGTTTACCAAATAAATATTAAAATGTACTTTTCACTCTTACTTTTACTAATTGGCCAATTCAGGTCACTACCTCAGGAGTTTTACCTGTAACCAGAAGTGGGAAGTGTAGCAAAAAACTGTACTTTAATAAGAGAAACATTACTTAAAATAGTGGTACAAGATATTACTGAAGTAAAAGTAAAAAAGTATTTGGGGGACTAGAGCTACTTCTTAAGTAAGAGTAACTTAAAGAGCAAATGTGTGCACATAACATTTGATTTATAATTTAAAGTTAATGTATCTTGAAGAACAAAATATAAAATAATGCTCAAAATCTGGTGTTTTCTAACGACAGACACAAAAACGAGACAAACTAAATCATATTTGAAGGAGCGGTGCAAGAAACACAAATGTTCAAATCATTTCATATTGTCGACATAAAGCTTTTGTCACTTGGAGACTCACAATGGGAAGATAAATAAAAATATTACTGAAGTAGGAATAAAAATATGCTCCAAGTACAATTTTACATTTTTGCTGTATGCTGATCTCTACCTCTACTACTTCAAACTGTCATGGATAGATAATGTTCTTGTAACAATTTTATAAGACCAAGAAAGATGAACACGACTAGCCTGACTCAGTGGGACCATAGCTATGTGCTGCTATCACCGATGACCACAGTGAGTCTAGCGTCGCGTTCGCTGCCTGTGGCGTGAGCACTTGAGTGTGAGAGGGACTTTATCGTCTGAGAATGCACCAGTGTGTCACCACCGGATCCAGACCTGTGCTGGTCCATCCACGCCTATCTCTGAGTGCAGATAACAACAGAACAGCCAAGCATAGCCTAACGCATGGCCTAACATCATAAAGCAGACCTATTCTACAAAATTTAACTTTTTAGAGCTTTTAATCACGTTATAGTTGTTTCCTCTCTCATTTACCTCTGAAGTTGTATTTGGAGTGATTTGTGCATGTTTGAACAATCTTTAAACATTTATTTTCATATTTCTTCATCAAAAACATGCATGAAGAGGTTTTAGATGTCGTCCATGCATGTTTGAGTAATTTAGTGATCTAACTTAAGCCCATTTGAGCTGTCCTTACAGTTAGTGCTAAGATTCTGTCCAATGCTCTGTTCACAAGCCTACGTCACCCATGTCCCCACATAACAATTCACCATAAATATACAAAAACATGACACAAAACAACACATTACAACTCCACAAACCTGATGCGATGTGCAGTGGTTTGATAAACGGGATGCACGCTGATTGTGTCGGGATAGTGCTCTGAAGGGGGAGTGACTTAACGGGGAGAACAAAGGGAAGGGAGACCCCGATCATCAATGAAACTAGTAAAACATGCTAATATGTAGTTTTTGACAAATATAGCATTTTCAAAATGATAAAAGTTAACAGTGATCTAATGATCTAGTGTTATGAGTTAGGAGTTAATACCCCATAGAAGTGAAATACCCGTTATATCAGGTGCTTTTAACAATGAGAGGCTGTATCCCCATAGGGCAGACCTGGGCATTGTCCTGCTCCCAGGCCACATACGGCCCTTTGGTCGACTCTGACCAGCCCATTTAAACTCATTTGGAATTACAAAATAAACATATTTTATCATTTTAACCTCATGCATGGACTAAAGCTGTTTTGCTTTTATTTAGGTATTTAGGTTTAGGTTTAGAGGTTTTCAATTATATTTTTTTAAGGCAGCCAGTCTTACAGTCTGACCAGCACATCAAAACAATGCTATTTACGGCTTTTTAATAAAGAAATACAATTCATATTACACAGAATTGAGTTAGTTTTGGCCCGGCCTTCCACAATATTTTCTGTTTCTCATGTGGCCCTATGGAAAAAAATAATTGCCCACCCCTGCCATAGAGTGTTCCTACATCGTTAACTTAGTCACAGTTGTATATTTATACAGCTTTCATGGTCAAAAGATATTAAAAGCTTTAAAATAATGTTTTTGTATCAAAAAGGGTAAAAGTAGTTCATTTTGTCTGGATTTCTGAACATACACAAAACACACATTTGTCAGCAGACAACATCACTTATTTACCTTCTGCTAATGTACTGCAGAGTGGAACAGGTCAAATGAGGCTTACAACATAGCTTCAGATCAGGGTTCCTCTTATCAAAGGAAGCTGGAGTCTGATGGTTTGTGGAATTTGAACAAACAGGAGCAGGTTCTGGATTAGACCACCACCTCATGACATCACAAGTGCTTTCATCTCTGGAGAGGGAGAGAAAATATGTGAGAAAGAAACAAACAAGTTTCTAATGAGGTAAACACATTAATAATAGTATTTTTTCATATTGTTATTGTAGTGTACTATTATGTCGGCTATGTTAATGCATGTGGAGACGTGACATATGCCCCCATAAGCTCCGTGGTATGTACAGTTATAATAGGAGCGCACATTAAAGGTCAGTTATGGTAAACAGAAGAGCACAGAACATGAGAAATCTTCTGTAGAAATGGAGAAAGTCTACATGCTTTTCAGGGCATTTTGGGGCAATAAAAAACACTTGTAACTGAATACAGGCTAGATTGAGAAGAAGTTTAATGCGATACTGTGGAACATTACTGACCACATCACGGTCCTCTGGTGACTCTACCATGTTGGAAGCCACGTGTGCGTCTCCTCATCGTCAGCTGTTCAGGGGGAATCAAACGCATCAGATTAGATTTCACTATTCACAAAGACCACGGGCTGCTTCACAGAACTCCCGTAAAAACAGCGCCGCTATTGTTAGGCTGCAGTTTGATATACGGGGGAAGGTTTAACTGTGTCATTCAGCAATACACTGTAGGCATTTCAGATGACTATTGTTCAGATTATTATAGGAGACTTTTGTGTACATATATAGACTCATGGATTGTACATACGCGATACTATTAGATTACTTTATTTTTAGCTTTCTACCATGTTATAATTCATTTAGATGTCGTCCATGTGTGTTTGAATAATTTAGCAATCTCTCTCATGGACAATTTGACCTCTATTTACTATTAGCTGTAAGATTCTGTGCAAAGCTCCGCCCACAAGCCTACGTCATTCATGCTCCCAAACGACAATTCTCCATAAATCTACAAAAACACGATACAAAACTGTACGCTACAACTTCACAAACCTGATGCGATGTGCAATAGTTTTATTAATGGGATGCAGGATGATTGTGTTGTGACAGCGCTCTGAAGGGGGAGTGACTTAAAGCTGAGAGTAAAGACAAAAACGAAAGTGAAACTCATAAAACATGTCAATGCATTTTTGTTTTTTTCTGTGAATTTACCATTTTCAAAACAAAAAAAGAGTAACACTGTGATCTAAATATGTTATGTCCTAGCAGTTAATACTCCATAAAAGTAAAATATCGTCTCTCGAAGTAAAGGTTTAAAAAAAAAAAAAAAGTACAGTCAAAAGTATAACTGCACTTTTTCAAAAAATCTGTACTTCATAGCAGTGGCCAGTAGATGGGGCTGGTGGACCATCTTAAAACATACAGGTAACGCTATAACACAGTATTTCATATAATATTATATCGCATTTTACAAAATAAATGTTGAATGTTGTGCTTAGAAGAAGACAATTATATTTTTTTATTGAAAATTAAGTAAAAAAAATGTTTGTGTTGTTATAAAGTTATGCCTCACTTAACTTATGCAATCTGAGCATCCTGTTTATTCACCACCATGAGTTTATAAGAGCTTTTCACAACTTTTAGAGACCAGAGAGGAGATTTGCTGTCAGAAAAAAAAAGTATAAAAATCAGAATATAATAACACAGAACAGAACAGAATAATAAAATGTTTATATTAAATGCAGACAGTGCACAGTGGACTTATTTTGACCTCAAGAGGTGCTCATACAATATATCTGTACTGTAAGATAAATTAGTTCAGATACGTGGGGGAAATGGTGTTCAGGTCTGTGAGTGTGTGGTGCACAGCTGCATGCTGGGAAAAACAACGACTCTGGGAAAGACAGAAGGAGGCTCCTGTCAAATATAAACAGCATCTGTGAGAAGTGAGATTCAACCGTGCAAATGTTTTTACTGACACCATGAACATTTACAAATCAGCCAAACCCAAAACCTGTGTGCTGCTTCAGGTAGTTTAACCAAGGTACTAAACCAGGACTAAACCGGGACTAAACCGGGACTAAACCGGGACTAAACCGGGACTAAAACAGGACTAAAACAGGACTAAATAAGGTCTAACCCACAACTAAACCAGGTCTAACCTAAGAATAAACCAGGTCTGACCTTGGACCAAACAAGGCCTAAACCAGGTCTAACCCAGGACTGAATAATGTCTAATTTAGGTCCAAATTAGGTCTAATCCAGGACTAATCCACATCTAAACTAGGACTAAACCAGGTCTAACCTCAGATTAAACTAGAACTAAATCAGGACAAACGCAGGACAAAACCAGGTTTTACTCTGGACCAAACCAGGACTAAACCAGGTCTAACCTTGAACTAAACCAGAACTAAATCAGGACAAACCCAGGAGTAAATCAGGTCTAACCCAGGACTATAATACAGTGGGTCTAACTCAGGACTGAATAATGTCTAATTTAGGTCTAAACTAGGTCTAATAAAGAACTAAACCAGGTTTTACCCAGGACTAAACCAGGACTAAACCAGAACTACATCAGGACAAACCCAGGACTAAACCAGGTCTAATCCAGGACTAAATCAGGTCTAACCCAGGAATATAATACAGTGGGTCTAATTTAGGACTGAATAATATCTAATTTAGGTCTAATCTAGGTCTAATAAAGAACTAAACCAGGTTTTACCCAGGACTAAACCAGGACTAAACCAGGACTAAACCAGGTCTAACCTCGGACTAAACCAGAACTAAATCAGGACAAACCCAGGACTAAACCAGGTCTAATCCAGGACTAAATCATGTCTAACCCAGGACTATAATACAGTGTTTCTAATTTAGGACTGAATAATGTCTAATTTAGGTCTAAACTAGGTCTAATAAAGAACTAATCCAGGTTTTACCCAGGACTAAACCAAGACTAAACCAGGTTTAATCCAGGACTAACCCACAGCTAACCCAGGTCTAGCCTTGGACTAAACCAGGACTAAACCAGGACTAACCCAGGACAAACCCAGGACTAAACCAGCAGGAGTTGTCAGACGCCCCGCCTCTCAGCCTTTGTAATATTTATGTGTAAACTCTGAGCAGTATTTTCCATTTATGTCACGTGTACTGTTTGTCCATCTCATGTTTAACCTTGACGCTGGCTCTTCTGTGACCTCACCATCTGGACGTAGAGCTGAATGAATATTATATTGTGCTTTATGATCACGAGCTGCTGGGCTGTGGCGTGAAGATGACTCCCTGATGTGGGCGCATTCTACACACGGCAGATAGAGGGCAGAAGAGCACCAGCTTTACCACATTGTACATTCAACTCATTCAACATTTTCTTACATCATTATCCAGTGTTGGGGGAAGTGCATTTATAGTATGTACTCAAGAAACTACATTTATAGCATGTCAATTTTACTGCCTGAGTAATATTTGTATTGAAGAAACAGTTCTCTTTATGTCATTTCACTTTTACGTGTTTTCACTTTTACAAGTCAAGCCGTTTTGTGTGTACAAAGAAATACACTTAAAATATTCCCCTTAAGTAACTTTTTTTTAACAGCACTTTTGTCCATTTAAATATTTTATGTTAAATTAGAGTACATATATAATTAAACAGATGATCATAATGCAGGTATTCAGAACCTGTAACCAGTGTAGTACTCACATTTACTTGAGTAAGTTGTTCTCGAGAAATTGTACATTTATAGCATTATACTTTTACTACTTGAGTAATATTTTTATTGAAGTAACAGTACTCTTTATGTTGACAAAATGAAATGATTTGAACAACTGTGTTTCTTGCGCTGCTCCTTCAGATATGATTTTATTTGTCTCTATAATTTGCAAATACCTGATTTTGTCCTTCAAATGACATGTACTTCAAATGACAAATCAGAGATTACTGCTAAATTACTCTTGAATCAGTTGAAATACTTTGTAACTTTTACTTGTTTTCACTTTTACAAATCAAGCTGTTTTGTGTGTACAAGGAAATACACTTAAAATATTCCCCTTGAGTAACTTTTTAAACATCACTTTTGGCCATTTAAATATTTTATGTTAACTTAGTGTCCATATATAATTAAACAAACGATCATAAGTATTCAGTATCTGTAATCAGACATGTGTAGTACTCACATTCACTTGAGTAACTTGTACTCAAGAAATTTATAGCAGTATACTTTTACTACTTGAGTAATATTTGTATTGAAGTAACAGTACTCTTAAAATGAAATGAAATTTGTACATTTGTGTTTCTTACGCCGATATGATTTAGTTTATCTCATTTTTGTCTCTATAATTTGCAAATATGTGATTTTGTCCTTCAAATTATAAATCAGATGTTACTGTTCAGTTACTCTTACTTGAATCAGCTGGAATACTTTGTAACTTTTACTTGTTTTCACGTTTACAAGTCAAGCTGTTTTGTGTGTACAAGGAAATACACTTAAAAAGTTCCCCTTGAGTAACTTTTTTAACATTGCTTTTTGCCATTTAAATATTTTATGTTAAATTAGTGTACATATATATTTAAATAGATGATCATAACGCAAGTATTCAGTATCTGTAATCAAAGACATGAGTAACTTGTACTCAGTATATTTATAGTGTCATACTTTTACTCCTACTTGTATAATATTTGTATTAAAGTAACAGTACTCTGACAATATGAAATGATTTAGGTTTCTTGCACTGCTCCTTATGTTTGTTTGATTGATATGATTTAGTTTGTCTCATTTGAAAATATCTGAATAATCACACTGGATAATTTCTTGGACCTCTACTTTCGATTTGAGTAATATTATATTGAAGTAACGTTACTCTTACTTGAGTAAAATGTTTAGGCTGCTCTACCCCCTCTGCAGTGTGTAATTAAATACATTTACTAATCACCAGTGTACAAACTTTAAAAAACACTTTCTAAATGAGAATAAAGGCACCACATCATGACATCAGCAAGTTGAACAGAGAATTTTAACTGGATTATTCAAACTGTGAACAGTGAAACAGCACATACGCCATTCATGAGGGAATAATAAAAGTTAAAAATTGTCAGTGGAGCATGATCTGTGCTCTTTAAAACTCCTACTGTATATGACACAAAATTGACTCTTGTGAGCTTTACGCAATATTAAAATGTTGTTACCTCCTCAAAAACATACTTAGAGTTGTGCTTTGTTTCATTTTACCTTTTGCACTGGAAAAAAAACAATATCTAGTTAAATTAAAATGACTTAACCTAAGAACGTTTGGCTTTATTTGAGGTGATCCAACTTGAAAAGTGAAATTATCTAACAACGGATTAAGCAACATTAGATTTAGTTTCTTATTTTCAGTGCAAAAAGTTATTGTTTTTTCTTATTTTAAGTGTAGCAAGATGTATTTTCATGCACAAAAAGTCTTAAGATAAAAGATAATTTTACATGTCAAGTGAAATTTACTCAAATCATAATCAAACTTTTTAAATTCAAGTCATCTTAACTTGGCTAGATTTAGTTTTTTGGAGTGTGTTTAGTTGAGATTGACAATTCCAGGGCTAAAACCATCCAAATGATTCCAGTGAAGGTGTGTGGAGTTTAAAAACACAGTGGAGCACATCCTGTATTAGCACATGACATCACAAGGCAACACAGAAATGCAGGATTTGTACATCAAACTTGTGCGAATGAAACAAAACACGACTCCAGGTCTGTTTGTGATAAGAAAACAACATTACAGTCGTGGTTCACCTTTCGCGGACTCACTGTTTTGCAGATTTTTTTAGTGTGATTTTGCATCCTTTTTTTTTTTTTTTTTTTTTTACAGCATATGAACCTGCATTGTATTCCTCCCCCTGCATCCTGATTGGCTAAGGGACTGTAAACCATTGTCAATCAATCTTCTCCATACCGTGTCTCCTGTACAGTACAGAATGTGTTCAGTTTTCCAAATTTTAATAAATGTTGGATCTCTGTCAGTGTGAATCTGAAGTGCTGTATGTTTGCAAGTTTTCTCCCCAACGAAACCCATAATGTCAACAAAACGTTCTGCACTGACAAAGGCTCCTGCAGTCGCACCCAAAAGGCAGAGGAAGATGTAACTAACTTCTGGACACGCTGAAGGAAGGTAGAAGTTACGCGGCTGTAGGGCTCCATGACGGAATAAATGAATCTTCAGTTTGTTACATAAAGAAGGAGGAAAATAACAAAAGGACAGCAGCAATAAGTTGTAAAAAGGATGCAAAAAGGGTTGTAACTGTAAAGTGTATAAAGTGTGTGCTGAGGAGTTTTACAGCCTTAAAACAGATTGTAAAAACATAATTGTAAAAAATAAAGATGACTACGTTGCAGATTTCACCTATTGTGGATTATTTTTAGAATGTAACCCCCACGATAAACGATGGACCACTGTATAACATAAATCAGAAAATAGCATGATATGGGCATTTAAATAAACGCTTATATATGTAGGGCGCAGTGTATTTTGTAACACAGTTTTATAATGCTATGACTTAATCTGTTATTTCAATCAAAATGATCTTAGCAACTGGCGGCTATGAATAAAAGCACCCTTCCTTACACAACAGATTGCATCACGGGAGCCGCGCTTCAGTGACAATTTAGGCCGCCGCTGTGAATCATGCTAACCGTACGCGCGAGCCACCGGACGTCATCTGTCCCGGAGTGACTGGGAGAGCAGCACAAAGCTCTCACGCTAACACGCTAAACCGATGTAGTGCACAAAAGGGCTTTAGCGGCAGATGTGGTCAGATATTCCATAGGCTGGCACACATATACATTCGCCTCGGGACGTTTTTCCGACAGATGTGGGTGGCCTCACGTGGTCCCGGTCGCCGCTAGCAACCATCTGGAGCCGCCCTGACCCCCGCTGAGCCGCCTCGCCCTCCGCTGACTCCTTAGCGCGCTCGCTTCCTCATGCTAACGCCGCGTGTGATGCTAGCCCCGGGGTTAGACAACAAGCTGTCGTTCATGATTAAGGCTCGGGATTAAGATGTGCTGGAATCTCAAGTTATTGTTTCGCGTTGAGGTAACAGGACTATCTGAGTTGGAGATTCACTCTGAAATGTTATTATTTTTTCTTTTTTTGGGTCTACAGTATCTAAAGTTTAAAGTCTTTTCAAATGGTGACAATAATAGTACTAGAGAAGAGACTTTAAAGTGGCTCTGCTTGTGCACAAGTATCTCCTTGGTCTAGCGCCAAAATTCATCTGTGTCATGTTAGTGCCACATGAACCATCTCACACTCTGAGGAGCTCAGGGGCCGACCTCCTGCTGGTGCCCAGAGTCAGGACTAAACACGAGGAGTCAGAGTTTCAGATTCATGCAGCTAAAATCAGGAACAGTCTGAACATGTGAGACACACTCTACTCCAGGCTCAAAAGTGTTCTGTTTAACTGCATATGACTGAAAGGTTTTAATTTTTCATTCTGCCGTCTTCTCTTCTCTCTCATGTAATGTCTCTTTCTTTCTTTTTAATTTTAGGATGATTATTTATGTTTTGATTTGTTTGTATTGTGATTTTAATGTATTTCTTATTCTGTAAACCATTTTGATTTACTTTGCGTACAAATTGTGCTGCACAAATAAACCTACCCTGCTTTGCCACTTTCTGCAACTTAAAAGTGCACTGTGTAACATTTCTAGACAAGGGTCACCACCTGTTTGTCTCCATGGAAACATTATTATTTTGTCTAGATCAGGGGTCAGCAACCAATGGCTCTTTCATCCTTCTGTTGTGGCTCCCTGTGACTTTGGAAAATAGATAATGAGTATTTATTTACGTTTATTTATTTTAGTTTGTTCGTTTTTTAAATGTAGTTCTAAATTTGTATATAATGGTAATCTTGTAACATTAAAATAGCATGATTTATTGAGCTTTTCAACCCCTGGTGGATAAATAATGGATAAATCCAAGAAAAGTTTCTGAAGAACGTTTAACAGAACATTTAATTCTTCGTGGGCAGATTCACGCACGCTTCAGTACACGCGATAAAATGATGATGAAACACAGAAGCAGACGCATTTTTGGTTCTCTGCGGGCGGATAATTTAAGTTTGGGTTTTTATTTCCTACGAGGAGGACTCACATAGATATTTAATTCGAAATAAGCATCAACCAAGTGTCTTTTTTCAGAGTTTTAAATGTTTTTGTTAGATGAAGAAATTAAAATTAAGAAGTGTTCTGTGTAGAATTTCATTGATTTCATAAATGCAACACACTATAGTTAAGTCTTTTATACAGAGCATACAGGTAAAAAAAAAAAAGAAAAAAGAAAAAGAAGGTGTTTTCGTTTCTGTGGGAGACGCTCCAAATGGCTCTTGGAGTATTTAAGGTTGCCGGCTCCTTGTCTAGAATGTTCCACAGTACAGATTAAACCTTTCTGTCATGAGGGAGACAAGCAGGTTACAACACCAAGCTACATTACACTTCAGATCTGTGGAGAGTCGCCTCTGTTCACACAAGTTTGAAAAATTACTGTATTGCAAACACCCGTAATGAATAAACACTAGATGGATGTTTAATGTCATGTCATGGAACATTCCAGGCAAAGCAATGACATCTCCACGGAGACAAGCAGGTAGAGGACCCTCCACCAGAAAAGTTGTGCAGTGCAACTTTAAAATAATAAGTGAATAATACTGGTTAAAAAAACGTGCTGGTGTAGTGTCCTCCGACTGAACTCATCACTAGAACACAACTTATTAAAGAAGATCTATTGTGCTTGTGTTTTCTAGTGGATCATTATGTAATAATAATATTCGCTGTAAACGTCAACACAGTCTGATGGATAACTGCACATCACACTAACGAGCTGCAGATTTATTTTTCATTTGTACTAACATGACTAAACGACATCAAACTAATTATATAAAGTCAGATCTTACTGTTTAAGCTGCTCTTAATCATTTCTTGCCCACTGTTTTCTACTTGGGTAACATTATTTTGATGTAATGTTACTTCTACCCCCTCTGCAGTCTACTTAAATACATTTACCTTTGTAATCACCTTTGTAGTGTAGTGCTTGTTGGAAATAATCAGAAAGTGTCCAGTTGGCAGTGTACAAACTAAAAAAAAAAAAACACTTCCTGGAGAATAAAGGCACCACATTATGTATGACATCAGCAAGTGCAGTAGAGGATTTTGACTACCATATTTTCCACACTATAGGGGGCTCTGGATTATAAGGGGCACTGTCATTGAATGGTCTATTTTCAAACTTTTTTAAGGCGCATTAAATGAAACACAACAGTTAGATAAGCCAGTCAAACTTTATTTAACGCGTTCACAATAACTCTCAACTTTATGTTATTAGGTTCTTTTTTCAGACCTAGAGTTTTGTTTCATACCTGACAGTTTCGACTGCTCACTAGCAGTCTCCCTCAGAAAAAAGAACCTAATAACATAAAATATCAGAAGACCAAATGAATCTCATTGGACTAACTCTCAACTTCATTCAATTGTAATGCGTAAAAAAAATACTATGTGAGACGCTAAACTGTTAGAGTATTCACAATAACTCATAATAGTTCAAACAGTTGGGCAGTTACGGCGTCCAGCACACTCCCTCTCGTCATTATCCGAGTCAGTGTGGTTACTGTTCCCTGGCAGTTCAGTGATGATTTGGGTCTTGGTGAAAGCTCGGACCACAGTTGATACTGATCTTTAGCCCAGACGTCCACGATCCATTGGCAGTAAGTCGCTCGGCGCTGTCTCCCTGTCTCCCTGCAGTTCGCACTTTCACTTTATAACAGCCTTGAGTTTAAAGTGGGCGTTGTGAGCGTGTCTCTTGACAGGTGCATTTTGATATTAAAAGGAATCACAGTATGCATTACTCCTGATGCTCCTGACTACGGAGGCTGTAATGCTGCAAGTGGAGCGGCTTTGTAGTTTACTAAAGTCGTACTAAAACACCCCAATAAATTCATATATAAGGCGCTCTGGATTATAAGGCGCGCAGTCATTTTTTGATTAAATTAAAGGCTTTTAAGTGCACCCTACAGTGTGGAAAATACGGTAATCAAACAAGAGTGGAACTGCATATATGCCATTCATTAGGTAATAATAAAAGTTAAAAATTGTCAATGGAGCATGCTCTGTGCTCTTTAAAGGTCCTATATTACACAAAATTGTGAGCTTTACGCAATGTTAGAATGTTGTTACCTCCTCAAAAACAAACCTAGATTTGTGTTTTGTTACATTTTACCTTTTGTTTAGTTGAAAAGGGAAGTTCCAAAATGACTACACGACACTGCTGAATTCTAAGTGTATCACCGGTTAAGATAAATTAAAATAAAATTGGAAAAGGAACTAAGCAGAGAGCAGAGTGACAGAGAAAACAAGTGATTAAAGATGACTCAAACATGCATGAATCACTCCAAATACAACTTCAGAAGATAAATGAGAAGTAAACAACTATAACTCCAGTCCATTTTGTACAACAGATCTGCTTTAAACAATAATCTTCTAATATGTTTGCAAGGACTTGGTAGCAATGTTAGCTGGTTTTAAATGGTAGTTTGCATAAGCAGGAAGCGTGTTCAGAGCTAACAGCACCGAGTTCATTGTGAAGCAGTTTGTTGACCCTAATGAAGTGAACGATGTCATTAGTGCCTGGTTTTCTCAAGTGTGAAGAGTGTGAGAACATGCCACGGCTCAGGTAGGCCTACAGGCAAAACAGCGCATGTTCTGAAACGCACGGGATTCTTGGACTAGATTAACACTTCAGATTTCAGTCTTATTGTGAATTTTCCTGATGTGCTGAAATGTGACCTGAATCTTGGTTTTAGTGCAATTGCACGGTGCAATTTTGATCCCACTAAATGCGTCACAGCTTTACCTTCATGGTTTGGTCTCAGAGAGTTGTGAAAAGGTCTTATAAACTCATCGTGGTGAATAACTAGGATGTTCAAAATGCATAAGGTCAGTGAGGAATAACTTTGGACCACCGCAAACTGTTTCAGATGAACTAGTTCTGTTTTCACATTTTTACAATCAGGTACAGCACCTTCATAGTCTGATTCACTTCGTAGAAACTGTCTGACCTCGCAGCATTAGGATTTGTTCGCTTGACAGTAGGCGGGTACTTTTTTATTTAACCAATCGCAAACATTCTCTTTGTTCCGGCTTTAAATCCTCGATCTCGGGAATAATTGCCAACACAGAATGTATGTCTTTGTCTACATCCATCTTGGCCGCTTTGTTTACTGTTGTGCTGTACCACAAAAGGGACACAGACATGGCTTCAACGGTGTACAACTTCCAGGGTTCTTACAAACCCTTTAGTGCAGGCATGTCCAAACTATGGCCTGTGGGCTAAATGCGGCCCTCAGACAAATTTTTCTTGGCACTGAGGCTTCCAGGTGAATTTGTCCAAATTACCTTGTATGCATTAAAAATTTACTTTTTACTGCAAGTTTTTTGAAAATCTACATTGATAAAGCAAATATTTAATATTTAGTGTGTGGTTTTCAGGATCTTAGCGTGAATAGACTGATGGCTCATTCTAACATGTTTAAACATGCACATATTTCAATTATTCACTGTATTGAGCACCAGTCTACAGCCCTCGATCAGCCCTCTGCTTTGTCTGTGTTTACATATGTGGCCCTTGATGAAAAAAGTTCTGACACCCCTGCTTTAGTGTAATCCCATTTCTGACCTAGTGGAGAGAAATTAAATTGAGCGGCGACACTAGGTGGCACCAGCCTGGCTAGAACATTCAAGCAGATACAGTACATTTCTAGCCACACATTTGAATAAGCTACCATATTTCTTTCCCTCCAGATCTCAAAATGCATGATTCCAGAAGTGCTCCTCTGTGGTTTTAAAGTGCCTATATTGCGGTATTTCCTAGTCTGTGTTATATTGTTATTTCCTCATCACAAACAGACCTGGAGTTGTGTTTTGTTTTGTTCACATGTTTCACACACGAAAACTCTGCATATTTAGGCTGAGTTCTTCTCTCATACAGAAAATCTTGTGATGTCACCTATGTTTTTTTAAACTCCACACACCTTCACTTGAATCATGAATTATGAATTTGGAATTGCCAATCTCTACTTAACTAAAGGTAGAAGAAGCTGTTATCTTGAAAACTACCACTTCATGACATCACACGGTGGAACAGAGCATTTTGAGCTTAGGAGATGTAATAATACAGGATTGCTCAAACATGTGTTGATGAAACAACACTATATCATAATATCCCCAGTCAATATAATTAATAATTAATATAGGACCAGCACTCAGCACTGAAATGGCCTTCACTGCCCAACAAACCCACAGACTGTGTACATAAATGGACAGACTTAACCTGCTGACCGCCGTGTTCCAAGTGGGAAGTGTTCATGGGTGTGCTTCTGGCTCCTTCGAGTCTGGTTAAGATTGACGTTACATTGATAAATTGTTGCCCCTCTGTCTGTAACTGCTGTTGTGAGCCTCATCATTTTGGTCTTAAAATGTTTGTATTAACCAGGGTTCCTACAGGTTTCTTCAAGTTAAATTCAAATCTTTTTAAGAGCATTTATATATATATATATAAAAAAAAAAAGATACCTATTTCATGGTCTACCAGCCAAGAAAAACAGAATGCTTTCATTTGTGTTCATTTATGTCTCTCTGGAGAGTAGAGAGAGACTCTTCCCCAGAACCCCGGCATGAAATGTGTCGCTTGGTAACGTAAAACCAATGTTAAAAAAAGAACATAACAGCGTTTAGTCAGACTTTTGTTCTACTGATATTGTCTTTGATTTCACGCTCTTCTGCTGAGCTTGTTGCTTGTGGAGCTGAAGCTTGTGATCTTCAGTGACATGTTCAGAGGATTTTAAATCGACGCTGCACTGCGTTCTCTATTATTGGTTCCGCCACTCTTTATCTAGGCTACGTTATTTAACCAAATAGTAGAAGTTGACGAATTTAACTTTTGAGGAAATGTGATACGGAGAAGTTACATACTGCACAAATTTAAGACCCAGATATAAAAATTCAAGATTTTTTCAAGTATTATTTCTAAATTCATAAATTCAGTGCTTTTACGACTTGATTAACACGCTCTACATGATCCTGGTCTTTTTTTCGCTATTTTATCCATAACTAAATTCCTATTCTTAATATGAGGTTCGCCGCCTATTTGGACATCCCTTTAATACGACAAGCATCTATTTAGACGTGCCAGTTTTCCAACAATTTTTAGTATCTCTATTCTGACACGTCATTTTTTTTTTTTTTTTTTGAGAGTTGCAATAGTCTACCCAGGCGCATCTCTCGCTGTTCTTCGATGTTCTTAATCTCAACAACTATCAAGTCACACATAAAACCGACACACACAGGAGCCAACTGTTTCCCACGGCGATCAGTTAGGACATTTTTCGGCCCAAGTATCTTATGATATATGGGAACGCAAAGTATAATAGGCTATCGCATTAATACTATTCATGTTGAGAAAGCGGAATGTTTGAAAAAAAAGTGCTGCTACTCCGACAATGAAAAAAAAAGTCAAAGTAGTGGGACACTTGAAAGATAATGTTTATGCCACTACTCCGACAATTTGACGTTAATGTCATGTCGGAATCGCAGCATGTAACCGGATGACGTCACAGTCCCTTAGTCCTTTTCTTTATGAACTAACCAACCATTTATTCTTAACCTCATTTAAGCTGCTCCTTTCCTTGGTGACATTCTTGCACTAACAGTTCAGTTTGTACATTGTTCAAAAACGGCGTATCTTAAATATTTCATGGAAGCCACATCTAAATGAGTGTGACTTTGCTCATCCCTGGTTAGCCGCGAGACATGCACTTACACGAGGGTTATTTAAGGCTCTCATCCTGATGCTGTATCCTCCGTTTCCATAGCAACCCATAGAATGTGTGAGCGAGTGTCCTCCGCATGAACCTGGCAACTATTTACTCAAGGTTCCATGCACCATTCACAATATGAGGCTGAAATCACTTAGTCTCGCGGAGTGGCTGGAAAGGTATGAGTGGTTTATCTTTTTTTTTTGGAGAGGCCATATTTGTGTTAAAAAAAATTCAATCAAGACATTAAAAAATCTGTAGTTTTTAATCATAAATGGGTTGCGTTCCTGTCCAAAAAAAAGAATGCAAATATTTCAAATACTACTCAGGTTGTCAAAAGTATCAAAAATCAGATACTAATCAATATTAAAACTAAAATTGAAACTTGATACGCATTTGAGCAAGTATTGATGCTATAAAAAGTCACATTCACAGGACAGAAATGAACCTTTCCTGAGTAACTTTAGAATGATCCTGAGATGTATCAGAACAAATATAAGAGCATATAGACTAGTATATGCCCATGGACCACTATGAAACCTACCTGGACCACTGAAGGAGTACACACATATATAAGACACATGGGAATAGAAAAGAAAGTACTGTATTTTCTGCACTATAGGGGGCACCTAAAAGCCTTTAATTTAATCAAAAACAACCAGCCTTATATGCGAATTTATCCGGGTGTCTTAGTACGACTTTAGTAAACTGGGAGCAGTGGATGAGAGAAGAAGAACACACATTCACCAAGACAGGGAGACAGCGCCGAGCGACTTACGCCATAATCTGCCAATGGATCGTGGACGCCTGGGCTAAGGATCAGTATCAACTGTGGTCCGAGCTTTCACCAAGACCAGAACCATCACTGAACTGTCAGGGAACAGTAACCACACTGACTCGGATAATGACGAGAGGGATGTGGGTGTGCTGGACGCCGAAATCGCTCAACTGTTTGAACAATTATGACTTATTGTGAATACACGAACAATTTAGCGTCTCAGACAGTATTTTTTTCTGTTACAATTGAACAAAGTTGAGAGTTATTGTGAACGTGTTAAATAAAGTTTGACTGACTTATCTAACTGTTGTGTTTCGTTTAATGCCTCGCCCTCAGCTCAGTAATGCACACTCACTTAGCTGTCGTTAAATGCTTTAGAGATTCTAAAAGGACTACAAAGTATTCAATGCATCACACTGGTGAGAAGATGTCAGTCCAGATTTGTACTTGTAAATGTTTTATTTACGACCCCTGACTTGTGTTCACTGATCTTTGCAATGTGACGGTTTGTCAGATGCATGCAGTCATGCAACTTTTATTTGTAATACTAGGGGGTTGACACATGTTACGATTGCAATGGGAAATGTATTTTTCTTTGTAGTGTTTTTCTATTTTTTTGTTTTTGCTAATGACCACTCATATTTGTACACGTATAAAATACTGGAAAATGTATATATCCGCAGTCCTTATGTTAAGAGTCATTGTTTAGTTTCTTACATGCTGAGGTTATTTTTTCAACAAAAAATACATGAATATATGCAAAACAAGACAATAAAGATGTATAGAATAAAGTATATAGTCCGGTGCAGTTTATGTGAAAAAAGTTTGAAAATAGACCATTCAATGACAGTGCGCCTTATAATCCAGAGTGCCCTATAGTGCCCAAAATATGGTACTGTATTTTTCGGAGTGTAAATTGCACTTTTTTTCATGGTTTAGGCGTTTCCTAATACTCAAGTGTGACTTAAAATATATAATGTTAGTACATGTTCATTATTTTCACACTGACAGCCGCGAGAGGACGCTCTAGGCTTGTGTGTAAGTATCTTCTGCTCCTATTAGAGGTCTGCATGGGACAGAATTTTCAGTCCCGTTCCCCCCCGCGACCATATTGTGCAGTCCTGCTCCCACCCGCGCCCGCAAAGAACTGTAATTTTCATTTCCGCTCCCACCCACTTCTGCGATATTTTGTCACGGAATTGTCTAAAATGTGCGCGAGATTAGACCACATCCGCAAATTTGGGCTGCTTAAAATGTTTTTATTAATGCCAAATAAAATATCCAGCAGAAACGATGTATGACAGGCAAACGTTCATCATTTGTAGATTTTACTTTACACTCATATTTAGTTTGCGCCAACAGTGAACTTTCAAAACGTGTCCCACGCCCCACTGTTTTGCATCCAGTCATCAACTTATAAAGACGCCTGAGAATGACTGAACAAAAAATGCCCCCAAAAAGAAAATCATATTCTGCAGGTTATGAACTGCAAGCAATGAACTATGTCGGTAATCGAGCAGCAGAAAGAAAGTTTGGAGTGGGCGAGAAACTTGTGAGGGACTGGCGAAAAGCCGACGATACTCAAACTGCAATGAAGAAAACCAAAAAAGGCTCATCACGGGCTAAAAGCTAGACAGCCACAGTTTAGAGGAATAAGTTCACCAATGGGTGCTTGAAGAACGTGCTGCCAGGAGAAGCTTGTCAACGGTGTAGTTACTTGTCCACGCCCGGGTAGTTGCCAAGGCGATGAATATAAATGACTCTGCGGGACGACCTTCTTGGTGTTACCACTTCATCAAAAAATGTGACTAGTCTGGTGTGACTTATATATCTTTTTTCCTTCTTCATGCACTTTTTGGCTGGTGCAATTTATACTCAGGAATGATTTATATTCCTGAAAATAAGGTACTATGATTTTAAGTTAAAAATCACATTCTATTGTCTAAATAAAGAGTGTCTTTTATTATCATCTTGGAATGGGAATCGGTATTGAGTACTGGTACCATGACAACACTGTTTTCTACAAGATCTTCAAGTCTACAAACCCGTTTTTGACACTATATAAACCTCTTTTGCTATTTCTACGTTCATATCTATTATACTAAAGGTTGTATATCTGATCTTTTCGCATGCATTTGAGTAAAATGTGTCATGCCCTAGTACAAACAAATCGTGGGCCATTTATAAAGCATTTAGTTGTCTGCTAATTGCTGTTAGTAATACTGTGACTGTACAAGTCCCCTCTGGCCTCGGGAAGTGAAGAGCACTTATAAACTCAAGGCAAAAAACATCAGGTACAGAGACTTTAACCAAGCTACATTTTTACTCTACTGATAACTTTGCTCTTTGTAAGAATGGATTTATCATGAAAATACAACAAAGCAACCTTGTCCAACTATTCTCTCATGGCTCTCAATCTTTTCACAGTTACTACTAGAAAATATTTGACGTTTCAGGTACTACCAGATGTAAACCAACTCTGTAACAAGACTAGGGATGGGCATTCGATTAAATTTTCTTAATCGATCGTCAGGAGAATTAACGATCGATTATTGATTAATCATTAACGTTTTTATATTAAAATTATCATCATTATTATTACTATCTGCACTACTAATCTGCGTAAATAAATTCAACTTTAACATATAAACCATAATCACTCTAGAGCCACATCAGCCCGTTTGACGTTATAATGTGTTTAATTCAGCTTTGCACAAATCTCACAGACATGAAACTTAAAACCGCATAAACTAAGCAAAGAAAAAAACTGCTCGTGTCGCTGATGCGGTTCAACTTCTGTCGGACTAAAGGACACAACTCAAGTGGAATACAGGTTAGTGTGACCAGATTTGCGTTTGTCAAAACCAGGACAGCGTAAGGGAGGTGGGAGGTGAGGCCTCGTCATCGACAATGAGCTACTCTCACCTGGCAAAGCTTTTTAATGTTTTTCTGTGTCCTGGTGCTTTGAGGTCCCTGACACCCCCACTGGACACCGAAACATATGTGCTGCTTTGTACACTATGCACATGGCCTCCCACTTGTCTCGACCAGGATGGAAAGCGGGGAATTTCTTGTACAAGTCATCCCTAAATGCGCATTTGCGTTTCGGCATGTTGCAGTCTGACTGACTGTTTGTGTGTGCTCGCTCCTTCTGATGCACAGAGAGCTATGAGAGATGCTCAGTTTAATGGCCCAATGAAAGGTAATGAAAACCCGGACATTTGCATCACTTTGCATCAAAAAAAAACCCCAAAAACCCGGATGGCCAGGACAGGACGTGGAAAACAGACATGTCCGGGGAAAAACGGACAGACTATGTGCAGCAACCTACATTTGGTTTGTCGATTAAAAATTAACATAATCAACGAAATTCTTAATGATCAGTTATCGATTAATTGAATAATCATGCCGATCTCTAAACAGAACCATTCCAGATCATGTACTGCACCAGTGTTTCTCAAACTTTTCACGGCAAGAACAATTTTAAATTAAAGCCGCGCGCGGCGATGGTGGCCCTCGCCCCGGGCGCGCACCGCCCCCCAACCGACCTGCCGGGGACTCGCGACCGCCCCGACACACCACCCTCTCTTCCCGACAGCTCCCGAGGCCGACAGCTCGTCCACCAGAAAAATTACACAGTGTACCTTTAAATGTTTCAGAGGAGTCATTGCGCCCCTACTGGCCAACCATGAAAAATGCCCAATATCCGTAATATACTGTTTTTGTTCACAATCATGCATAGAATTTAATCCCCGAAATTTGGTACAAATCCGACAATGTTGACGTTTCATGTCTATGGTAGGGGGCGCTATAGTGTTCACATTTTCATATGTTTTATAGTGTATTATATTCAGGTGAAATCAGGCATTAGTGATTCAAATTTCAGCACGATCGGACTAAGCCTGTGTGTGTGTAATTATTTTTTAAACTATTTTTTGGGGGGGAGTCTTTGCGCCCCTGCTGGCCAATACCGTGAAGAAAATGACTTTTTTGCTTGTAATCATGCATAGAATTTAATGTCCCGAATTTGGTCCTAATCCGATAATGTTGACGTTTCATGTCTATGCTAGGGGGGCGCTATAGAGTTCACTTTTATTAGATTTCATATTTCATTACATTCAGGCCTGGATCACACAATTGTGATTTGAATTTGAGCTCTCTAGGACAATGCCTGTGGCCGTGACAGGTCACCGAAAAAAAAACAGGAAATGAAGGCGTTATTCGCCGGCGTGCTACGGGCGAACCGTAAGGAGTATCCCAAAAAAATTTGGCAACTTCTGTGAGTTCATGTCTGTAGATGTGACATGTCAAATCTGAGCTCATTTGGACCAAACCCCGGGGACTTGAATCTTTTTGTAGACCCCCAAGTCAAAACGGCGGCGAATGTTTGATCCAATATGGCCGACTTCCTGTTCGTCATAGGGTCATGCTCCAATTCATCTTTTGTCTTGTCTCATTGTTCTCTATCACTGTCCCGAATTTCATTTACCTGCGACAAACTTTGCCTGTCGTCACTCCCATAGGGGTCCAATTCTAGGTGGCGCTGTTGAGTCGGGTCACTCGGGTCATTGTCGCGATGCCCATTTTATCGAATTTTTCGCCGGGCCGATCGATCTGGACCCCGGTTTGGGGACTTTTCGTCCATGTTCAGGGGGTCAAAATCGCGATCGTTTGCAAGGAAAAATAATAATAAACAAACGTAAGAAACCGGCGAAGAACAATACCCCTCGCCCCTAACTTTGTTAGTGGCGAGGGCCAATAATATTTGGCTTTCTGAGTACCACCAGATCTAAACATGGACAATATAAGAGATAAATTAGGGCTAAACATGGCCTAAAATACACTATTCAAGGTGTAAATCTCTAAATAAAGACAACAGTCTATTTCTAAAGTGGCTGAACTTTGTACCAGATTTTGTTTCATATGAATAGGCCCATTAACAGAGATATTAATCATAAACCAGAACAAAACATGCATTTCTACATTTGTACATTCACCAAAAGTGTAGCCTGAACTCAGTCTAACAGTTATAATTGTAAGTTATCCCCAGTGCTGATATTGGCAGAATTCACAATCACCGTATTTATTGAGCGAATATAAAATGGTTTAACCTCATTAAAACATCAATACTGCTGCATTATTTATACTGGCCTTTCCTGCTCTCAGTCAGCCTCTTATTAAAGTTCATTAGATTAGCATTTTGCATATTTTACTTTACACCCACATGTAAAAAGTAAAAGAATTCAAAACTATATTTCTCACAGCAAACTGCTACTAAACAACATTTTTTTTTTTTTTTTACTAGTATTCAAAGTTTTTTTTATATTCAGAACTGTGCTGACAGAATCAAAACACAGATATAAACTCGGGCTAAACTGGGACAAGTCTAAACAAAGACTATGTGACTTAATTATTCTGATATTACTGATCAAACCTACACTACAGTACTTTTTAAATTAAACTGCTAAATTTCTACAAGCTAAGATGTTAAGATGAATGCTAAGAGGCTAAGATTAATGATACCAGCTGCTAAAAAGTTAAGATTAATGCTACCAGATGCTAAAATGGTAAGAAGAATGTCAGCACATTTCATACTTTTAGAATTAATGTTAAAAAAGTTTAAAATGTTGTTGACAGATATATGCTCTAAAAATCTGTCAAAGTAAGCAAAAATATATTGTAAATGGTCTACTTTTACTTAAACGCATACACTGCCCTGTGGAGTTCCCCAAGCATCAGTGCTTGGGCCATTGTTGTTTACCTTGTACTTGTTGCATTTGTGAAAGCTGGTGCACCAGAGTGTCAAACTATGAAAAGAAGAAGTATTTTAATTTAAAGAACCCATATGAATTCTAGTAATTCTCTTTTAAACATGCTTAGTATTTCACATTTTCTAACTTAAACTTATATGTCTATACCCATACAGCAATGGGATTTGAAATTTGGCAATGTAAACTAGTGAAGTCCATAGCTGCATGAATGCTATGTTAATAGAACCATGTGTTCGTTGTAAACACAATTTGACCGTGGAATGAGTCTGGTGAATGTTTAGGAGCTTAAAAACTGTGTTGGAGAAGTCAGGAGTTTTATCTATGATATAACTAAACAGACAAAAGGCAAACTGAGCATTTTTTTAGGTCAGCCACCTATGTCTCTATGAAGATGTTATTGCTTTGCCTGGAATGTTCTTAAACATATTTATCCTCATGAAGACAAGCAGGTAGTACCCCCAGGACAAGTTATAGTTCAGATCTGTGAAGAGGCGAGCCCACGCACACTTTAAGAATACGTGTTTTGATACTGAATAAATGTAAAAACGATACATTTAAAGGTCTTATATTATGTCAAATTGACTCTTGTGAGTTTTAAGCCATGTTAGAATGTTGTTACCTCATCAAAAACAGACCTGGAGTTGTGTGTCGTTTCATTCATACATGTTTGAATAACCCTTTATTATTAGTATGTCTACATCTCCAAAGCTCACAATGCTCTGTTGCACCTTGTGATGTCACGAAGCAGTAGTTTTCACATTAACGGCTACATTTTGTCATTTGTTCAGTAGAAATCGACAATTACAGGGTTGAAATGATCCTAAGAACTCTAGGAAAGATGTATTGGAGATTAAAAACACAACGGAGCACTTCCTGTATTGCCACATGACATCACAAGATCAAAAAATTTTGAAAAAGGAAGCAAGATGTGTGTATTAAACATGTGTGAATGAAACAAAACAAAACTCCAGGTGTGTTTGTGATGAGGAAACAACACGGAATATAGACCAGAAAAAAGCATTTATGACATACTGTGGAACATTCCAGGTAAAGCCTAAAATCTCCATGGAGACAAGCATGAGGCAAACCTTCTAATGGACCTGTCACACCTTGATGATTTAGCCAGCGTATGTCGACGTACCAGAATTTCCCTAAAACCCTTTTTTTTTTTAAATTTTGGGCGTATACATAGCATATTTCTAACAAGCTGGACGTATACATAACGCATTAGTAACTTATATAGAATGTTTTGATAACTTATACCAACTAATGCTTAGGGTGTTGCCAGTGTCCACAATTTATGCCCAACGACAGTCTAACTTATGTATAACGCACGACAGCGTATCGCCGACGCTGCACTACACTACATTAGACATTGCAGTAGCGACATTAATCAGCGTCATGCCGAAGACAACTCAGGAACCATGAAGTCTGGAGGAGTACTGACGGTTTCTCCATTTTTATAAACCAATTCCCCTACAAGCTGCCAATACACCATTATATAGTAGCTATAAGTTAGAAACACGTTCAGTAAGTTCTGTGGTCGTAGGAACATGTCAAATACGTCTGCGTACGTCAGTATGGAGGTAAGTTTGATATAAGTTACACACAGGTTCAAGGCACATTACTTATAAGTTATGTGTACTCTAGACATTACCACAACATATTTGGACTTATGAGTAACTTACAATTAATGTGTGTAAATGTGTGTTAAGGATCGCGTAACTTATCTACAATGTATAGCCCACATATTCAGGATGCATAAAAATACGCTGACATACGTTAAGAAATTTTACATTTTTCGATGAACTTCCCGTATGTTGCCATATGCCAGCATGTTTCAGCGTGCTCATAACCAGTGTTGGGAGTAACGCCAGAGACGCACACGCATAGACCGTCAGGTAACCGCGGGCAAAAGGACCGGCGCAGAACTCCGCGCAGCTGACGCGATCGCGCTTTGCAGACACCCTGTTCCACAGGCTTAGGTTCTCTCTCATTCCTCGTTCTAGTCCAAGATTAGTCCTTGTTTAGTCGTGGTTTAGACCTGGTTTAGACCTAATTTAGTCCTGGTTTAGACCTAGTTTAGTCCTGGTTTAGTCCTCGGTTCAGTCCTGGTTCAGATCTGGTTTAGTCCTGGTTTAGACCTGGTTTAGTCATGGTTTAGAACTGGTTTAGTTCTGGTTCAGTCCGGGTTCAGTCCTGGTTCAGTCCTGGTTTAGTCCTGGTTTAATCCTGGTTCAGCTCTGGTTTAGACCTGGTTTAGTCCTGGTTCAGTTCTGGTTAAGTCTTGGTTCAGTTTTGATACAGTGCTGGATTAGTCCTGGTTCAGTCCTCAGTTCAGTTCATATACCAGAAAGTAAAAGTTCAGCATTTTCACAGTTATTTTGGTGAGAGTAACTTAAAAGTAATGCAATATTAATGTAATGCCTTACATTTTAAATGTAGTAATATTGTAATGTAATGAATTACTTTAAAATGACAGTAACAAGTCATAAATAACGCATTATAGTTTTAAAGTAACTTGCCCAACAGTGCTCATAACTTATACAATAATTACCTATTACTTATCCGACATACGCCTGCATATTTGCCAAATTTTTCATATGTCGCACACACTGGCTAAATCGTCATGGCGTGACAGCCCTTTAAGAGAAAAGTTACATTGGGGGGCATCATTAAATTGTATTGGATAGGTGAAGTTACTTATTTGCTGTTGAGAATATACCATCTCAATCTATGAAACTATGTCATCTGAATTTTGCCCACGGCTATGAAGACTATCACTTCTCCCATATTTTTACATAAATTCAGGAAAAGATTAAAAAAAAAATCAATATGCACAAGTAATGAGAGACTTGTCAAAAGTTCCATGATATATTTCCAGAGTTGGGGGACATATGTCAAAGTGACTGAAAGTTCATGGATATAATGTCTGGAGTTAGAGTACGGATGTCAAACTTTAGTCATTACAGTGAAGAGATATTGTACCATTCTGACAAAATACGCCACTCTACTACCATTTTGAGTACAATCGCTGTAAATGACAAAATGTACAATGTATCACAGGCTTCCTTCAGAGAGATATTTCAAGCCAGAGCTGTGTCAGAACTGAAGGAGCAGCTTGGATGTATGGTGAGATGGAGTCATTCTAAAAATGTTTTCTCCATGGAATTTGCCAAGAATGTTCCACAGAAACAAATATGTCTTTTACCATAGCTGTTATTTCATTAGAGGTGTTTTTACCAGTCGTGGAAGAAGTACTCAATCTTGTTACTGCAACAAATTAGAGTGTGGATGCAAAACAACTTTCTCCAGCTAAACTCAGACAAGACACAAGTCATAGTTATTGGCCCACAAACAAAGAGACAGTGTCAGCAGTCACCTTCAGTCTCTCTCTCTCTAAAAGCTTCAAATCAGGCAAGAAATCTCAGGGTAATAATGGACTCAGACTTGAACTTTAACAGCCACATCAAATCAATACAGGGTAGCTGTGGGGTCTTAAAAGTCTTAAAAAGGTCGTAAAATTTCATGTTTCTAAATTAAGGCCTTAAAAAGTCTTAAATGATGTTGTCCAAGTCTTATTTTTTTCACAAAGGTCTTAATTTCATTAGTCTATTTTTTTGTATACTCAACCGGGCTGTACTGCATGTTAAATGGAGGGAGGAAAAGAAACAACAACAACATGAAATCACATAGCCTGGGCGAATGTCTAATTTGGAGTATGCGCAAACAATACTTTGGTTTCTGGCACCGGCGACAATGAGTAAACAATCAGTAGAGTGGAGGAAGACGTTGGATGGATCATGGGGAAGTGTCGGTTTAATCGGAGGTTCTTAGATTCTAGATATAGCACCACTACTTGTTTGGTCATTATTAGAATTGGATCTGGTGTTTTTCGCCTGAGTAATGGGTGAGATGTTGGTCTCAATTTTCATTTAAGTGGTCTTAAAAAGGCCTTTAAAAAGTCTTAAATTTGGGGTTGTCAAACCTGGGGATACCCTTCAATAACATCTGCAGCCTTTTACCATCTAAAAACATAGCAAAAATCAAAGGTTTACTGTCTAAAGCAGACTTGGACAGACTTATCCATGCGTTCGTCTCCAGTAGGTTAGACTCGTGTAACGGCCTGCTCACTGTGTGACGCTGCAGAACATCCAGAACGCTGCAGCTCGGGTCCTGACTCGAAACAGGAAGTACAAGCACATGTGTACATAGACTTTAAAGTGGCTCTGCTTGTGTACAAGTCTCTCCATGGCCGAGCACCAAAGTCCATCTGTGACATGTTAGTGCCACATGAACCATCTCACACTCTGAAGAGCTCAGGGACCGACCTCCTGCTGGTGCCCAGAGTCACGACTAAACAAGGGCAGTCAGCGTTTCAGATTCAAGTTTCTCATTTAATGTCTCTCTCTTTCTTTAATTTTATGATGTTTTGATTTGTTTGTATTGTGATTTTAATGTATTTCTTACTCTGTATATCACTTTGAATTACTTTGTGCTATATTAATAAACTTCCCTTGCCTTACACTGTGTAACTTTTCTGGTGGAGGGTCCGTCAAACGCTTTCTCCGTGGAGATATTATTGTATGGAGTAAGAAAGCTTTCAGAAATATTTGTGCGCATAGAATAGAAATCCGCGCATATTTGGCTGTAGTTGCGCATAAAATAAATACTTGTAAACTCTTGAATGAGTCCAGTCGTACATAAAATATATTGTGTGGATATTTTATCCATCAGAATACGAATTGAACCTTGCACCGCATGAATCGTGGCATGTTGAGGGACTGTTTTCTCATATATCAGTCCGCCGCTGCCAAGTTTTCTATCAACTCACTGCTGCTGCTCAGACAGAAATCCTTCAAATGTAAGGTTGGTTTTACTTCTCATAATTCTAGCAACACAGACATTTGAATGGACAGTCTGATGTAATAATAGATTTGCTTCGGGTGTTTTGTGGAGTGGGTAAGACTGTTTTTAGTGGCAGGAGAACTATGGCCATTGACATGCACTAGCCTAGCACCAGCGACCTCTGCAAATACAAGGACTGGATGGAATATTTCAAAAAGTGTCTCCACATGTCTCCAACACTCTGGCTCACTAGGAAATGAGGTCCTATGTCCAAAATTCTGAACTGTCCCATAAATATGAAATATGTTACTCATCAAAAACTGAAAATGTCAACACAACTGGAGCTCTAACACAAAATAATTTAGTAAAATACACCTAAAAATACTCTTGGTGATATATCGACGCATCAGCCCACGATATTTATACTGTATCATCAAACAACACGATATATGGATATTTCAATATTTCTGCACAACCCTAATCCCAATTACAGTTTCTCCCTGATTTTGCAGATAAAAATAACCAAATATTTCTTTCATTAATATTGTTCATGATATCGTACGTTGCATATATTAACATATTTACCAGTCCGTCCTTACGATCAAAGCCGTGCATATTTTCAACTGTAGCTCATTACTTTGAAGCAGTCTCCTGTATCTTGCATCTCTCATCCTCCTCGTGTACTTTGAAGCCTCTCCTCTCCCTGTTCCATTAAACGCACACACACAGTTGGCCCAGTTGTGAGCCGCTCCCAGCCCAGATAATGACTCCTCTCCCTGGGCACTCCGACCTCGCGTGTCCTCCTCCTCCTCCTCCTCCTCCTCCTCCTCCTCCTCCTCCTCCTCCTCCTCTTCTTCTTCCTCCTTTGTCACCGCTCGGTTGTACCTCCAGCCGAGCTCGAGCCAGCAGAGCCACCACTTAATGATGCAACGCCGCTCGAAATGTGAGATCAGCACAAATACAAGATGTCATGTGTCTAGTTAGTGAAAGAAAGAGAGAAAAAACTGTGGCAAAACAACGGAACAAAACACAATGTGGAGAAGTTTTCTAATTAGCTTTCCAAAGTATCACCGACTGCATTCGTGATAAAAACTTCTGTGAGGTGAGATCTTCTGTTAAACTGACTTTCCAAAGTTTTGGTCATGCTCCGGTTGTATTCCCATCAAAAGTTTCCTGGAGGTGTTTCAGTTGTGTCTTTTTGCACATTTTACAGTTTTAAAATCGAGAGCTAAAACACTTAATTCCACCTTGTGACATCATCAGGTGGTAATCTAGGAAATGCTGGAATTAACAATTGTGGGACATTTAAAGGTTATCTTGTCTTTACTTTCTACAGGTTTTAAAACATGCGTCCTTACTCTTAACAAATCCAACAACACACAACAACAACAACAACAACAACAACAGCAACCAGACTCTTATTTTGTCTGCTTGTTTCCATGGTAATGTTGTTCCTTTGTATAGTATAAAACTCATATATATCCATGGAGAATGTTCCAAAGTATGGTTTTAACTTTATCTCCATGGAATGAAATGCCACTTCAGGAAAGTTACATACTGTACTCTAACTTTTTGGTTGAGGGTCAGTCACCTGCTTGTTTCTTTGGATATGTCATGGCTCTGTCTGGAATGTTCCACAGTATGACATTAAAGAGCTCTAACTTACATTTATTTGAACAAATGAATGGGTGTTTATTCGGACAATAATGCATAGAACATGCATAGAAAACGTAAATACATAGATATAATACAAAAATTAAACACTTCTTTTCCATAACAATAAACAAAAATAAATGTCACGCAGATTTTACTTGTCAATCAATCAATCAATCAAACTTTATTTCTATAGCACCTTCCAACAACCAAAGCCGATCAAAGTGCTGTACAACATTAAAACAAGATAAAAAACAATAAACATCATACAAATAGGTCAACAAAGCACATTACACCATTAAAATAAAGAAAGTGTCACAGGGCCACTAAGTGTTAAAAGCTGTTCTAAGTAAGAAGGTTTAAAATTTGGCTTTGAACAAAGGCAGTTCAGGGATGGACCGTAACTCAATGGGCAAAGAGTTCCAGAGTTTTGGACCAACCACTACAAAAGAACGATCAGCCCGGGACCTCCAGCAGATGTTGTGTCCAAAAAGGAGTGGGAGGAAGTAAATACTTATTTAACCCCACCCCTTTTTCTACTGTCCCAAGTGAACAAAGAGCAAATAGACTTCTCATTTCCTGTACTTTATAAGCTATAATTGCACCGTACACACATTTCATTACAAAACAAACAACAACAAAATATTATACTGTATATATAAATATATACACTAAGCATAAATTTCTTCAGCATAGTATTTTGAAATAATCACTTTTGTAAATACACTTTTGAATACATGTATATTTGGACAAAGTTTTAGTTCTGTTTTCATGTTGTTCTATAATTTAACAGCACAAATAGAGATACAAAAACTGAACATGAGGCACTTTCCAGTTTAAAAAGCCTCTTAATTTATTCAATTACAGGTGGGATTATAGCTCAAAAATACCTAGAAAAACAGGCGTTCTGACTGTGAGCAGGGTCGCCTCTCCATAGATCTGACCGGTAACTTAGTGTGGTTTGGTCTCCATGAAGATAGAAAGGTTTAATGCCATACTGTGAAACAATACTGGCAAAGCATTAACATTTACATGACGAAAAGCATTTGATGAACTCTCTACCAGAAAAGTTACACAATGCACCTTTAAGCTTTGATCCGGATCATTATTGAGCTACAAATGCCAAGTTAATTTCCTTATAACTAAAAGTGAAAAATGCATAGCACACTCAGATGGCCGATGACCAAAAGCTTTTTAAAAAATGTTTAAATAAAGTTTCAGCAAAAAAGCCTTCGTCAGATCATTTTTCTTGCTTTGGACCACAGTATACTATATAAAATAACTATATAAATATAAATATACTATACTTTGTGTCTGCTGTGCATTTTGTCACTTTTATTTTACTGTTCCTTGCATTTGCATCTCTACAAGAACTTTGGTGTGCGGTTTCTGTTTCAATTTTAGGCGATTGTGAACAAAGACCAAATAAAATACGCGAGTCATTTTATATTGACAGATAACTGATTGACATTTTGTACCGGATTTGTTTCATGTGAATAGGCCCATTAATTACAGAGATATTAACCGTAAACCAGGTCAATAAATCTGCAGTCTGACAGTTAAAGGTTTAATGTGTAACTTCTCAGGTGGAGTGTTTGCCTATTATTTGCCTCATGAAAATGGAGCTTTGACCAGAATATTCCACAGCATGGCATTAAAGTCATCTATCATTTGCACCGATTCAATTACAGGTGTTTTTATTGCTCAGAAATACTTATAACCTGCAGAGACCCAGCCTATTCATTTGTGTCCTTTATAGTGGACATTGAATTAACCGGTTGTTTTTTTAAGTGTTATTGAAATCGACTCTTAATGGGGGACTAGTCTCCTCTGCCTAAACATTGCTGAGGGATTATAGAGTACTATCATGTCCAGGATATAAAAAAATTAAATAGGAGCTGGTCTGTGGCTGCACTATGATTAAAAAAAAATAAAAATTAAAAGGAAGTCTAAAAACTTTTTCAGGTGACTGTAGAAGCTGCTGAGATGTTTTGTTAGGTTGTTTACTTCACATGGATTTTACACCAAAATGTCCCCAGCGTCCCCCAAGGTTACAAAATTATAAATACAAATAAAATTAACAAAATCTAAATGCTAAGGTGTTCATGTTATTAGGTTGTTTTTCAGACCAAGAGTTTGTTTTTATACTTGACAGTTTGGACAGCTCCCTTCCTTGGACAGTATCTCAGGTGTGTGAGAGTAAAAAAGCCAATCATCCCAGTGTATAGTCCCATGGGCATGTTTCCGTATTTCAGTTGTCTCTTTAATCCAGTGACGGTGCTTGTTTTCCTCTGTCCCAGTGATGTTTGCTCCGTCCCAGTCCCAGTCCATAAATTATCGCAAGACCAACTGAACCTCATTGGGCTAAGGTGTTCATTTACCTCCAAACAGATCAAAATGGCAAAAAAAAAATACATATTGCAATACACTTTTTTCTTTGGGTGTCAGGAGCATATACAAACATACAGCTGTACTGCAGTGTCACATCTTTGTCTATCTGGAGTTGCATAAGTTTAATGACATACTGTGGAACAACTTGATGAAGACTGTCCATTCTTAGTAAACACTTGTCAAGATCTGCACGTAGGTTGAAATGTTAAGACGTGTTTTGTATAATTTCTTATCTTTTTGTAATTATTTTATTGACTATTTTGTTCCTATATTTCTGGTTCAATTGAATGTTGAAAAGAAAAAGAAATGGGCTACATTTAATGTCCAAATGGGCGACTTATAGATCCTTTTAATGCTGCTTCAATGACTTTTTTTTGTTGTTTCAAACTTGAGTAAAACTAATTGTTCAGAGACACGATCACTCAGTCAACAATAAAATATCCTCATTAATGTTCAGTAATGCTCAATTCCACCTTTACTTTGTGATTTATAAATAATGTTGATGTTGCTTGACTTGGGTCAAGGCTTGTGACTTTTAAAATATGGGTCCCCAGAAAAACGTTTGGGAAACACTACGTTAAGTCACTAATATTATTTTCATCATTTCCTTTCCATTTCTACTGAAGCCGAAAGATGTCACCACAAACGCAAACGCTGCAACAAATACAAATGCGACAACACAACAAAAAGCCACAACACACCCAAAAAAAAAGCCACATCGCGGGACTCTATTTTAATGCAAACGCCGCAAGAAATGCAAACGCCACAACACAAATACAAATGCCACAACACAAATGCAAATGCTGCAACACATTAAAAGAAGAACTACAATGTGAAACGAATAATGATAAAACAATAAATTACTTTTACTTGCGTTTCCAACTTCTCCGTTTCTTAACTTTTCACATTGTAGTTCTTCTTCTTCACTTGCTGCTTGATCGGTCCGTCGGAAAACAGAGTCCCGCAGTCACTTCCGTTGTGGCTTTTCGATGTGTTGTGGCTTTTTAATGTGTTGTGGCATTTGTGTTTGTGTTGCGGCGTTTGCTTTAAAATAGAGTCCCACAATCATTTCCGTTGTGGCTTTTTTTGGTGTGTTGTGGCTTTTTTTTGTGTTGTCACATTTGTATTTGTTGCGGCGTTTGCGTTTGTTGTGACCCCTCTCGGCTTCTGTACATTTCACTAGAACATTAAAGTATAATTTTAAAGATAATTTTCCCCACTTTCTTTCCTTTTTTCAAATGACTGAACATTTATGTATTCATGAATATCATCAATTATTTTATTTTAATTTAATTTTTTTAATAAAGTTTAAATAGTCTTTGTTTTAAGGATTACCTACATTTTTTCCATTATCAACTGCATTTTAGGCCACTACTTTTCCATTTCCACTCTAAAATGTCACGCGAGCTCGTCCTTTGCACACTCGCAGATGCAGCTTACGTAACAGTTCACCAAAGACTTCCTGATCTTTTGAACTTGGCTCCCTGACGTTAACGCCGCAGCTGCCGGATTTGCGCGCTAAAAATAGGCTAATCATTGTGCGCATTAATTTCTATATTTTCCCCGCAGCTGAAATCGCTAACGACGACTCGGAGGCCATCGCCACTTTGAAAAATCAGATTCTAAGCGTGTGATTTGTGGCGAAATAGAAAGTGAATGAATGAATGAGAGGGCTGAATGGAGTGGTCTGATTGAATGCTCACTAATCTGCGCTAAATGTCCCAGATTCACATTAGGTAGGAGATTAAATAATGGCCGCCTCTTTGAGTTTCACAGCGGCGAGGGCTGAGTGGCCGTGTGGAATTACATTTGCATTTGTCTCTAATCCTCTTTTGTTCATGTTGGAGCTTGTGCACTACTAACATTTCTCATTTTGGATGGAGTAAAGTTAAAGGGGTTGTTATTAAAGATGGGGTAACGTAAAATACCAAATAATAGCCTGGTTTCAACTGACTGCCGGGTGCAGGTGTATATTTTGATTTAAAAAAAACACCAACTCCAAATAAATGCCGACTGTATAGAAAGTAGCCTATGCTGACAGCTCCAGGAGCCGTTCTGGAGGGTACAGAGGAGCTGCTCAAACTTCCATTTCCAGTTTTTTTGTGCTTTATTTAATCAAAATATCATGAATAGTGCAGTGACACCACAGTCTTCAGACTTCAGTTCAGTCCTGCCTTTACCAAACTGGTTGTGTGACTCAGAATGGATAAGTTATATTCTCTGCACTGCGTCCGATCACCTATCCTGATTCATCAGCCGGTTTCACTTCATGGAATCCCTCTGACCTCGCAGCATTAGGATTCGTTTGCTTGACAGTAGGTGGGTACATTTTTTATTTAACCAATCGCTGCTATTTGGTTGTGACATATGTAATGCTCCAAATCCTATAGGAAGAAGGACAATAACGTCTTTCACCTTTCCCCCTTTCTCTTTGTTCCAGGTTTAAATCCTCGATCTCGGGAATCATTGCCAACACAGAATGTCTGTCTTCGTCTATATCCATCTTGACCACTTTGTTTTCTGTTGTGCTGTTCCACAAAAGAGACCTAGACAGGTGCTTCAGTTTGACATCATGGCTTTACAGCTCTTCGCTGATTGGCCGGTGTGCGGTTTACAACTTCCGGGGTTCCTGCAAATCGTCTCGTGTATTCCGATTCTGGACCTAGTCTCTGGAGAGAAATGAAATTGAGTGGAGACACTAGGTGGTGCCAGCCTGGTTACTGATCACCCTTACCTTCACCTTGACTGAAAAATTAGAGGAACAGATGATATCGTTGTGAAATCCCAATTTTAAAGTGACATAAAAAAGAAAGATGGAGCAAAATTGAAGCAGTTTTTAGGAGTTTGGGTAATATTACTGCAGTTTGCAATTCAGAGGAAACAGCAATGTCAATGTAGCTGCTGTGGCAAAGGGCCGAGGAAAAGCAGGGGAAGAGGCTGCAGGAATCATGCCCACAAGGTAGGCAAAGTAGTCCCCAGGCCATCGTGTAACGCCATTGCCTCCTCCAAGTAAAAGCTGTAAATTATAGTCATACTGGTTAAAAGAATTTGAGTACCACATTTTCCAGTTTTGCTGAGCAACATTTTTGTGAGGGAGGAATTAATTGCTTGCCCCAGATTGCTGCCTGGTCGCAAATAAATGCCCGGTCTGTTAAGAGATTGAAACAAATAAATGCCCCAGCGTTTATTTGTTATTTTACGGTACTTCTATGGGGTATACATTGCTAACACATAGCATATTTAGATCGCCAAATTCAACAGACTTTTTATTGTTTTGAAAATGCTATATCCACTCAGAACATCATATTATCATGTTTTATATGTTTCACTTTCGTTTTCATTGCTCTGAGACTCTCTTCCCTTTGCTCTCTGTGCTAAGTCACTCCCTCTTCAGAGTGCCACATCTTCATCGCATCCAGACTCGACTATTGCAGCAGCCTTCTCTATGGACCTGTCTCTACTGCCCATTAATAAAAGCTTCAATATGTTTAGAACTCTACACACTCGCTCACGCTACCAAATCACTCCCTGTACAACACTTACCTGTCCAGACCAAACTTAACAAAGACAAGTGGGTCTGGAACAGTATCCACTCTCCCTGTTGACGGTTACTCCCCCTTCAGAGCGCTATCACAACACAATCAGCGTGCATGCTGCCAACAAAACTGCTGGTTTGTCAAGTTGCTGTGTACTGTGTCGTATTATGGTTTTGTATATTTATGGAAAACTGTCATATGGTAGCATGGATGGTGTAGGTTTGTAGGTGAAGCATTGGACAGAAATGTTCAGGTAACCATAAAAGAAAGTTTAAATTGGGCCCGGGAGAGATTGTTAAAATACTTGACTTGATCTAAAACCTCTTCAGAAATGTTTTTAATGAGGAAACAATGTTATGACACAGAAAGTTCAAAACATTTTGGTGATAATGCAGCAGATGCATACCAGTATCCTATGAATGAAATGCCCCAAAATATTAGAGCTGTATCGATATATCACCAAGAGTATTTTTTGTATATTTTACTAAATAAGTTTGTTACAGCGTGACAGTTTTATTTGTTTAAAGGAAGGAAACCTGTTTATGTGACACAATTGACATTTTCACTGTTTTGATTATTCAAATGGATGTGTTTCATATTCACATTGCACAAGAAGACTTTTAGTATCACAGCCATGATTTAGCCTTTATTTTTTATTAAACTGTACTGAATTGATTTGAAATATATCACACTGAACTGTATCAAATCGAGAGCTCACTGTATCCAGATATGTATCGTATCGTGGCCTGTGTATAGAGGTATCTATCATATCGGCAAATTCTGAATGATACCCAGCTCTACCCCCCAAAAATATAAATTTTGTTACTTGTCATTCAGCAATATGAAACATAACAATCCGGCCTCAGCATCCACTATAGCATTGAAACAGCCTGAATTTAAGTAACCAATGACCCCCTGCTCTCCTCTGCATCCTCCACTATCTCCATTCCATTTGCATGAGTGGCTCAGTTCTCTCCTGGTTCACCTATCTCACTATGTCAGCATAAACAACTGCTCATCCACGGAGTCCCTCAAGGCTCAGTGATTGGTCCTCTTCTGTTTATTCTCTATATTTTTTTCACTTGGTCACATCATCCGCCCACTCAGATTTCATTGCTACACCAAAGACACTCTGTAACTTTTCCATTAAAATCATCAGCCCTACTACCTCAGCTCTCAAACTGCCTCTCTGCCATAAAATCCTGGATGACCTCCAATATCCTCACACTTAACTGCAATAAATCTGAAATTATGATAGCCAGTCCGGTAAATCTCCCTCCCCCCTCCACACAGAATTTCATTCTCCTTCCAACTCCACATCACCAAGACTGCTTTCTTTCACTTCCATAACATCACCAACTTCCGCCCCCTCTCGCTTCCTGAAAATCTCCTCCACGGCATCATCACATCCAGACTCAACAATTGCATTAGCCTCCTCTGCGGACTTCCCTCTACTGACCTCCAATAAAAACGTCAATATGTTCAGAACTCTCCAACTCTCCAGAACAGTTCAGAACTCTCCACTCCAACCTAAAACTCCACTGGCTCTCTGTGCACTATTTACCTATCAGACAAAACATATTAAAGCAGAACTAAGTAACATTTTTACCTTAATTAATGTCTTTCAAAGACCCTCTGATGGTTCCATATGACATTTAGGGATGTTTAAAGGGTATACTGGCGCCGCCAGCTGTCTCTGGGCGGAAAAACCAGACATGCAACTTTGCTGCCACCGACCCGCGTCAGTTCTCAAAGGTCTGTTCAAGTTCTCGTGAGATTCAAACTGCTTTATGGCACTTCAACATACACACGGGTAACCAAACTATGACACACCCACATCACTGCAAGAATAAATATCTACTGTTTATTTGTGAGGTGTCAGTCATGGCACATCCAGCTAAAAGACAGTGGAAGCCTTTGTCCAAGGACGCAAGGAAAAGAAAACATGAATGGGACAGGGCCCAAGCTCACAGGAGTCAAGCTGGGGAAAGTGTTTGAGGAATAACAGAGTTCAAGGAAAGAGAAGGGCGCAAGAGCAATGCAGATCTGACGATATTGTTATTGAACATGCAAGTTTCATATACATTGCTTGTATCATTGTTAAAGTTATGCAGTTTGAGTAATTGTTAGCTATAGTACACAGTTATCTTGTTCATGCTGTTATTTGCATGTTTGGTTTTTCAGTGTAGCTATGAAACTGTACCATTAGATTGACACATTTGTATAAATCGTTTGAATTGAGCGACTCATGTCTAATCTGCTAATCTGGATATGTACAGTAGTGTTGTCAGTGAGCAAAAACAAGTGCAATTTTTTAGATTTAGCCCTGACGTGATATGTGACTGTGGCTAACATCGCACCAGCATCAAACAGGTTCATGCATTTGCATGTGATCAAAGCGTCACGTCAGGAGTCACTTCTGTAATTGACAGACTGATGTTTCATCTGTATGTAGTAGTAATGTTCTATGTTTTAGCAGTCGGACGTGTCTTTGATGTCAGTATTGTCAGTCCGTCTGTAAATGGAGCAACAACAACTTTAGCCCAGATGTAAAATCAGCCCAAGGCATTTAACAGTTACACATTTGTGTTGGATCAACCCGTTTGGAATTTCAAGGGGAATTTACAAAGCTATTATTTATTTAAAGAGTAAAGTAACATTACCCATCTTAGATATTTTGTTGTACAGTCGTACAGTGTTCAAATGTGAGGGAGGTGGAAACAGTATTCATGACAATGCATTTTCACTAGCGACCTGTTGGGGAAGCACTACCCTCAAGTTACTTAGTTCTGCTTTAACAAGTCTATCCTGTCTCCCTGTTTACAAAGGATGTGACTGACAGGCAGATTAACCAATCAAAGAGACACGTGGTCACGTGGTCATTTCATGTCAAAACAACAACAATGAAAAAGTAATAAAAGAAAAACACAGCAACACAGAGGACTGAGAAACAGCATTTATCACAATCAACAAACAAAGCTCCAAACTCGTATTTTTCTTATGGTCATGTTTTTATTTAGGGCTTTTCCACTTTTAAGGCTCTAGCAACGATGTTTATGCTGCGAGTGGGATTCAAACCACCAACCATCGGCTCAAATACAGAACCTTGGGGGACCCTCCTGAACTCCCTTCCCTCCACATTAAACATAACAAAGGAGAAGTAGTGAAGACACATGTTTAGTATCTGTGCTTAACTTACTTTTTACAGTGGATACTTTTTACTTCACTACATTTAAGTGCAGGTAGTTTCTACTTTCATACTTTTCAGTCTACTATATATATATTTTTTTTAATTATTGTTTGAGTACTTCTGTTACCACTGTCAGAAACCTTTCACTTTACTTCCTTATTACTTCTAGTTGTCTTGTATTTATTTATTGTTCTACTATGTTAAGTGTTTTTGAGTTACCGTAAAAAGTGCTGTGTATAAAACCAATTTATGATTATTACTCATAGTGATGGAATAATAGGTGCTCAACATGACACTGCAAACCCAGTGAAGAGATGCCAGTTCCACTCATCATAAAGATATTTGATGTTAGCCACACCTCTTCTGGGCTGCTCAAAAAGTGTGCCTTGACTTACTTCAGTGGAGTTTGGTCTGGTCCAGCGAGTGTAAAGGTAAGAAAATACTATCCAGTGGCTTTAGATGATTAATATATGAAGACTTATTTATTGCTCATTGATTGACTGGATGATTGCATTAGCCTGCTACATTTGTACTCAATGTGCATTGTCATTTCTTACATCAACTTGCCCAGGGTTATCAGCTGGAATTTTTTTGTGTGCTTTATCCCTGATAAATGAACCAAATGTAAATGTATATAATGACAGCTTCAGCATTTTACTGAAAAGGCCAAGATGCTCTGTTTGATGCACAGATTCATCTGTCGTTTTAATGACTGTGAGAACAGTATGAGCATGAGCTGGCCTCATGTCAAACTCAGAGCCACGTGGCACCAGTCTGAACTGTGGACTTATTAAATCTGGACTAGGAGTCTGCCATAAAGTTTTGATGATGATGATTTAAAGGTGCTCTATGTAACTTTTAGGGCCCACCACAAGCTTTCTCCAGGGGGATTGTTTTGCTACAAGATTCCACAGTATGGACTTAAATGTGTCTGTCTCATTGAAGACAACTGTGTGACTCCAGCAGGCCATATATCAGGCACTGGGAAAGGCAACCTGACTTATCCTTTATAGCAGGGGTCTCCAACGTTTTTCCTCCAGTGAGCTACTTATACAAAACAAAAATTCCAGAGAGCTACCAATTTTAGCAGTCACAAAGAAACTGAGCATATATAAGAGCCTCGGCAAGCCTTAGACATGGAACAGTTATAGCCTATAAAACATAAATCATTATCCATTTATCAGTGCACAAAGTTATGTATAAAAATTACATTTACTTATTCAGCACAATACAAAGAATTCAGAAATCCCTTGGTGAGGTGGGGAGCTACTGGTAGCTCCCGAGCTACAGGCTGGAGACCCCTGCTTTATAGTTTAGAATAAATGTTTTTCTCACACCACCAGAAAAGTTACATAGTGCAACTTAAAGGTAAAGTGTTTTATATGGTCTGATATCTGGTCTTAGGTGAGAAATATAGAGCAAAGGTCTGGTTTATGATTATATGATTACAGGAAAATTAACTATATCATAGTCCTTACTGGAAGAAACATTAGGGGAATCATAAAATGCAATAAAGTCTTAAAATGAAGGTCAGTTCTTATGGATTTTATTGGCATTTACAACATCATCTTCACACAACTCTGGGTAAGTTTGTGATGAGGAAACATTATAACATAGATCAGAAAATAGTGTAATTTGAACCCTTAAAATGTTTTGTGCAATATGAGACATAGGAGTAATGTGCTTTTTCTTTTCAACAGTTCCAAAGTGTGACCCTTCCCACTGAAAAACAATATGGCTGCTGCAAGATCTGGTGAGTTGAAATCACTAAAATTTCATTTTCTCATAGAGCTTCTAAGAAGATGCAGAGCAATTTTACTCCTATGAATGAATGAATCTGTAAAACAGCTCGTTTTCACCAAGATGTGCAAAATCTGAGGTGGAGGATATGCAAATGAAGTGAGTGCAGCCACATTTATTACAACTGTCAACTAAAACTGTCTGATAATATCGTGCGCTGGAGAGACAGGTGTACTTTTTTACACAGGATACCTACTGAAATCTGGGCACCAATAGGGCAGTTGATACAGATATTTAAATGCTTTAAAATGACCCACATGGGCAGATGAGATAATGACATGTGGTTTTCAAAGCTGCAGTAATAAAATATAAACTCTACATCTGCAACACTTTGACCCTGACTCCCCCATGACACCCCCATGTTCTAAAGTCTGCCCCATGTCCTAAAAACTATCCCACATCCTAAAGACTACCACATAGCCTGCCCCATGTCTCTGATTCCACAGACAGGAACTCATTCAAACCATAAACAAACAAAGAAAAGAGATGGTGACACTAGGTCACTTCATCTGTAATTGCAAAAAGCTCATGTCAAGTTTGGCTGGTATTTTGGTCAGGTGAAGGTCAGGAAGCTTTCTATATCCCTGGCTTAGTCAGATTCAAATGTCCTTTTAGATGTGTATTTTACATCTGCTTGTAATCCTTCTGTACTTAATGTGCTTGTGTACTTTTACAGATCTCTATTCATATGCACAAAGGAGAAGCAAGGAATTTAAACCATCCAGTAAGTTTTTACAATGTTGTGTGTACATGTAGTACTGGGAACAACAGTATTAGTATAACTATTAAAGGGTTCATTCTACATGATATTGATCCATTTGTATATATTATACATATACATATTATATATGTATTGTTTTTTTGTCGATATTAAAAAAAAAAAAAAAAAGTACAGATTTTCAGATTTTCCCAGTCTGACCAACGTTGATTACATTTTGTAAGCACTAGGAGTGTTTCGGAAATCTGTGTATCCACTGACTTCCAATATAAACTCTCCAAAATAAAGCTCAAACCTGAATAAGAAAGTAAAAGTGAAGTTTTGGTTTTCTAAATCTATGTGTGCACAATTACTGGGCAACCATTAAAGTGCAGATTTATTACGTAACTAAACAGAATCAGTCAAAATAGTAAACAACTCAAAATGTACAAATAAACATTTCTGACATTTCAATATAGCCACCCTTCTTCTCAATAATGGTCAATAATGGCCGATACTAATAGCTGATATGGGCACTTGGAGATATATTGGCTACCTAAATGCTAACCTAAACCTAGAGGCTACCTACCACCTAAATGAGTCACATGTTCTTGTTTACAACAGTCTTCTTTGAGACAGCACTGAGGCACTGTCTTTAAAGTGCGTTTGATCGAGGATACAAACTATAAATAAAAGTGAACTTTAGTGAAATTTAGGCCAGCAATAGAACAACTGCTTATTTTTATGAAAGTGCGAGTGCGGAGCAGAGAGGACTGTCCCACAGACAGAGGACTGTCCCACAGACAGAGCTGCTGTCAACATGCTGGATTATATTCTGTTTACGGAAAATCTTTGTGAATCAAGATGAAAAGGAATTTTATTTGTGAAGACTTGTGATCTGAGAGGTTTTGAAACTACTTTCACTATTTCTCATTGGTTAGCGCGTAGCTGCTGTGAGTTTCCGCTGGTGATGGGCAAATGGAGCCTCATAAAGCATTGACACCTCAGTGGCAATATTGTCTCAAATGGTTCGACGTGTCTGAGGCCTTGGAGAAACACTAACCTCTAGTGGACAAATTTAACCATTGGCACGCAGGTGTCTCAGCATCGATGAAGTATTGTTAGTGTAAGACAATACTTGTGTGCAGAGCGACACCGTACCTAACAACAACAATAATAATGATGATTTAAAATAATATGTAGAGCACAACATAAATAGCTGCAGTAAATAAGTAAATAGGTGACCTTGTTATGTGGAATTAGATCAAAGTGATCCCAAACCATTGATCACTTTTTTCCACTTGTAGATGACATTGAAAATGAAATAAATGCCAAAAGTCACCAAAATCACCACGAACGTCACAAAATACTCCTCACTACCCAACATTTTTAAGAAATATTGGTGCATCTTTTATACTGTAGCAGTTTAGCACTTGTCAAACCACGGAAGTGCGCTGAACACTCTGAAGCACTCTGAACCAATCACAGAGCGGAACATTCGCTGAGCCAATGAAACGCTTCGATACACTGAAGCGATTGACACGCAGAGTGAAGCAGTAGGGGGAGGGACCGACACTTCCACACTTTGGTCACGTGAGCGGCTGCTGCGAGACGAGCAATTTGTTTTAGAAAGAACGAGACGTGCTCCAGAGCTCCGTCTCATTTGCCCATCACTAGTTACCACTCAAACAGTCTGTTTTCTCTTACACTGGCCAACTGTAGAGTGACTGTATAGTTACTGGCCATGCATTGATATGTAGATGACATGTGAATAGAGGTGTGAATGGTCCACATTTAGGCATATAATGAATTACTCTGCACGCATTTAGACTAACCGCTAAAGGCTAAGGGGCAGATTACTTAATTTGTTTACAGGCTACAATGTCATGCAAAAATGCCACTGTAATATGCCATAAATGTGACTGTAGATGCAAAATAACAGTAAATGTAGCCTAAATAAATCAAATCTAATGGAGCCAGAGTTTTATAATCAGCTGAAGACTTACAGCGAATTTTTACATCATTAAATATATCTGCTATAAGCACCTCCAAAGCCCATTTTATCATATCGGATCCAAAAAAATCCATATTGCTCGAGCGCTAGTCATAGACTTTCCATTCATGGAGTCTGTCAGTTTCATATAGGCATCACCGTTACAACAGAAAGGTGTCCAATATGGCAAAAATGACATCAGAAATCACTATAATGATACATAGTTCTCCAGGAAGAACAGCTGAAAGTCAAGGTCAGTTAAATACAATTAATCAATAAACCTGCCCAGGGACGACAGGTGGGAATTAACACTAGTGCTGAAACCTGGTACAATGCATCTCTCCTGTTGAGGTTAATGTATATTGTGCACAGTCCCTGGAATTTTGGGGGGATTTGCTTAACTATATATTTTTAGAAAGGTTATAGTATATGGAGTCAGAAAATCAATGTTTGCATTTGCCCAGATGTCTTTATGGTGGCCATATTGAATAAAAAATAAATAAAAAATGGCCGCCAAAAAAACGTTTTTGAAATATGTCAGCCTCTGAATAAGTTGAAATGTTGATTTTAACTGCTAAACCCACATTTTCAGGGTCAGGGAATCAAATGGTGCTAGTTACAAAGCTGTAAGACCTACCCACATTAACCCTTAGATGAATAAGTGGGTCAAAAATGACCCGGTTTGGTTGTTTTCTTGCAATTTCACTGTAATATTCACATGTAATACTCCATGTTCCTCCAAAAACATTTTTAAATTATCCTGTTGAAATACATCAACAATGTGAGTAGAACAAACTATAAACATCACATGCAGCTGGTCATACTGTACCTCAAAGAGTTTAAAAGTAGCTAACATAAAATGTGTATGTTGAATGTCAACAAACACATTTAGACAATATGATTATGCAACTTTTTTATTAGACATTTTCTTTACATCATCATTATTATCATCACTTTCATACAACCATAGACTGTATATACGAGTGGACAGATCTAACACTGTAGCGAAATAGGAAGTTCTCCAGGAGGCTCTTCCAGCTCCTTCTGACTCTTCTGGATCTTGTGGCTCCTCTCTCTGTACCTGCTGCTGTGAGCCTCGACATTTTGGTCTTAAAATGTTCGTATGAACACGCTTTACTTTTTTTTTTCTCAATATGGCCGCCATAAAAGACATCTGGGCAAATGCAAACATTGATTTTCTGACTCCATATACTATAAGCTTTCCAAAAATATATAGTTTAGCAAATCCCCAAAAAATTCCCACAAAAGTATATAAGGACTATGTAGTTCACACACTGAAATACTGATTATCACCAAACTGTTTGGATTCAAAAACTTAAAAAAATAAGAACAAACCACACATTGATTCAACATAATTGTCATAAAAGTAAAAAAAAATGTTTTCATTCCAGTGTCTGAGCTGAAGCTGATTCTTCTGGGGGAAAGTCCACGTCTGAAGGCCTCAGTGGGAAACTTCCTTTTGGGAAAAACAGAGTTCAGTCAACATAATAAATGTGTAAAAGGCAGAGGAAGATTTAATGACAATCCGGTGACTGTGATCTACACTCAAGACCAGCTGCTCTCCACTGTCTCACAAGGACTCAATTGGTTAATACAAGACATTAAAGATCTGAGTGGCCTTGGTCCTCATGTGTTCCTGCTGTTTGTACAGCCTGAAGCCTTCACTGATCAAGACAAACACAGACTAGTGTCAGTCCTGGAGAGGCTTGGGGAGCGGGACTTCCAGCATTCAATGGTGCTGATGGCCAGTACACAAGCAGTGACACCAGACTCCATGGAGAAATACATGAGGGTGCCACATATAAAAGACTTGATCACCAAATGTAAGAACAGATATATGTGGATGGATGACATGTATCTAAATGATCTGAATCTGAAAGTTAAAGAACTGTTTTCAAAAATCAGTAACATGATGAAAGAGAGCAATGCAGATCATTTGAACCCTCACCCCTCTAAAGACCAAGGCACAGGTCAGACTGTGGTGATGCATAGAGATGTGGAGCCACACCTGCCACAGGAGTGTCTGAGGATTGTGCTCTTTGGGAAAACTGGCAATGGAAAAAGTGCCACTGCCAACACAATTTTGGGCAGAGAGTGTTTCAAGTCTATCACCCATCCTAAATCTGTCACCCGAATCTGCAAGAAAGATGAGGGTGATGTTGATGGACAGAGGGTCGCTGTTGTTGACACTCCTGGTTTATTTGATACATCTTTGTCCAATGAGGAGCTGCAAGAGGAGCTTGTAAAATGCGTCACATTGCTCGCTCCTGGACCACATGTCTTTTTACTGGTGCTAAAGATCGGTCGATTCACAAAAGAAGAGAGTGACTCAGTGGATCTGATCAAAATGTACTTTGGCAAAAAATCAAGTCCCTTTATCATCATTCTCTTCACTAAAGGAGATGCCCTCGAGGAAATGTCCATTGAAGATTACATTGAGGAAGATGAAAGATTGAAGAAAATTATTCAAGAGTGTGGAGGGAGGTTCCAGGTCTTTAACAATAAAGAGAAAAAAACAATAGGTCACAGGTTCGGCAACTCATGGAAAAAAGCCAACAAAATGGTGATGGAAAATGGAGGGAGCTACTACACAACAGAGATGTTCCAAGAGGCAGAGCAGGCCATAAAGAAGGAGATGGAGAGACTCCTGCGAGGGAAGGAGAAGGAGATCAAGAAGGAGGAGGAGGAGCTTCAGTATAAACACAAACAAAAAATAGAAGCAATGGAAAAAGACCTGAAGAAGAGCAAAGACAACAAAGAACAAGAGCTGAGAAATTTTGAGCAAAAACAACGAGAAGAGAGAGAAAGAGAGAGACAGGCACAAGAGGAGAACCCAAAACAACAGTGGAAGCAAAGACTTGAGATGTTTGAAGGAAAAAGCAACTTGAGCAGGGAAGAGTTGAGAAAAACCGCAGAAAGTCCCATGGAGAGCAAAGGAAGTCAGGTGGTCAAACCCAGTCTCTGAGAACAGAAGAAGTATGGAACAGGAGAGCAACCCAAATGATACAGTCTCCTAAGGAAATCATCATCAGCACGAAGAACGAAGAAGATCAAATCCCCGAAAAGCTGGATGAGAAACAGATGCAGGAGCTACTAAAATGTTATCAAGAAGAGTTGGCACAGATGAAGCTCAAATATGAAATAGAGGCCCGAAAAGAGGCAGAAAAATTAAACGAGTTTCAGGAAAAGTACAGTCGAGATTTTGACTCTCTACTTGAGAGACATGATGAGGAAATAGCAGCTCTGAAGCAACACCATGAGAGAGAAATTGATAACATAAACACGCAACAACCACATTGGTACTGGTCTGTAGACGATCTCAGAAGACCAGAATTTGACAACGAGGATAAGCAGATACAAGCTGAAATGAATGAAGTGGCAAGAAATCGACAGAAAGGGGAAATGACTGAACTGAAGAAAAAACACAAAAAGAACTGTTCGATTTGCTAACTTAAAAACTTTTTCTTTATTTCCATGATTATGTACAATGTAGATTCTCACTGAGGACATAAAAATTATGAATGACACTAATGGAATGTACTAAATAACGCATCACTTAAAAATAGCCACCCTTTGCTTTGATCACTGTTTTACACTATTGGCATTTCTTGACCTTTACATGGTGCAGCTGTTAGGTGGAAACCATTTCTTGAGACTTCATCATAAAGCTCACTGACAGAAGGCCAAGGCTTTGCAGCACTGTCAACAAAGCAAAGGGTGGCTACTTTGAGGCTGTGAATTAAAAATATAAAAATTGCTTCATATTTCCATTTATCTTTCCATTACCATATATTTGATCAATCAATATGATTTTATTTGTACATGAGGGGAAGTTTAAGCGCACTGAGCAGTAAAATACAATAATAACAGAAAAGCTCAAACAAAAGTCTCAGTGCAGCTGTAGAGTCGTCAGACCCAGTGTCAGGGCAGTTTGAGATTTATAACAGCCCTCAGGACAAAAGTGTTCCTTGTTTCTGTCCTGAAGCTCATGCATCACAGCAGCCTCCAGGGGGCGCCAGGTGAACTGTACTCAGTGTGTCAGCAGGTTGGCTACAATATTTTGATGTTTTAGTTCTCCTTCTCAGCTTGAAGCTATTGGCAACATCTAAAATTAATAAAACTATTGAACTAAAGGTCTCTCTCTCTTTTTCTGTAGAGGTAGATATAAATATGTAGCTTGCATTTATAAAAATGTTGCACACAGTTCCTTTTAAATTGTATTATTTATTATTATTTATTATTATAGTATTATTATTATTTGTTTTGTTCCCTGGTTTAATCCTTTTTGCATTATTTCTAAGACATTTCCATTAGACTTAGATTACCCTGTGTAGACACAAGGGTAATCATTTGGACACAGTATTAGCTCACACATCACAACACATTACAATAATAAAGAGCAAATATATAAATAGTAATAATAGATTCATATGTAGCAAAAACAGCAAGAGACTGATGTCAAATAAGGCTTTAACTAAACTAATATATGTACATGCAACTCACTTCAAACTATGAACACGTCTCGACCTCTAGGTTCGTAGAAGATGAAAGTATAGACGGATTATTTGTTTATTAACGCAGGAGATGTGCACGCAGCCTGAGTGAAGAAAGCACTGCCGTCTGTTGCAACGTTTGCTAGCACTGTTGTCAGCACTAAAACAGTTATAATGTGATAACATAAGTTATGATGCTAAACTAACATTAAACCAGTGAGTGGGATACATCTTCATGACCCGTATGTGTTAAATGCAGGTGAGTGATTAAATGACGAGAAAATGTCTCAAACTTCAATAGCTGCACATCCACTCATACCTGATTGATACAACTAGCCCCGCCCCCGAGAAAGACTAAAATCTGCTGAAATCCTACAAGACACTGACATGATAGACAGGACACAGGCTCTTTCTGCAGGAGACATGCGCAGTAGAGCCAAGTGACATAGTCGGTTAATCCCTCTATAGGAATAACCAATGGACACAAGCAATTGTAGTTAAATGTGCTTTTAGTTTGAAAAATATAAAAGGAGTGCACAATCCTACCACAGGATCCGTCGTCGTATGGGGCGGTAGAGGCTCACATTTCAACTGGGAGGCTCGTCATCAATGGATCATCTCATCAAACTCATTGGACTCCAAGACATCACTTTTCTATGAAGTCAAAAAGACCCAACCTGTATTTACAAAACAGGCTTTAAAGTCCAAATTGTCATGTGAAATTGCAATTAGATTCATTAGATTCACACAAAGATCTCTATATAATGTAACTTTAGTTATATTTCCAATTGATAAAGACAGTTAAGAAATAGGTAACTACACTTATATCCCAAATAAGTGTTTCGTATTGTCAAAATATATCATTGTAACCCATAGTAATTGCAATTAAATGTAATTATATACAGTCCCTGACAAAAGTCTTGTCGCTTATCCATTTTGTAGAAACAAAAGCTTATAACCTGACTTTAAATTAATCGTTTGGTTATAGAAATGTCTCATATGAAAGCCAAAACCCTCCCAAATTATGCTCAATATACTAAAATAAATTTGCTTTACTGAAGAAAGATTGATCATTTAATGAACACAGAAAGGTCAGATTTTGGCAAGACAAAAGTCTTGTGGCCTTGTCATATGATGCACCCAATCCTAGATTACAGCCTCACCTGTGATCAGTTACTGATCATTCAATTAGTGGGTGTGTATAAAAAGAACCCAGCACACCAGACCTTCACATCAACTGCAACTTGACCTCTGACAACATGCCTAAGATCCACCCTGAGACCAAAGCGTTAATTATCAAGAGGCTGAAGACCAGATCCACTGCTGAGGTGGTGACACCTTCAATGTGTCTCAGCGTCAAGTACAAAGAATAAGAAAAAGATCTGAAATGACTGAAGATGTTTTTGACAAGCCCAGGTCCAGCAGACCCCGCAAGACAACTGCTCTGGAGGACCGTTTGTTGATTCGAAAATCCAAGGCCAGCCCCTTTTCCACTGCAGCAGACTCCACCAGGCCTGGTCACCTCAAGTCCCTGTGTCAACCACAACAGTTTGTACAATTCTGTCTCGAAATGGCCTCCACGGTCGAATCAGTGCACAGAAACCAGCACTAAACAAAAGGCAATTAAAAAACCATGTGTGGCATTTGCCAAGGCCCACAGCCTGCTAAAAGGATGGACACTGGAAAAGTGGCAGAAGGTGGATTTCTCAGATGAATCCTCAGTTGAATTACATCACAGCCGCCGCAAATATTGCAGGAGACCTACTGGAGCCACATGGATCCAAGATTCACTCAGAAAACAGTTAAGTGTGGCGGAAAAATCATGGTCTGGGGTTCCATCCAGTATGGGGGTGTGTGAGACATTTGCAGGGTGGAAGGCAATATCAATAGCCTAAAATATCAAGAAGTATTAGCTCCTCTTACATTCCCAACCATAAAAGGGGTCAAATTTTGCAGCAGGATGGTGCTCCATCACATACTTCTATCTCTACATCAAAGTTTCTCAAGGCGAAGAAGATTCAAGGTGCTCCAGGACTGACCAGCCCAGTCACCAGACATGAACATCATTGAGCATGTCTGGGGTAGAATGAAAGAGGAAGCATGGAAGGCAAAACCAAAGAATCTTGATGAACTCTGGGAGGCACGAATCATTGTTGAACCGCATGGATGCAGTCCTTCAAGCTCATGGAAGTCATACAAGATATTAAATATGGATTTCACAGCACCACTACTTAATTCACTTACGTTATGCAACATATTTTTGTATTTTGAAGTAAATTATTTGTTAAATTTTCTGTAGGCGACAAAACTTTTGTCTTGCCAAAATCTGACCTTTCTGTGTTCATTAAATGATCAATCTTTCTTCAGTGAAGCAAATTTTTTTTTAGTATATTGAGCATAATTTGGGAGGGTTTTAGCTTTCATATGAGACATTTCTAAAACCAATCGATTAATTTAAAGTCAGGTTATAAGCTTTTGTTTCTACAAAATGGATAAGCGATAAGACTTTTGTCAGGGACTGTATAGAAAGTAGCCTATGCCGACATATCCAGGAGTTGTTCTGGAGGGTACAGAGGAGCTGCTTAAACTCCCATTTCCCATTTTTTGTGCTTTATTTAATCAAAATATCATGAATAGTGCTGTGACACCACAGTCTTTAGACTTCAGTTCAGTGTGTGACTCTGAATGGATAAGCTATATTCTCTGCACTGCGTCCCATCACCTATCCTGATTCATCAGCCGGTTTCACTTCATGGAATCCCTCTGACCTCGCAGCATTAGGATTCGTTTGCTCGACAGTAGGTGGGTACATTTTTTTATTTAACCAATTGCTGCTATTTGGTTATGACGTATGTAATGCTCCAAATCCTGTAGGAAGAAGGACAATAACGTCTTTCCCCTTGATAAAATTCAACAAACATTCTCTTTGTTCCAGGTTTAAATCCTCGATCTCGGGAATCATTGCCAACACAGAATGTCTGTCTTCATCTCCATCCATCTTGCCCACTTTGTTTTCTGTTGTGCTGTACCACAAAAGAGGGTTCACAGTTCACAGCTCTTCTCTGATTGGCCGGTGTGCGGTCTACAACTTCCGGGGTTCCTGCAAATCGTCTAGTGTATTCCGATTCCGGACCTAGTCTCTGGAGAGAAATGAAATTGAGTGGAGACACTAGGTGGTGCCAGCCTGGCTACTGATCACCCTTACCTTCACAGAAAAAGTGGGGGAACAGAAGATATCGTTGTGAAATCCCTATTTTAAAGTGACGTAAAAAAGAAAGATGGCGCAAAATTGAAGCAGTCTTTAGGAGTTTGGGTAATATTACTGCAGTTTGCAATTCAGAGGAAGCAGCAATGTCACTGTAGCTGCTGTGGCATAAGAGGAAAGTTGTGGCAAAGGGCCGAGGAAAGGCAAGGGATGAGACTGCAGTAATCGTGCCCACAAGGTAGGCAAAGTAGTCGCCAGGCCATCATATAACGCCATTGCCTCCTCGAAGTAAAAGCTGTAAATTATAGTCATACTGGTTAAAAGAATTTGAGTACCACATTTTCTTAGTTTTGCTGAGCAAGATTTTTGTGGGGAAGGAATTAATTGTTTGCCTGCCTGGTCAGTTAAATGATTGAAACAAATAAATGCCCCAGCATTTATTTGTTATTTTACGGTACTTCTATTGTGGTATTCATTGCTAACACATAGCATATTTAGATCGCCAAATTCGACAGACTTTTTATTGTTTTGAAAATGCTATATATCCACTCAGAACATCATATTATCATGTTTTATATGTTTCACTTTCGTTTTCATTGCTCTGAGACTCTCTTCCCTTTGCTCTCTGTGCTAAGTCACTCCCCCTTCAGAGTGCCACATCTTCATCGCATCCAGACTCGACTATTGCAGTAGCCTTCTCTATGGACCTGCCTCTACTGCCCATTAATAAAAGCTTCAATATGTTTAGAACTCTACACACTCGCTCACGCTACCAAATCACTCCCTGTACAACACTTACCTGTCCAGACCAAACTTAACAAAGACGAGTAGGTCTGGAGCTGTATCCATTCTCCCTTTTGATTGCTGCTCCCCCTTCAGAGCGCTATCACAACATTATCAGTGTGCATACTGCCAACGAAACTACTGCACATCCCATCAGGTTTGTCAAGTTGCTGTGTACTGTTTCGTTTTATGGTTTTGTATATTAATGGAGAATTGTCATATGGTAGCATGGATGGTGTAGGTTTGTAGGTGAAGCATTGGACAGAAATGTTCAGGTAACCATAAAAGAAAGTTTAAATTGGGCCCGGGATAAACTGTTAAAATACTTGACTTGATCTAAAACCTCTTCAGAAATGTTTTTAATGAGGGAGCAATGTTATAACATAGAAAGTTCAAAACATTTTGGTGATAATGCAGCGGATGCATACCAGCATCCTATGAATGAAATGCCCCAAAATATTAGAGTTACTAGAGTTTAAGTGATTTTAACCCCCCAATAGTGGTGTGTGCAAATATAAATGTGAAGATGCAGTATTAATATCGTGGACTGCTGTATTGATATCACCAAGAGTATTTTTTTTATATTTTACTAAATAAGTCTGCTACAGTACTACAGTGTTGTTTGTTTAAAGGAAGGAACTTGTTTTGATGATTAAAATGGATGTATTTCATATTTACATTGCGCAAGAAGACTTTTAGTATCACAGCCATGATTTAGCCTTTATTTTTTATTAAACTGTATTGAATCGATTTGAAATATATCACACTGAACTGTATCAAATCGAAAGCTCACTGCATTCAGATATGTATCTTATTGTGGCCTATGTATCGAGGTGTGTATCGTATCAGCAAATTCTGAATGACACTCAGTTCTACCCCCCAAAAATCAAAATTTTGTTATTTGTCATTCAACTTCAGCTTCAAAATTGGCTTCACTCAAATTAGCAATATAAAACATAACAATCCGGCCTCAGCATCCACTATAGCACCGAAACAGCCCAATGACCCCCTGCTCTTCTCTGCATCCTCCACTATCTCCATTCCATTTGCATGAGTGGCTCAGTTCTCTCCTGGTTCACCTATCTCACTATGTCAGCATAAACAACTGCTCATCCACGGAGTCCCTCAAGGCTCAGTGCTAGGTCTTCTTCTGTTTATTCTCTACATTCTTTTCACTTGGTCACATCATCCGCCCACTCAGATTTCATTGCTACACCAAAGACACTCTGTAACTTTTCCATTAAAATCATCAGCCCTACTATCTCAGCTCTAAAACTGCCTCTCTGCCATAAAAATCCTGCATGACCTCCAATATCCTCACACTTAACTGCAATAAATCTGAAATTATGATAGCCAGTCCGGTAAATCTCCCTCCCCCCTCCACACAGAATTTCATTCTCCTTCAAACTCCACATCACCAAGACTGCTTTCTTTCACTTCCATAACATCACCAACTTCCGCCCCCTCTCGCTTCCTGAAAATCTCCTCCACGGCATCATCACACATCCAGACTCAACAATTGCATTAGCCTCCTCTGCGGACTTCCCTCTACTGACCTCCAATAAAAACGTCAATATATGTTCAGAACTCTCCAACTCTCCAGAACAGTTCAGAACTCTCCACTCCAACCTAAAACTCCACTGGCTCTCTGTGCACTACTTACCTATCAGACAAAACATATTAAAGCAGAACTAAGTAACATTTTTACCTTAATTAATGTCTTTCAAAGACCCTCTGATGGTTCCATATGACATTTAGGGATGTTTAAAGGGTATACTGGCACCCGCCAGCTGTCTCTGGGCGGAAAAACCAGACATGCAACTTTGCTGCCACCGACCCGCGTCAGTTCTCAAAGGTCTGTTCAAGTTCTCGTGAGATTCAAATTGCTTTATGGCACTTCAACATACACACGGGTAACCAAACTACGACACACCCACATCACTGCAAGAATAAATATCTACTGTTTATTTGTGAGGTGTCAGTCATGGCACATCCAGCTAAAAGACAGCGGAAGCCTTTGTCCAAGGACGCAAGGAAAAGAAAACATGAATGGGACAGGGCCTGACCTCACAGGAGTCAATCCGGGAAAGTGTTTGAGGAATAACAGAGTTCAAGGAAAGAGAAGGGCGCAAGAGCAATGCAGATCTGACGATATTGTTATTGAGCATGCAAGTTTCATATACATTGCTTGTATGATTGTTAAAGTTATGCAGTTTGAGTAATTGTTAGCTATAGTACACAGTTATCTTGTTCATGCTGTTATTTGCATGCTTCGTTTTTCAGTGTAGCTATGAAACTGTACCATTAGATTGATACATGTTTGTATAAATCGTTTGATTTGAGCGACTCATGTCTAATCTGCTAATCTAATCTCTTGTGTTGTCAGTGAGCAAAAACAAGTGCAATTTTTTTAGATTTAGCCCTGATGTGATATGTGACTGTGGCTAACATCGCACCAGCAGCATCAAACAGGATCACGCATTTACATGTGATCAAAGCGTCACGTCGGAGTCACTTCTGTAATTGACAGACTGATGTTTCATCTGTATGTAGTAGTAATGTTCTATGTTTTAGCAGTCGGACGTGTCTTTGATGTCAGTATTGTCAGTCCGTCTGTAAATGGAGCAACAACAACTTTAGCCCAGATGTAAAATCAGCCCAAGGCGTTTAACAGTTACACATTTGTGTTGGATCAACCCGTTTGGAATTTCAAGGGGAATTTACAAAGCTATTATTTATTTAAAGAGTAAAGTAACATTACCCAGCTGAGATATTTTGTTGCATACAGTCGTACAGTGTTCAAATGTGAGGGAGGTGGAAACAGTATTCATGACAATGCATTTTCACTAGCGACCTGCTGGGGAAGCACTACCCTCAAGTTACTTAGTTCTGCTTTAACAAGTCTATCCTGTCTCCCTGTTTACAAAGGATGTGACTGACAGGCAGATTAACCAATCAAAGAGACGCGTGGTCGTTTCATGTCAAAACAACAACAATGAAAAAGTAATAAAAGAAAAACACAGCAACACAGAGGACTGAGAAACAGCATTTATCACAATCAACAAACAAAGCTCCAAACTCGTATTTTTCTTATGGTCATATTTTTATTTGGTGCTTTTCCACTTTTAAGGCTCTAGCAACGATGTTTATGCTGCGAGTGGGATTTGAACCACCAACCATCGGCTCAAATACAGAACCTTGGGGGACCCTCCTGAACTCCCTTCCCTCCACATTAAACATAACAAAGGAGAAGTAGTGAAGACACATGTTTAGTAGCTGTGCTTAACTTACTTTTTACAGTGGATACTTTTTACTTCACTACATTTAAGTGCAGGTACTTTCTACTTTCATACTTTTCAGTCTACTATATATATTTTTTTTATTATTGTTTGAGTACTTCCGTTACCACTGTCAGAAACCATTCATTTTACTTCTTATTACTTCTAGTTGTCTTGTATTTATTTATTGTTCTACTATGTTAAGTGTTTTTGAGTTACTGTAAAAAGTGCTGTGTATAAAAACCAATTTATGATTATTATTCGTAGTGATGGAATAATACACCCTCAACATGACACTGCAAACCCACAGTGAAGAGATGCCAGTTCCACTCATCATAAAGATATTTGATGTTAGCCACACCTCTTCTGGGCTGCTTAAAAAGTGTGCCTTGACTTACTTCAGTGGAGTTTGGTCTGGTCCAGCGAGTGTTGCATGTAAAAGTTAAGAAAACACTATCCAGTGGTTTTAGATGAATAATATATGAAGACTTATTTATTACTCATTGATTGACTGGATGATTGTATTAGCCTGCTACATTTGTACTCAACATTGCTATTTTTTTACATCAACCTGTCCAGGGATTTCAGGTTTTTGTGTGCTTTATCCCTGATTAATGAACTAAATTAAACTGACATAGAGCAAGCACACATAAACTCAGTGTGTGTGTGTGGTGTGTGTGTGTGTGTGTGTGTGTGTGTGTGTGTGTATAATGACTGTGTGAGGACTACTGAAAAGGCCAAGATGCTCTGTCTGTTTGATGCACAGATTCATCTGTTGTCTTAATGACTGTGAGAACATTATGAGCATGAGACGGCCTCATGTCAAACTCAGGGCCACGCTGCACCAGTCTCTATTATAGACACACTGGTACAGCTGTTTGCTGTGAATATTGTGTTGAAGGATTTCTGTGTCTTTTTAGGTGACCCAACTTACTGTCAATAGTTTGCCACTAGAAAAGTTACACAGTGCAGCTTTAATGCAAAGTGTTTTATGTGGTCTGATTGAGAAGTCAGAAATGTATTCAGAATGTTGTACTTTTTATTATATTCTTCCAAATTAACCACAAAATGCACTTTCTGTATTTGATGTATTCTAATCTCTATTCAGTCCAGAATTGTCCATTATGTTCACTGTAGGTGTATTTTTTGTATTTGTGATCTGTTTTATTTAATGGTTTCATGTGAGAAATATAAAGCAAAGGTCTGATTTATGATTTTATGATTACAGGAAAATGAACTACCCAAATTCCTTACTGGAAGAAACATTAGGACAATCCTAAAGTCCAATAAAGTCTTAAGATGAAGGTCAAAATTCATGGATTTTATTGTTACCATTTACAACATCACCTTTCTATGTACAGCTACATGGCATACCATTTCAAGACACAAGAAAACAGAACTCTAGGATGAGGAAACATTATAACATAGAGCAGAAAATAGTGTAATATGAGCCCTTTAAATGTTTTGTGCAATATGAGACATATGAGTAATGTGCTTTTTCTTTTCAACAGTTCCAAAGTGTGACCCTTCCCACTGAAAAACAATATGGCTGCTGCAAGATCCGGTGAGTTGAAATCACTAAAATTTCAGTTTCTCATAGAGACTAA
>NW_026570994.1:4421434-4466114 GCF_026225935.1 Boleophthalmus pectinirostris | reverse complement strand
GCCAAATTCGACAGACTTTTTATTGTTTTGAAAATGCTATATCCACTCAGAACATCATATTATCATGTTTTATATGTTTCACTTTCGTTTTCATTGCTCTGAGACTCTCTTCCCTTTGCTCTCTGTGCTAAGTCACTCCCCCTTCAGAGTGCCACATCTTCATCGCATCCAGACTCGACTATTGCAGCAGCCTTCTCTATGGACCTGCCTCTACTGCCCATTAATAAAAGCTTCAATATGTTTTAGAACTCTACACACTCGCTCACGCTACCAAATCACTCCCTGTACAACACTTACCTGTCCAGACCAAACTTAACAAAGACAAGTGGGTCTGGAAGCAGTATCCACTCTCCCTGTTGATTGCTACTCCCCCTTCAGAGCGCTATCACAACACAATCAGCGTGCATGCTGCCAACGAAACTACTGCACATCCCATCAGGTTTGTCAAGTTGCTGTGTACTGTTTCGTTTTATGGTTTTGTATATTTAATGGAGAATTGTCATATGGTAGCATGGATGGTGTAGGTTTGTAGGTGAAGCATTGGACAGAAATGTTCAGGTAACCATAAAAGAAAGTTTAAATTGGGCCCGGGATAAACTGTTAAAATACTTGACTTGATCTAAAACCTCTTCAGAAATGTTTTTAATGAGGGAAACAATGTTATGACACAGAAAGTTCAAAACATTTTGGTGATAATGCAGCGGATGCATACCAGCATCCTATGAATGAAATGCCCCAAAATATTAGAGTTACTAGAGTTTAAGTGATTTTAACCCCCCAATAGTGGTGTGCAAATATAAATGTGAAGATGCAGTATTAATATCGTGGACTGCTGTATTGATATCACCAAGAGTATTTTTTTTATATTTTACTAAATAAGTTTGTTACAGTACGTGACAGTTTATTTGTTTAAAGGAAGGAACTTGTTTTGATTTTGATTATTCAAATGGATGTATTTCATATTCACATTGCACAAGAAGACTTTTAGTATCACAGCCATGATTTAGCCTTTATTTTTTATTAAACTGTACTGAATTGATTTGAAATATATATCACACTGAACTGTATCAAATCGAAAGCTCACTGTCCATTCAGATATGTATCGTATCGTGGCCTGTGTATAGAGGTATCTATCGTATCGGCAAATTCTGAATGATACCCAGCTCTACCCCCCAAAAATCAAAATTTTGTTATTTGTCATTCAACTTCAGCTTCAAAATTGGCTTCACTCAAATTAGCAATATAAAACATAACAATCCGGCCTCAGCATCCACTATAGCACCGAAACAGCCCAATGACCCCCTGCTCTCCTCTGCATCCTCCACTATCTCCATTCCATTTGCATGAGTGGCTCAGTTCTCTCCTGGTTCACCCATCTCACTACGTCATCATAAACAACTGCTCATCCACGGAGTCCCTCAAGGCTCAGTGATTGGTCCTCTTCTGTTTATTCTCTACATTCTTTTCACTTGGTCACATCATCCGCCCACTCAGATTTCATTGCTACACCAAAGACACTCTGTAACTTTTCCATTAAAATCATCAGCCCTACTACCTCAGCTCTCAAACTGCCTCTCTGCCATAAAATCCTGGCATGACCTCCAATATCCTCACACTTAACTGCAATAAATCTGAAATTATGATAGCCAGTCCGGTAAATCTCCCTCCCCCCTCCACACAGAATTTCATTCTCCTTCCAAACTCCACATCACCAAGACTGCTTTCTTTCACTTCCATAACATCACCAACTTCCGCCCCCTCTCGCTTCCTGAAAATCTCCTCCACGGCATCATCACATCCAGACTCAACAATTGCATTAGCCTCCTCTGCGGACTTCCCTCTACTGACCTCCAATAAAAACGTCAATATGTTCAGAACTCTCCAACTCTCCAGAACAGTTCAGAACTCTCCACTCCAACCTAAAACTCCACTGGCTCTCTGTGCACTACTTACCTATCAGACAAAAACATATTAAAGCAGAACTAAGTAACATTTTTACCTTAATTAATGTCTTTCAAAGACCCTCTGATGGTTCCATATGACATTTAGGGATGTTTAAAGGGTATATTGGCACCGCCAGCTGTCTCTGGGCGGAAAAACCAGACATGCAACTTTGCTGCCACCGACCCGCGTCAGTTCTCAAAGGTCTGTTCAAGTTCTCGTGAGATTCAAACTGCTTTATGGCACTTCAACATACACACGGGTAACCAAACTATGACACACCCACATCACTGCAAGAATAAATATCTACTGTTTATTTGTGAGGTGTCAGTCATGGCACATCCAGCTAAAAGACAGTGGAAGCCTTTGTCCAAGGACGCAAGGAAAAGAAAACATGAATGGGACAGGGCCTGACCTCACAGGAGTCAATCCGGGGAAAGTGTTTGAGGAATAACAGAGTTCAAGGAAAGAGAAGGGCGCAAGAGCAATGCAGATGTGACGATATTGTTATTGAACATGCAAGTTTCATATACATTGCTTGTATCATTGTTATAGTTATGCAGTTTGAGTAATTGTTAGCTATAGTACACAGTTATCTTGTTCATGCTGTTATTTGCATGTTTGGTTTTTCAGTGTAGCTATGAAACTGTACCATTAGATTGACACATTTGTATAAATCGTTTGAATTGAGCGACTCATGTCTAATCTGCTAATCTGGATATGTACAGTAGTGTTGTCAGTGAGCAAAAACAAGTGCAATTTTTTAGATTTAGCCCTGACGTGATATGTGACTGTGGCTAACATCGCACCAGCATCAAACAGGTTCATGCATTTGCATGTGATCAAAGCGTCACGTCAGAGTCACTTCTGTAATTGACAGACTGATGTTTCATCTGTATGTAGTAGTAATGTTCTATGTTTTAGCAGTCGGACGTGTCTTTGATGTCAGTATTGTCAGTCCGTCTGTAAATGGAGCAACAACAACTTTAGCCCAGATGTAAAATCAGCCCAAGGCGTTTAACAGTTACACATTTGTGTTGGATCAACCCCTTTGGAATTTCAAGGGGAATTTACAAAGCTATTATTTATTTATAGAGTACAGTAACATTACCCATCTGAGACATTTTGTTGCATACAGTGTTCACAGTACAGTGTTCAAATGTGAGGGAGGTGGAAACAGTATTCATGACAATGCATTTTCACTAGCGACCTGCTGGGGAAGCACTACCCTCAAGTTACTTAGTTCTGCTTTAACAAGTCTATCCTGTCTCCCTGTTTACAAAGGATGTGACTGACAGGCAGATTAACCAATCAAAGAGACGCGTGGTCGTTTCATGTCAAAACAACAACAATGAAAAAGTAATAAAAGAAAAACACAGCAACACAGAAGACTGAGAAACAGCATTTATCACAATCAACAAACAAAGCTCCAAACTCGTATTTTTCTTATGGTCATGTTTTTATTTAGGGCTTTTCCACTTTTAAGGCTCTAGCAACGATGTTTATGCTGCGAGTGGGATTTGAACCACCAACCATCGGCTCAAATACAGAACCTTGGGGGACCCTCCTGAACTCCCTTCCCTCCACATTAAACATAACAAAGGAGAAGTAGTGAAGACACATGTTTAGTATCTGTGCTTAACTTACTTTTTACAGTGGATACTTTTTACTTCACTACATTTAAGTGCAGGTAGTTTCTACTTTCATACTTTTCAGTCTACTATATATATTTTTTTTTAATTATTGTTTGAGTACTTCTGTTACCACTGTCAGAAACCTTTCACTTTACTTCCTTATTACTTCTAGTTGTCTTGTATTTATTTATTGTTCTACTATGTTAAGTGTTTTTGAGTTACCGTAAAAAGTGCTGTGTATAAAACCAATTTATGATTATTACTCATAGTGATGGAATAATACGCGCTCAACATGACACTGCAAACCCAGTGAAGAGATGCCAGTTCCACTCATCATAAAGATATTTGATGTTAGCCACACCTCTTCTGGGCTGCTCAAAAAGTGTGCCTTGACTTACTTCAGTGGAGTTTGGTCTGGTCCAGCGAGTGTAAAGGTAAGAAAATACTATTCAGTGGCTTTAGATGATTAATATATGAAGACTTATTTATTGCTCATTGATTGACTGGATGATTGCATTAGCCTGCTACATTTGTACTCAATGTGCATTGTCATTTCTTACATCAACTTGCCCAGGGTTATCAGCTGGAATTTTTTTGTGTGCTTTATCCCTGATAAATGAACCAAATGTAAATGTATATAATGACAGCTTCAGCATTTTACTGAAAAGGCCAAGATGCTCTGTTTGATGCACAGATTCATCTGTCGTTTTAATGACTGTGAGAACAGTATGAGCATGAGCTGGCCTCATGTCAAACTCAGAGCCACGTGGCACCAGTCTGAACTGTGGACTTATTAAATCTGGACTAGGAGTCTGCCATAAAGTTTTGATGATGATGATTTAAAGGTGCTCTATGTAACTTTTAGGGCCCACCACAAGCTTTCTCCAGGGGGATTGTTTTGCTACAAGATTCCACAGTATGGACTTAAATGTGTCTGTCTCATTGAAGACAACTGTGTGACTCCAGCAGGCCATATATGAGGCACTGGGAAAGGCAACCTGACTTATCCTTTATAGCAGGGGTCTCCAACGTTTTTCCTCCAGTGAGCTACTTATACAAAACAAAAATTCCAGAGAGCTACCAATTTTAGCAGTCACAAAGAAACTGAGCATATATAAGAGCCTCGGCAAGCCTTAGACATGGAACAGTTATAGCCTATAAAACATAAATCATTATCCATTTATCAGTGCACAAAGTTATGTATAAAAATTATACATTTACTTATTCAGCACAATACAAAGAATTCAGAAATCCCTTGGCGAGCTACTCTGAAGGAGGTGGGGAGCTACTGGTAGCTCCCGAGCTACAGGCTGGAGACCCCTGCTTTATAGTTTAGAATAAATGTTTTTCTCACACCACCAGAAAAGTTACATAGTGCAACTTCAAGGTAAAGTGTTTTATATGGTCTGATATCTGGTCTTAGGTGAGAAATATAGAGCAAAGGTCTGGTTTATGATTATATGATTACAGGAAAATTAACTATATCATAGTCCTTACTGGAAGAAACATTAGGGGAATCATAAAATGCAATAAAGTCTTAAAATGAAGGTCAGTTCTTATGGATTTTATTGGCATTTACAACATCATCTTCACACAACTCTGGGTAAGTTTGTGATGAGGAAACATTATAACATAGATCAGAAAATAGTGTAATTTGAACCCTTAAAATGTTTTGTGCAATATGAGACATATGAGTAATGTGCTTTTTCTTTTCAACAGTTCCAAAGTGTGACCCTTCCCGCTAAAAAACAATATGGCTGCTGCAAGATCCGGTGAGTTGAAATCACTAAAATTTCATTTTCTCATAGAGCCTCTAAGAAGATGCAGAGCAATTTTACTCCTATGAATGAATGAATCTGTAAAACAGCTCGTTTTCACCAAGATGTGCAAAATCTGAGGTGGAGGATATGCAAATGAAGTGAGTGCAGCCACATTTATTACAACTGTCAACTAAAACTGTCTGATAATATCGTGCGCTGGAGAGACAGGTGTACTTTTTTTTTACACAGGATACCTACTGAAATCTGGGCACCAATAGGGCAGTTGATACAGATATTTAAATACTTTAAAATGACCCACATGGGCAGATGAGATAATGACATGTGGTTTTCAAAGCTGCAGTAATAAAATATAAACTCTACATCTGCAACACTTTGACCCTGACTCCCCCATGACACCCCCATGTTCTAAAGTCTGCCCCATGTCCTAAAAACTATCCCACATCCTAAAGACTACCACATAGCCTGCCCCATGTCTCTGATTCCACAGACAGGAACTCATTCAAACCATAAACAAACAAAGAAAAGAGATGGTGACACTAGGTCACTTCATCTGTAATTGCAAAAAGCTCATGTCAAGTTTGGCTGGTATTTTGGTCAGGTGAAGGTCAGGAAGCTTTCTATATCCCTGGCTTAGTCAGATTCAAATGTCCTTTTAGATGTGTATTTTACATCTGCTTGTAATCCTCTGTACTTAATGTGCTTGTGTACTTTTACAGATCTCTATTCATATGCACAAAGGAGAAGCAAGGAATTTAAACCATCCAGTAAGTTTTTACAATGTTGTGTGTACATGTAGTACTGGGAACAACAGTATTAGTATAACTATTAAAGGGTTCATTCTACATGATATTGATCCATTTGTATATATTATACATATACATATTATATATGTATTGTTTTTTGTCGATATTAAAAAAAAAAAAAAGTACAGATTTTCAGATTTTCCCAGTCTGACCAACGTTGATTACATTTTGTAAGCACTAGGAGTGTTTCGGAAATCTGTGTATCCACTGACTTCCAATATAAACTCTCCAAAATAAAGCTCAAACCTGAATAAGAAAGTAAAAGTGAAGTTTTGGTTTTCTAAATCTATGTGTGCACAATTACTGGGCAACCATTAAAGTGCAGATTTATTACGTAACTAAATAGAATCAGTCAAAATAGTAAACAACTCAAAATGTACAAATAAACATTTCTGACATTTCAATATAGCCACCCTTCTTCTCAATAATGGTCAATAATGGCCGATACTAATAGCTGATATGGGCACTTGGAGATATATTGGCTACCTAAATGCTAACCTAAACCTAGAGGCTACCTACCACCTAAATGAGTCACATGTTCTTGTTTACAACAGTCTTCTTTGAGACAGCACTGAGGCACTGTCTTTAAAGTGCGTTTGATCGAGGATACAAACTATAAATAAAAGTGAACTTTAGTGCAATTTAGGCCAGCAATAGAACAACTGCTTATTTTTATGAAAGTGCGAGTGCGGAGCAGAGAGGGCTGTCCCACAGACAGAGCTGCTGTCAACATGCTGGATTATATTCTGTTTACGGAAAATCTTTGTGAATCAAGATGAAAAGGAATTTTATTTGTGAAGACTTGTGATCTGAGAGGTTTTGGAACTACTTTCACTCTTTCTCATTGGTTAGCGCGTAGCTGCTGTGAGTTTCCGCTGGTGATGGGCAAATGGAGCCTCATAAAGCATTGACACCTCAGTGGCAATATTGTCTCAAATGGTTCGACGTGTCTGAGGCCTTGGAGAAACACTAACCTCTAGTGGACAAATTTAACCATTGGCACACAGGTGTCTCAGCATCGATGAAGTATTGTTAGTGTAAGACAATACTTGTGTGCAGAGCGACACCGTACCTAACAACAACAACAATAATGATGATTTAAAATAATATGTAGAGCACAACATAAATAGCTGCAGTAAATAAGTAAATAGGTGACCTTGTTATGTGGAATTAGATCAAAGTGATCCCAAACCATTGATCACTTTTTTCTTGTAGATGACATTGAAAATGAAATAAATGCCAAAAGTCACCAAAATCACCATGAACGTCACAAAATACTCCTCACTACCCAACATTTTTAAGAAATATTGGTGCATCTTTTATACTGTAGCAGTTTAGCACTTGTCAAACCACGGAAGTGCGCTGAACACTCTGAAGCACTCTGAACCAATCACAGAGCGGAACATTCGCTGAGCCAATGAAACGCTTCGATACACTGAAGCGATTGACACGCAGAGTGAAGCAGTAGGGGGAGGGACCGACACTTCCACACTTTGGTCACGTGAGCGGCTGCTGCGAGACGAGCAATTTGTTTTTAGAAAGAACGAGACGTGCTCCAGAGCTCCGTCTCATTTGCCCATCACTAGTTACCACTCAAACAGTCTGTTTTCTCTTACACTGGCCAACTGTAGAGTGACTGTATAGTTACTGGCCATGCATTGATATGTAGATGACATGTGAATAGAGGTGTGAATGGTCCACATTTAGGCATATAATGAATTACTCTGCACGCATTTAGACTAACCGCTAAAGGCTAAGGGGCAGATTACTTAATTTGTTTACAGGCTACAATGTCATGCAAAAATGCCACTGTAATATGCCATAAATGTGACTGTAGATGCAAAATAACAGTAAATGTAGCCTAAATAAATCAAATCTAATGGAGCCAGACGTAAGTTTTATAATCAGCTGAAGACTTACAGTGAATTTTTACATCATTAAATATATCTGCTATAAGCACCTCCAAAGCCCATTTTATCATATCGGATCCAAAAAAATCCATATTGCTCGAGCGCTAGTCATAGACCTTCCATTCATGGAGTCTGTCAGTTTCATATAGGCATCACCGTTACAACAGAAAGGTGTCCAATATGGCAAAAATGACATCAGAAATCACTATAATGATACATAGTTCTCCAGGAAGAACAGCTGAAAGTCAAGGTCAGTTAAATACAATTAATCAATAAACCTGCCCAGGGACGACAGGTGGGAATTAACACTAGTGCTGAAACCTGGTACAATGCATCTCTCCTGTTGAGGTTAATGTATATTGTGCACAGTCCCTGGAATTTTGGGGGGATTTGCTTAACCATATATTTTTAGAAAGGTTATAGTATATGGAGTCAGAAAATCAATGTTTGCATTTGCCCAGATGTCTTTATGGTGGCCATATTGAATAAAAAATAAATAAAAAATGGCCGCCAAAAAACCCTTTTTGAAATATGTCAGCCTCTGAATAAGTTGAAATGTTGATTTTAACTGCTAAACCCCCATTTTCAGGGTCAGGGAATCAAATGGTGCTAGTTACAAAGCTGTAAGACCTACTCACATTAACCCTTAGATGAATAAGTGGGTCAAAAATGACCCGGTTTGGTTGTTTTCTTGCAATTTCACTGTAATATTCACATGTAATACTCCATGTTCCTCCAAAAACATGTTTTTTTAAATTATCCTGTTGAAATACATCAACAATGTGAGTAGAACAAACTATAAACATCACATGCAGCTGGTCATACTGTACCTCAAAGAGTTTAAATGTAGCTAACATAAAATGTGTATGTTGAATGTCAACAAACACATTTAGACAATATGATTATGCAACTTTTTTATTAGACATTTTCTTTACATCATCATTATTATCATCACTTTCATACAACCATAGACTGTATATACGAGTGGACAGATCTAACACTGTAGCGAAATAGGAAGTTCTCCAGGAGGCTCTTCCAGCTCCTTCTGACTCTTCTGGATCTTGTGGCTCCTCTCTCTGTACCTGCTGCTGTGAGCCTCGACATTTTGGTCTTAAAATGTTCGTATGAACACGCTTTACTTTTTTTTTTCTCAATATGGCCGCCATAAAGACATCTGGGCAAATGCAAACATTGATTTTCTGACTCCATATACTATAAGCTTTCCAAAAATATATAGTTTAGCAAATCCCCAAAAAATTCCCACAAAAGTATATAAGGACTATGTAGTTCACACACTGAAATACTGATTATCACCAAACTGTTTGGATTCAAAAACTTAAAAAAATAAGAACAAACCACACATTGATTCAACATAATTGTCATAAAAGTAAAAAAAAATGTTTTCATTCCAGTGTCTGAGCTGAAGCTGATTCTTCTGGGGAAAAGTCCGAGTCTGAAGGCCTCAGTGGGAAACTTCCTTTTGGGAAAAACAGAGTTCAGTCAACATAATAAATGTGTAAAAGGCAGAGGAAGATTTAATGACAATCCGGTGACTGTGATCTACACTCAAGACCAGCTGCTCTCCACTGTCTCACAAGGACTCAATTGGTTAATACAAGACATTAAAGATCTGAGTGGCCTTGGTCCTCATGTGTTCCTGCTGTTTGTACAGCCTGAAGCCTTCACTGATCAAGACAAACACAGACTAGTGTCAGTCCTGGAGAGGCTTGGGGAGCGGGACTTCCAGCATTCAATGGTGCTGATGGCCAGTACAGAAGCAGTGACACCAGACTCCATGGAGAAATACATGAGGGTGCCACATATAAAAGACTTGATCACCAAATGTAAGAACAGATATATGTGGATGGATGACATGTATCTAAATGATCTGAATCTGAAAGTTAAAGAACTGTTTTCAAAAATCAGTAACATGATGAAAGAGAGCAATGCAGATCATTTGAACCCTCACCCCTCTAAAGACCAAGGCACAGGTCAGACTGTGGTGATGCATAGAGATGTGGAGCCACACCTGCCACAGGAGTGTCTGAGGATTGTGCTCTTTGGGAAAACTGGCAATGGAAAAAGTGCCACTGCCAACACAATTTTGGGCAGAGAGTGTTTCAAGTCTATCACCCATCCTAAATCTGTCACCCGAATCTGCAAGAAAGATGAGGGTGATGTTGATGGACAGAGGGTCGCTGTTGTTGACACTCCTGGTTTATTTGATACATCTTTGTCCAATGAGGAGCTGCAAGAGGAGCTTGTAAAATGCGTCACATTGCTCGCTCCTGGACCACATGTCTTTTTACTGGTGCTAAAGATCGGTCGATTCACAAAAGAAGAGAGTGACTCAGTGGATCTGATCAAAATGTACTTTGGCAAAAAATCAAGTCCCTTTATCATCATTCTCTTCACTAAAGGAGATGCCCTCGAGGAAATGTCCATTGAAGATTACATTGAGGAAGATGAAAGATTGAAGAAAATTATTCAAGAGTGTGGAGGGAGGTTCCAGGTCTTTAACAATAAAGAGAAAAACAATAGGTCACAGGTTCGGCAACTCATGGAAAAAGCCAACAAAATGGTGATGGAAAATGGAGGGAGCTACTACACAACAGAGATGTTCCAAGAGGCAGAGCAGGCCATAAAGAAGGAGATGGAGAGACTCCTGCGAGGGAAGGAGAAGGAGATCAAGAAGGAGGAGGAGGAGCTTCAGTATAAACACAAAACAAAAAATAGAAGCAATGGAAAAAGACCTGAAGAAGAGCAAAGACAACAAAGAACAAGAGCTGAGAAATTTTGAGCAAAAACAACGAGAAGAGAGAGAAAGAGAGAGACAGGCACAAGAGGAGAACCCAAAACAACAGTGGAAGCAAAGACTTGAGATGTTTGAAGGAAAAAGCAACTTGAGCAGGGAAGAGTTGAGAAAACCGCAGAAAGTCCCATGGAGAGCAAAGGAAGTCAGGTGGTCAAACCCAGTCTCTGAGAACAGAAGAAGTATGGAACAGGAGAGCACCCAAATGATACAGTCTCCTAAGGAAATCATCATCAGCACGAAGAACGAAGAAGATCAAATCCCCGAAAAGCTGGATGAGAAACAGATGCAGGAGCTACTAAAATGTTATCAAGAAGAGTTGGCACAGATGAAGCTCAAATATGAAATAGAGGCCCGAAAAGAGGCAGAAAAATTAAACGAGTTTCAGGAAAAGTACAGTCGAGATTTTGACTCTCTACTTGAGAGACATGATGAGGAAATAGCAGCTCTGAAGCAACACCATGAGAGAGAAATTGATAACATAAACACGCAACAACCACATTGGTACTGGTCTGTAGACGATCTCAGAAGACCAGAATTTGACAACGAGGATAAGCAGATACAAGCTGAAATGAATGAAGTGGCAAGAAATCGACAGAAAGGGGAAATGACTGAACTGAAGAAAAAACACAAAAAGAACTGTTCGATTTGCTAACTTAAAAACTTTTTCTTTATTTCCATGATTATGTACAATGTAGATTCTCACTGAGGACATAAAAATTATGAATGACACTAATGGAATGTACTAAATAACGCATCACTTAAAAATAGCCACCCTTTGCTTTGATCACTGTTTTACACTATTGGCATTTCTTGACCTTTACATGGTGCAGCTGTTAGGTGGAAACCATTTCTTGAGACTTCATCATAAAGCTCACTGACAGAAGGCCAAGGCTTTGCAGCACTGTCAACAAAGCAAAGGGTGGCTACTTTGAGGCTGTGAATTAAAAATATAAAATTGCTTCATATTTCCATTTATCTTTCCATTACCATATATTTGATCAATCAATATGATTTTATTTGTACATGAGGGGAAGTTTAAGCGCACTGAGCAGTAAAATACAATAATAACAGAAAAGCTCAAACAAAAGTCTCAGTGCAGCTGTAGAGTCGTCAGACCCAGTGTCAGGGCAGTTTGAGATTTATAACAGCCCTCAGGACAAAAGTGTTCCTTGTTTCTGTCCTGAAGCTCATGCATCACAGCAGCCTCCAGGGGGCGCCAGGTGAACTGTACTCAGTGTGCCAGCAGGTTGGCTACAATATTTTGATGTTTTAGTTCTCCTTCTCAGCTTGAAGCTATTGGCAACATCTAAAATTAATAAAACTATTGAACTAAAGGTCTCTCTCTTTTTCTGTAGAGGTAGATATAAATATGTAGCTTGCATTTTTATAAAAATGTTGCACACAGTTCCTTTTAAATTGTATTATTTATTATTATTTATTATTATAGTATTATTATTATTTGTTTTGTTCCCTGGTTTAATCCTTTTTGCATTATTTCTAAGACATTTCCATTAGACTTAGATTACCCTGTGTAGACACAAGGGTAATCATTTGGACACAGTATTAGCTCACACATCACAACACATTACAATAATAAAGAGCAAATATATAAATAGTAATAATAGATTCATATGTAGCAAAAACAGCAAGAGACTGATGTCAAATAAGGCTTTAACTAAACTAATATATGTACATGCAACTCACTTCAAACTATGAACACGTCTCGACCTCTAGGTTCGTAGAAGATGAAAGTATAGACGGATTATTTGTTTATTAACGCAGGAGATGTGCACGCAGCCTGAGTGAAGAAAGCACTGCCGTCTGTTGCAACGTTTGCTAGCACTGTTGTCAGCACTAAAACAGTTATAATGTGATAACATAAGTTATGATGCTAAACTAACATTAAACCAGTGAGTGGGATACATCTTCATGACCCGTATGTGTTAAATGCAGGTGAGTGATTAAATGACGAGAAAATGTCTCAAACTTCAATAGCTGCACATCCACTCATACCTGATTGATACAACTAGCCCCGCCCCCGAGAAAGACTAAAATCTGCTGAAATCCTACAAGACACTGACATGATAGACAGGACACAGGCTCTTTCTGCAGGAGACATGCGCAGTAGAGCCAAGTGACATAGTCGGTTAATCCCTCTATAGGAATAACCAATGGACACAAGCAATTGTAGTTAAATGTGCTTTTAGTTTGAAAAATATAAAAGGAGTGCACAATCCTACCACAGGATCCGTCGTATGGGGCGGTAGAGGCTCACATTTCAACTGGGAGGCTCGTCATCAATGGATCATCTCATCAAACTCATTGGACTCCAAGACATCACTTTTCTATGAAGTCAAAAAGACCCAACCTGTATTTACAAAACAGGCTTTAAAGTCCAAATTGTCATGTGAAATTGCAATTAGATTCATTAGATTCACACAAAGATCTCTATATAATGTAACTTTAGTTATATTTCCAATTGATAAAGACAGTTAAGAAATAGGTAACTACACTTATATCCCAAATAAGTGTTTCATATTGTCAAAATATATCATTGTAACCCATAGTAATTGCAATTAAATGTAATTATATACAGTCCCTGACAAAAGTCTTGTCGCTTATCCATTTTGTAGAAACAAAAGCTTATAACCTGACTTTAAATTAATCGTTTGGTTATAGAAATGTCTCATATGAAAGCCAAAACCCTCCCAAATTATGCTCAATATACTAAAATAAATTTGCTTTACTGAAGAAAGATTGATCATTTAATGAACACAGAAAGGTCAGATTTTGGCAAGACATAAGTCTTGTTGCCTTGTCATATGATGCACCCAATCCTAGATTACAGCCTCACCTGTGATCAGTTACTGATCATTCAATTAGTGGGTGTGTATAAAAAGAACCCAGCACACCAGACCTTCACATCAACTGCAACTTGACCTCTGACAACATGCCTAAGATCCACCCTGAGACCAAAGCGTTAATTATCAAGAGGCTGAAGACCAGATCCAATGCTGAGGTGGTGACACCTTCAATGTGTCTCAGCGTCAAGTACAAAGAATAAGAAAAAGATCTGAAATGACTGAAGATGTTTTTGACAAGCCCAGGTCCAGCAGACCCCGCAAGACAACTGCTCTGGAGGACCGTTTGTTGATTCGAAAATCCAAGGCCAGCCCCCTTTCCACTGCAGCAGACTCCACCAGGCCTGGTCACCTCAAGTCTTTGTGTCAACCACAACAGTTTGTACAATTCTGTCTCGAAATGGCCTCCACGGTCGAATCAGTGCACAGAAACCAGCACTAAACAAAAGGCAATTAAAAAACCATGTGGCATTTGCCAAGGCCCACAGCCTGCTAAAAGGATGGACACTGGAAAAGTGGCAGAAGGTGGATTTCTCAGATGAATCCTCAGTTGAATTACATCACAGCCGCCGCAAATATTGCAGGAGACCTACTGGAGCCCGCATGGATCCAAGATTCACTCAGAAAACAGTTAAGTGTGGCGGAAAAATCATGGTCTGGGGTTCCATCCAGTATGGGGAAGTGCGAGACATTTGCAGGGTGGAAGGCAATATCAATAGCCTAAAATATCAAGAAGTATTAGCTCCTCTTACATTCCCAACCATAAAAGGGGTCAAATTTTGCAGCAGGATGGTGCTCCATCACATACTTCTATCTCTACATCAAAGTTTCTCAAGGCGAAGAAGTTCAAGGTGCTCCAGGACTGACCAGTCCAGTCACCAGACATGAACATCATTGAGCATGTCTGGGGTAGAATGAAAGAGGAAGCATGGAAGGCAAAACCAAAGAATCTTGATGAACTCTGGGAGGCACGAATCATTGTTGAACCGCATGGATGCAGTCCTTCAAGCTCATGGAAGTCATACAAGATATTAAATATGGATTTCACAGCACCACTACTTAATTCACTTACGTTATGCAACATATTTTTGTATTTGAAGTAAATTATTTGTTAAATTTTCTGTAGGCGACAAAACTTTTGTCTTGCCAAAATCTGACCTTTCTGTGTTCATTAAATGATCAATCTTTCTTCAGTGAAGCAAATTTATTTTAGTATATTGAGTATAATTTGGGAGGGTTTTAGCTTTCATATGAGACATTTCTAAAACCAATCGATTAATTTAAAGTCAGGTTATAAGCTTTTGTTTCTACAAAATGGATAAGCGATAAGACTTTTGTCAGGGACTGTATAGAAAGTAGCCTATGCCGACACATCCAGGAGTTGTTCTGGAGGGTACAGAGGAGCTGCTTAAACTCCCATTTCCATTTTTTTTGTGCTTTATTTAATCAAAATATCATGAATAGTGCTGTGACACCACAGTCTTTAGACTTCAGTTCAGTGTGTGACTCTGAATGGATAAGCTATATTCTCTGCACTGCGTCCCATCACCTATCCTGATTCATCAGCCGGTTTCACTTCATGGAATCCCTCTGACCTCGCAGCATTAGGATTCGTTTGCTCGACAGTAGGTGGGTACATTTTTTATTTAACCAATTGCTGCTATTTGGTTATGACGTATGTAATGCTCCAAATCCTGTAGGAAGAAGGACAATAACGTCTTTCCCCTTGATAAAATTCAACAAACATTCTCTTTGTTCCAGGTTTAAATCCTCGATCTCGGGAATCATTGCCAACACAGAATGTCTGTCTTCATCTCCATCCATCTTGCCCACTTTGTTTTCTGTTGTGCTGTACCACAAAAGAGGGTTCACAGTTCACAGCTCTTCTCTGATTGGCCGGTGTGCGGTCTACAACTTCCGGGGTTCCTGCAAATCGTCTAGTGTATTCCGATTCCGGACCTAGTCTCTGGAGAGAAATGAAATTGAGTGGAGACACTAGGTGGTGCCAGCCTGGCTACTGATCACCCTTACCTTCACAGAAAAAGTGGGGGAACAGATGATATCGTTGTGAAATCCCTATTTTAAAGTGACGTAAAAAAGAAAGATGGCGCAAAATTGAAGCAGTCTTTAGGAGTTTGGGTAATATTACTGCAGTTTGCAATTCAGAGGAAGCAGCAATGTCACTGTAGCTGCTGTGGCATAAGAGGAAAGTTGTGGCAAAGGGCCGAGGAAAGGCAAGGGATGAGACTGCAGTAATCGTGCCCACAAGGTAGGCAAAGTAGTCGCCAGGCCATCATATAACGCCATTGCCTCCTCGAAGTAAAAGCTGTAAATTATAGTCATACTGGTTAAAAGAATTTGAGTACCACATTTTCTTAGTTTTGCTGAGCAAGATTTTTGTGGGGAAGGAATTAATTGTTTGCCTGCCTGGTCAGTTAAATGATTGAAACAAATAAATGCCCCAGCATTTATTTGTTATTTTACGGTACTTCTATTGTGGTATTCATTGCTAACACATAGCATATTTAGATCGCCAAATTCGACAGACTTTTTATTGTTTTGAAAATGCTATATCCACTCAGAACATCATATTATCATGTTTTATATGTTTCACTTTCGTTTTCATTGCTCTGAGACTCTCTTCCCTTTGCTCTCTGTGCTAAGTCACTCCCCCTTCAGAGTGCCACATCTTCATCGCATCCAGACTCGACTATTGCAGCAGCCTTCTCTATGGACCTGCCTCTACTGCCCATTAATAAAAGCTTCAATATGTTTAGAACTCTACACACTCGCTCACGCTACCAAATCACTCCCTGTACAACACTTAACTGTCCAGACCAAACTTAACAAAGACGAGTAGGTCTGGAGCTGTATCCATTCTCCCTTTTGATTGCTGCTCCCCCTTCAGAGCGCTATCACAACATTATCAGTGTGCATACTGCCAACGAAACTACTGCACATCACATCAGGTTTGTCAAGTTGCTGTGTACTGTTTCGTTTTATGGTTTTGTATATTAATGGAGAATTGTCATATGGTAGCATGGATGGTGTAGGTTTGTAGGTGAAGCATTGGACAGAAATGTTCAGGTAACCATAAAAGAAAGTTTAAATTGGGCCCGGGATAAACTGTTAAAATACTTGACTTGATCTAAAACCTCTTCAGAAATGTTTTTAATGAGGGAGCAATGTTATAACATAGAAAGTTCAAAACATTTTGGTGATAATGCAGCGGATGCATACCAGCATCCTATGAATGAAATGCCCCAAAATATTAGAGTTACTAGAGTTTAAGTGATTTTAACCCCCCAATAGTGGTGTGCAAATATAAATGTGAAGATGCAGTATTAATATCGTGGACTGCTGTATTGATATCACCAAGAGTATTTTTTTTATATTTTACTAAATAAGTCTGCTACAGTACTACAGTGTTGTTTGTTTAAAGGAAGGAACTTGTTTTGATGATTAAAATGGATGTATTTCATATTTACATTGCGCAAGAAGACTTTTAGTATCACAGCCATGATTTAGCCTTTATTTTTTATTAAACTGTATTGAATCGATTTGAAATATATCACACTGAACTGTATCAAATCGAAAGCTCACTCCATTCAGATATGTATCTTATTGTGGCCTATGTATCGAGGTGTGTATCGTATCAGCAAATTCTGAATGACACTCAGCTCTACCCCCCAAAAATCAAAATTTTGTTATTTGTCATTCAACTTCAGCTTCAAAATTGGCTTCACTCAAATTAGCAATATAAAACATAACAATCCGGCCTCAGCATCCACTATAGCACCGAAACAGCCCAATGACCCCCTGCTCTTCTCTGCATCCTCCACTATCTCCATTCCATTTGCATGAGTGGCTCAGTTCTCTCCTGGTTCACCTATCTCACTATGTCAGCATAAACAACTGCTCATCCACGGAGTCCCTCAAGGCTCAGTGCTAGGTCTTCTTCTGTTTATTCTCTACATTCTTTTCACTTGGTCACATCATCCGCCCACTCAGATTTCATTGCTACACCAAAGACACTCTGTAACTTTTCCATTAAAATCATCAGCCCTACTATCTCAGCTCTAAAACTGCCTCTCTGCCATAAAATCCTGCATGACCTCCAATATCCTCACACTTAACTGCAATAAATCTGAAATTATGATAGCCAGTCCGGTAAATCTCCCTCCCCCCTCCACACAGAATTTCATTCTCCTTCAAACTCCACATCACCAAGACTGCTTTCTTTCACTTCCATAACATCACCAACTTCCGCCCCCTCTCGCTTCCTGAAAATCTCCTCCACGGCATCATCACATCCAGACTCAACAATTGCATTAGCCTCCTCTGCGGACTTCCCTCTACTGACCTCCAATAAAAACGTCAATATGTTCAGAACTCTCCAACTCTCCAGAACAGTTCAGAACTCTCCACTCCAACCTAAAACTCCACTGGCTCTCTGTGCACTATTTACCTATCAGACAAAACATATTAAAGCAGAACTAAGTAACATTTTTACCTTAATTAATGTCTTTCAAAGACCCTCTGATGGTTCCATATGACATTTAGGGATGTTTAAAGGGTATACTGGCACCGCCAGCTGTCTCTGGGCGGAAAAACCAGACATGCAACTTTGCTGCCACCGACCCGCGTCAGTTCTCAAAGGTCTGTTCAAGTTCTCGTGAGATTCAAATTGCTTTATGGCACTTCAACATACACACGGGTAACCAAACTATGACACACCCACATCACTGCAAGAATAAATATCTACTGTTTATTTGTGAGGTGTCAGTCATGGCACATCCAGCTAAAAGACAGCGGAAGCCTTTGTCCAAGGACGCAAGGAAAAGAAAACATGAATGGGACAGGGCCTGACCTCACAGGAGTCAATCCGGGGAAAGTGTTTGAGGAATAACAGAGTTCAAGGAAAGAGAAGGGCGCAAGAGCAATGCAGATCTGACGATATTGTTATTGAGCATGCAAGTTTCATATACATTGCTTGTATGATTGTTAAAGTTATGCAGTTTGAGTAATTGTTAGCTATAGTACACAGTTATCTTGTTCATGCTGTTATTTGCATGCTTCGTTTTTCAGTGTAGCTATGAAACTGTACCATTAGATTGATACATGTTTGTATAAATCGTTTGATTTGAGCGACTCATGTCTAATCTGCTAATCTAATCTCTTGTGTTGTCAGTGAGCAAAAACAAGTGCAATTTTTTAGATTTAGCCCTGACGTGATATGTGACTGTGGCTAACATCGCACCAGCATCAAACAGGATCACGCATTTGCATGTGATCAAAGCGTCACGTCGGAGTCACTTCTGTAATTGACAGACTGATGTTTCATCTGTATGTAGTAGTAATGTTCTATGTTTTAGCAGTCGGACGTGTCTTTGATGTCAGTATTGTCAGTCCGTCTGTAAATGGAGCAACAACAACTTTAGCCCAGATGTAAAATCAGCCCAAGGCATTTAACAGTTACACATTTGTGTTGGATCAACCCGTTTGGAATTTCAAGGGGAATTTACAAAGCTATTATTTATTTAAAGAGTAAAGTAACATTACCCATCTTAGATATTTTGTTGTACAGTCGTACAGTGTTCAAATGTGAGGGAGGTGGAAACAGTATTCATGACAATGCATTTTCACTAGCGACCTGTTGGGGAAGCACTACCCTCAAGTTACTTAGTTCTGCTTTAACAAGTCTATCCTGTCTCCCTGTTTACAAAGGATGTGACTGACAGGCAGATTAACCAATCAAAGAGACACGTGGTCATTTCATGTCAAAACAACAACAATGAAAAAGTAATAAAAGAAAAACACAGCAACACAGAGGACTGAGAAACAGCATTTATCACAATCAACAAACAAAGCTCCAAACTCGTATTTTTCTTATGGTCATATTTTTATTTGGTGCTTTTCCACTTTTAAGGCTCTAGCAACGATGTTTATGCTGCGAGTGGGATTTGAACCACCAACCATCGGCTCAAATACAGAACCTTGGGGGACCCTCCTGAACTCCCTTCCCTCCACATTAAACATAACAAAGGAGAAGTAGTGAAGACACATGTTTAGTAGCTGTGCTTAACTTACTTTTTACAGTGGATACTTTTTACTTCACTACATTTAAGTGCAGGTACTTTCTACTTTCATACTTTTCAGTCTACTATATATATTTTTTTATTATTGTTTGAGTACTTCCGTTACCACTGTCAGAAACCATTCATTTTACTTCTTATTACTTCTAGTTGTCTTGTATTTATTTATTGTTCTACTATGTTAAGTGTTTTTGAGTTACTGTAAAAAGTGCTGTGTATAAAACCAATTTATGATTATTATTCGTAGTGATGGAATAATACACCCTCAACATGACACTGCAAACCCACAGTGAAGAGATGCCAGTTCCACTCATCATAAAGATATTTGATGTTAGCCACACCTCTTCTGGGCTGCTTAAAAAGTGTGCCTTGACTTATTTCAGTGGAGTTTGGTCTGGTCCAGCGAGTGTAAAGGTAAAAGGTAAGAAAACACTATCCAGTGGTTTTAGATGAATAATATATGAAGACTTATTTATTACTCATTGATTGACTGGATGATTGTATTAGCCTGCTACATTTGTACTCAACATTGCTATTTTTTTACATCAACCTGTCCAGGGATTTCAGGTTTTTGTGTGCTTTATCCCTGATTAATGAACTAAATTAAACTGACATAGAGCAAGCACACATAAACTCAGTGTGTGTGTGTGTGTGTGTGTGTGTGTGTGTGTGTTTGTGTGTGTGTATAATGACTGTGTGAGGACTACTGAAAAGGCCAAGATGCTCTGTCTGTTTGATGCACAGATTCATCTGTTGTCTTAATGACTGTGAGAACATTATGAGCATGAGACGGCCTCATGTCAAACTCAGGGCCACGCTGCACCAGTCTGAATTATAGACACACTGGTACAGCTGTTTGCTGTGAATATTGTGTTGAAGGATTTCTGTGTCTTTTTAGGTGACCCAACTTACTGTCAATAGTTTGCCACTAGAAAAGTTACACAGTGCAGCTTTAATGCAAAGTGTTTTATGTGGTCTGATTGAGAAGTCAGAAATGTATTCAGAATGTTGTACTTTTTATTATATTCTTCCAAATTAACCACAAAATGCACTTTCTGTATTTGATGTATTCTAATCTCTATTCAGTCCAGAATTGTCCATTATGTTCACTGTAGGTGTATTTTTTGTATTTGTGATCTGTTTTATTTAATGGTTTCATGTGAGAAATATAAAGCAAAGGTCTGATTTATGATTTTATGATTACAGGAAAATGAACTACCCAAATTCCTTACTGGAAGAAACATTAGGACAATCCTAAAGTCCAATAAAGTCTTAAGATGAAGGTCAAAATTCATGGATTTTATTGTTACCATTTACAACATCACCTTTCTATGTACAGCTACATGGCATACCATTTCAAGACACAAGAAAACAGAACTCTAGGATGAGGAAACATTATAACATAGAGCAGAAAATAGTGTAATATGAGCCCTTTAAATGTTTTGTGCAATATGAGACATATGAGTAATGTGCTTTTTCTTTTCAACAGTTCCAAAGTGTGACCCTTCCCACTGAAAAACAATATGGCTGCTGCAAGATCCGGTGAGTTGAAATCACTAAAATTTCAGTTTCTCATAGAGACTCTAAGAAGATGCAGAACAATTTTGCTCCTATGAGTGAATGAATCTGTAAAACAGCTCATTTTCACCAAGATGTGCAAAATCTGAGGTGGAGGATATGCAAAGGAAGTGAGTGCAGCCACATTTATAACAACTGTCAACTGTCTGATAATATCGTGCGCTGGAGAGACAGGTGTACTTTTTTTACACAGGATACCTACTGAAATCTGGGCACCAATAGGGCAGTTGATACAGATATTTAAATGCTTTAAAATAACCCACATGGGCAGATGAGATAATGACAGTAGTAATGTAGTAATAAAATATCAACTCTACATCTGCAACACTTTGACCCTGACTCCCCCATGACTGTCACATGTCCTAAAGTCTTTCCCATGTCGTAAAAACTCTGATGCCACAGACAGTGCATGACCTCATCCAAACCATAAACATACAAAGAAAAGAGATGGTGACACAAAGTCATTTCATCTGTAAATGCAAAAAGCTCATGTCAAATTTGGCTGGTATTTTGGTCAGGTGAAGGTCAGGAAGCTTTCTATATCTCTGGCTTAGTCAGATTCAAATGTCCTTTTAGATGTGTCTTTTACATCTGCTTGTAATCTTCTGTACTTAATGTGCTTGTGTACTTTTACAGATCTCTATTCATATGCACAAAGGAGAAGCAAGGAATTTAAACCATCCAGTAAGTTTTTACAATGTTGTACGTACGTGTAGTACTGGGAAGAACAGTACTACACGTACAACTATTAAGTAGTTCATTCTAAGTGATATTGATCCATTTGTGTATGGTTCATTTTGTCCAAATTCAAAATGACTCAAAACAACTAAAAATTTACAAATAAACATTTCTGACATTTCAACCAAAAAAAAATTAAAAATAAAAAATCTGTGACCAATACCATACAACACCATACCTCTCAACTACGCCTACATGAGCACTGAGGCGCTGGCTTTAAAGTGCGTTTGATCGAGGATACGAACTATAAATAAAAGTCAACTTAAGCGAAATTTAGGCCAGCAATAGAACTACTGCTTATTTTTATAAAAGTGCGAGTGGACTGGGAGAGGACTGTCCCACAGACAGAGGACTGTCCCACTACAAGCTACAGGCTACAATGTCATGCAAAAATGCCATTATACCATAAAAAAAGAAGGCAAAAGAACAGTAAATGTAGACTAAATAAATCCAATTTAAAATCTATTAGAGCCAGACATAAGTTTTATAATCACTTGAAGACAGCAAATTTTTCCATCACTAAAAACACGAGCTATAAGCACCTTCAAAGCCCATTTTAACTGTATCATATAAAATAAAAAAAATCCATATTACTCAGGCCCTAGTCATAAGCCGTTCAGTTTTATATACAGCCTCACCGTTACAACAATGTCAAAAATAGCAAAAATGACAGCAGAAATCACTATAATTGCTAGTCCTACATGTGACATGTGTGAGAACTGATCTACAGTCAGACTACATCCAAACCCTAACGCCTGAAAAACTGAACCAGCAGAGAGCAGCTCTGGTTCAGGTCGAGTTCAGATGAGTCTGAGTGGTGAGTGCTGTTAGATGCCTTACACATATGTTTCGGTGTCCAGTGGGAAAAAGTTTTACCAGGTGAGAGTCGCGTAATGTCAATGACAAGTCCCCACCTCCCTCCCCCCGTACAGTGTCCTGGTTTTGACAAACGCAAATCTGGTCACACTAACCTGTATTCCACTGAGTCATGTCTTTTAATCTGACAGAAAATGACCGCATCAGCAACACAAGAGCTGTAGTTTTATCTTCACTTAGTTTATGCAAATTAGTGATGCGGTTTTAAGTTTTGTTTCTGTGAGAGTTGCACAAAACTGAATTAAACACATTATAATGTCAAACGGATTGATGTGGCTCTAGAGTCGTTACGGTTTATATGTCTAGTTAGTAAAATTGAATTTATTTATGCAGATTAGTAGTGCAGATAATAATAATAATGATGATCATTTTAATATAAAAACGTTAATGATTAATCGATAATCGATCATTAATTCTTCCAACGATCGATTAAGAAAATTTCATCGAATGCCCGTCCCTAGTCTAAACATGATATAACGAACCAGAACAGATTTGTACTTCTGTGTGGGTGCTTTGATAATTTCTGTGCACCATGTGTGAGTGCAGGCATGTCCAAACTATGGCCCGGGGGCCAAATGCGGCCCTCAGACTAATTTTTCTTGGCCCTCAGACGTCGAGGTAAATTGGCCCAAAATTACCTTGCATTAATTACATTTTTTTTTTTTCTGCAAGTTTTTTGAAAGTCTACCTTGATAAAGCCAATATTAAATATTTAGTGTGTGGTTTTAAGGATCTTAGCATGAATAAAGACTGATGGCTCATTCTAACGTGTTAAACCTGCACATATTTCAATTATTCACTGTACTGAGCATCAGTCTACGGCCCTCGATCGGCCCTCTGCTTTGTGTGTTTTTAGATATGTGGCCCTTGATGAAAAAAGTTTGGACACCCCTGTGCTAGTGTCATTTCTAATAAATCCCGAAGAAAGTTGTTTGGGTCATATACCAGATATTCGCATTAAATTCTGCCGTACATATGTTGAGGGCCATTGGGTGCACACCTGCCCACATTCTCCAAGCACAACTTTGACATGATTGCGTCCAAAGTGGTTAAAAGCTCTTCGGATGTATTGCCAAGGTAGTTCCTGTGCATGATGGATAGAGTAGCCTAATAGAGGGACATAGAGAACACTGTTTCTCCTAGAGTTCTACAGTTTCTATGTCCCACTGTCGTTCAGAAGCTGAAATACTGATTATCAGCAAAACTGTTTGGATTAGGATTCAAAACTTAAAAAAAGAACAAACCACACATTGAATCAACATAATTCTCATAAATGTAAAAAATCTTTTCATTCCAGTGTCTGAGCTGAAGCTGATTCTTCTGGGGGAAAGTCCACGTCTGAAGGCCTCAGTGGGAAACTTCCTTTTGGGAAAAACAGAGTTCAGTCAACATAATAAATGTGTAGAAGGCAGAGGAAGATTTAATGACAATCCGGTGACTGTGATCTACACTCAAGACCAGCTGCTCTCCACTGTCTCACAAGGACTCAATCGGTTAATACAAGACATTAAAGATCTGAGTGGCCTTGGTCCTCATGTGTTCCTGCTGTTTGTACAGCCTGAAGCCTTCACTGATAAACACAAACACAGACTAGAGTCAGTCCTGGAGAACCTTGGTGAGCAGGACTTCCAGCATTCACTGGTGCTGATGTCCAGTACACAAGCAGTGACACCAGACTCCATGGAGAAATACATGAGGGAGCCACATATAAAAGACTTGATCACCAAATGTAAGAACAGATATATGTGGATGGATAACATGTATCTAACTGATCTGAATCTGAAAGTTGAAGAGCTGTTTTCAAAAATCAGTAACATGCTGAAAGAGAGCAATGTAGGTCATTTGAACCCTCACCCCTCTAAAGACCAAGGCACAGGTCAGACTGTGGTGATGCATAGAGATGTGGAGCCACACCTGCCACAGGAGTGTCTGAGGATTGTGCTCTTTGGGAAAACTGGCAATGGAAAAAGTGCCACTGCCAACACAATTTTGGGCCGAGAGTGTTTCAAATCTTACGCCCACCCTCAATCTGTCACCAGAATCTGCATGAAAGATGAGGGTGATGTTGATGGACAGAGGGTCGCTGTTGTTGACACTCCTGGTTTATTTGATACATCTTTGTCCAATGAGGAGCTGCAAGAGGAGCTTGTAAAATGCGTCACATTGCTGGCTCCTGGACCACATGTCTTCTTACTGGTGCTACAGATCGGTCGATTCACAAAAGAAGAGAGTGACTCAGTGGATCTGATCAAAACGTACTTTGGCAAAAAATCAAGTCCCTTTATCATCATTCTCTTCACTAAAGGAGATGCCCTCGAGGAAATGTCCATTGAAAATTACATTGAGGGAGATCAAAGATTAAAGGAAATTATTCAAGAGTGCGGAGGGAGGTTCCAGGTCTTTAACAATAAAGAGAAAAACAATAGGTCACAGGTTCGGCAACTCATGAAAAAAGCCAACAAAATGGTGTTGGAAAATGGAGGGAGCTACTACACAACAGAGATGTTCCAAGAGGCAGAGCAGGCCATAAAGAAGGAGATGGAGAGACTCCTGCGAGGGAAGGAGAAGGAGATAAAGAAGGAGGAGGAGGAGCTTCAGTATAAACACAAACAAAAAATCAAAGCAATGGAAAAAGAACTGGGGAAGGTGAAAGACCTGAAGAAGAGCAAAGACATCAAGGAACAAAGGATGAGAAATTTTGAGCAAAAACAACGAGAGGAGAGAGAAAGAGAGAGAAAGGCACAAGAGGAGAACCCAAGACAACAGTTGAAGCAAAGACTTGAGAGGTTTGAAGTAAAAAGCAACTTTAAGTCACAATCAAAACTAAAAAGCCAGGAATCATTGAGAAAACCGCAGAATGCCCAAGGGAGAGCCAAGGAAGACTGGTGGTTGAACCGAGTCTATGAGAATACGAGAAGTACTGAACAGGAGAGAACCCAAACGATACAGCCTCCTAAGGAAACCAGAATCAGCAGGAAGAACGAAGAAGATCAAATCCCCCAAAAGCTGGAGGAGAAACAGATGCAGGAGCTATTCAAATGTTATCAAGAAGAGTTGGCAAAGATGAAGCTTAAATATGAACAAGAGGCCCGAAAAGAGGCAGAAAGATTCAATGAGTTTAAGGAAAAGTACACTCGAGATTTTGATGCTTTATTGGAGAGGCATAATGAGGAAATATCAACTCTAAAGCGACGCCATGAGAGAGAAAACATGAACATCAACATGGAACACCGACACCGGTACGTTTCTATAGATGATCTCACAAGACCAAAATGGGACAACGAGGATAAGCAGACACAAGCTGAAATGAATGAAGTGGCAAGAAATCGACACAAAGGGGAAATTAATGAATTGAAGAAAAAACACAAAAATAATTGTTCGATTTGCTAACTTAAAAACTTTCTTTTCTTTATTTCCATGATTATTTACAATCGCGATTCTCAATGAAGACATCAAAACTATGAATGACACATGAGGAATGTACTAAATAACTCCGAACTTAAAAACAGCCACCCTTTGCTTTGATCACTGTTTTACACTATTGGCATTTCTTGACCTTTACATGGTGCAGCTGTTAGGTGGAAACCATTTCTTGAGACGTCATCATGAAGCTCATTGACAGAAGGCCAAGGCTTTGCAGCACTGTCAACAAAGCAAAGGGTGGCTACTTTGAGGCTGTGAATTAAAAATATAAAATTGCTTCATATTTCCATTTATCTTGCCATTACCATATATGTGATCAATCAATATGATTTTATTTGTACATGAGGGGCAGTTTAAGCGCACTGAGCAGTAAAATACAATAATAACAGAAAAGCTCAAACAAAAGTCTCAGTGCAGCTGTAGAGTCGTCAGACCCAGTGTCAGGGCAGTTTGAGATTTATAACAGCCCTCAGGACAAAAGTGTTCCTTGTTTCTGTCCTGAAGCTCATGCATCACAGCAGCCTCCAGGGGGCGCCAGGTGAACTGTACTCAGTGTGCCAGCAGGTTGGCTACAATATTTTGATGTTTTAGTTCTCCTTCTCAGCTTGAAGCTATTGGCAACATCTAAAATTAATAAAACTATTGAACTAAAGGTCTCTCTCTCTTTTTCTGTAGAGATAGATATAAATATGTAGCTTGCATTTATAAAAATGTTGCACACAGTTCCTTTTAAATTGTATTATTTATTATTATTTATTATTATAGTATTATTATTATTTGTTTTGTTCCCTGGTTTAATCCTTTTTGCATTAGACTTAGACTTAGACACAAGGGAAATCATTTGGACACAGTATTAGCTCACACATCACAACACATTACAATAATAAAGAGCAAATATATAAATAGTAATAATAGATTCATATGTAGCAAAAACAGCAAGAGACTGATGTCAAATAAGGCTTTAACTAAACTAATATATGTACATGCAACTCACTTCAAACTATGAACACGTCTCGACCTCTAGGTTCGTAGAAGATGAAAGTATAGACGGATTATTTGTTTATTAACGCAGGAGATGTGCACGCAGCCTGAGTGAAGAAAGCACTGCCGTCTGTTGCAACGTTTGCTAGCACTGTTGTCAGCACTAAAACAGTTATAATGTGATAACATAAGTTATGATGCTAAACTAACATTAAACCAGTGAGTGGGATACATCTTCATGACCCGTATGTGTTAAATGCAGGTGAGTGATTAAATGACGAGAAAATGTCTCAAACTTCAATAGCTGCACATCCACTCATACCTGATTGATACAACTAGCCCCCGCCCCCGAGAAAGACTAAAATCTGCTGAAATCCTACAAGACACTGACATGATAGACAGGACACAGGCTCTTTCTGCAGGAGACATGCGCAGTAGAGCCAAGTGACGTAGTCGGTTAATCCCTCTATAGGAATAACCAATGGACACAAGCAATTGTAGTTAAATGTGCTTTTAGTTTGAAAAATATAAAAGGAGTGCACAATCTTACCACAGGATCCGTCGTATGGGGCGGTAGAGGCTCACATTTCAACTGGGAGGCTCGTCATCAATGGATCATCTCATCAAACTCGTTGGACTCCAAGGCAGGAAACATCACTTTTCTATGAAGTCAAAAAGACCCAACCTGTATTTACAAAACAGGCTTTAATGTCCAAATTCTCATGTGAAATTGCAATTAGATTCATTAGCTTCACACAAAGATCCCTATATAATGTAACTTTAGTTATATTTCCAATTGATAAGATAAAGACAGTTAACAAATAGGTAACTACACTTATATCCCAAATAAGTGTTTCATATTGTCAAAATAGATCATTGTAACCCATAGTAATTACAATTAAATGTAATTATATAAACACATTTCACCTATGGATTCACTTATGGCTGAGAAAGAGAGAGGGGGTAGGGATGGAGGAGGGAGGGGAGGGACAGCGAGGGAACTAAATATTTAGTATATTTTTCGGTTAAAAAGTTACATACTTTGAGGCTATTCATGGTTTTCAGGTTTTCAAGTTTGTTCTTTTGTACACAGATCACTCTAATTACAACTTCAGAGGGTAAATGAAAAGGGAAACAACTACAACATGGTTAAAATAGTAGATTTTGCAGAATAAGCTCACTTTAAATCCTTACCATGGAATATTCTAGACAAATCATGACCTACCAGAAAAGTCACATACTACAACATTAAAACTCAAATATAAAACAAACACAAAAGGGTCCAGGTGTTGTACAACACTGACACATGATTGATGTATTATCTTGATGAGTTAATAGTCATTTTCACCACAGATCAGGCCAAAGTGTGTGAACTTTATAGTGAGCTGTGTTCTTTGCTCTGGTGACATAGGGTCAGTCCGTGGTGTGTGGGGAAACAGAAGAAAGTGTAGCATGTCTGTGGCATATGCCTTTTTTAAAAAGTTATTTATTTTATTTCAAACCTGCACATACAATTCACAACATAACAATACAAATGCAGGTACAAACATACAGGTTTGAAAAGGGGATGGAGAAAAGGGTAAGTTGGATTGTCGACTAGGACCAGAAGATTAGGACACGGCTCTCTGGGAAGTGGGAGACCAGTAAGAAAAATACACCAGAGACTGGATAATGAAGTTTAAGTATGATTGGTGTCATTTATTCATAGTGAAAAGTGAATGAACAAACAATAATATACCCATTAAGCCAATGATGTTCATTTTGTCTTCTTATATACTTTAACTTCTTAGGTTCTTTTCTTAGGCAGCAAGGTAAATACACTTTACTGCATTGTCTTTAAAAAGAACCTAAGAAGTTAAATAATATACCCAATATTTACCTCTGCAGATTATTTATGATCAAGCCAAGTACACTTGTTTAAAACAGTAACAACAGTTGTTGTATTGTTGCATATTGAACTATCTAGTTCAATATGCAACAATACAACAAAAATAAGCAGCAATAGAGATGTTAAAGTCCTGGAGTACAAAACTCCCAAACAAAAAGGGGGGCTTGGTCACTTTAGAGGCAGGGGTCTCAGACTCGCGGCCTGGGGGCCAACTGCGGCCCTCGGAAGGATTTTTTGCGGCCCGCCACTTAATTCCAAAGAATAATGTCAGTGTGGCCCGCGGTATAGATGTACGCACAATCCCACCCCCCTACCGTGGGCCGCACTGACAGATGAAGCTGCAATCGGTGCCCATGCAGATTCACAACAACAGATTATTAACGCAGCTTACATCCCAAAACTCAATTTACAGCTGTTGTGAAGCAACGAGACTAAGTGGATCTGTTAATACGAGTACACGTGCACATACGGCATCACCGAAGAACCAAAACAAACCACACATGGTGGTACACGTGTGCGCACTTCACTTTATGCTCCCACAGCCACAGTATCAGAGCACAGAGGAGGCGCTGACACAATTCTCCTGTTCATAAGTATGGGACCATTATTGGAGGGGCTAATAAGAAATAAAAAGACTTTGACAGTCTGTTTACCTGCTCAACGCTCGGTGCGTAACTTGCTGGCAACCAGATGACCAAACTCCACCTGTGCGTCGCCGAAATCCACGCGCACTCAGCGGCACACAGCTGTCCCATCAATATGCAAGCACCACAAAACTGCAGTGATCTATTCCAGAGGCTTGGCGACATGTTAGCAAAAAGTACGAGGCAAAAACAAGCGTCTAACATCCATGTTTGACATACGAGAAGCAGATACACTGTGGTGCTTTCACACCGGCAAACGAACCAAAACTGGTCCGATTAACGGGCCTCTGTATCCCGGCAGAACAACGATACCTCCAGTAACCAATACTGATGTTCCCTGTTAATACCGCGGGCCGTCCTCATCTTATCACCATGAACTCATAAAACAGCAACATAGAACTTTGTACAAACTCACCGCATCAGCCCAGAGTTCGGGTAACAGCAGCAGCCAACAGCGCTCACAGTATCGCGCAGCTCCTCAGGACGGCGCTGGAGTCTGGTCCTTGGTCAATGACTGGGTCTGAGCAGGTACGTTCCGCCGTCTGCGCGCTGGTTCCGTGCGGGGAAAGCGAGAATGCGCTGTGGACTACAGATCTTGAGCTGCTCCGGTCCTCCGCGCTCAAGAACCGCGGCTGGTTCCGAGGTGGTGCAAAGCATCCGTACAGAAGCGTGAGTCCAGTTTAGTTGGTGTCCGCCCTCCGCGCATTTGGTTCTTCCCGGGGAAAGCGCTTTTCACTCCCTGCTCCACGTCATCTGAGCCCGGCCTGAAACGGAGCTGCATCTTCGGGACTCTGGTTTGGATCTAGTCCGACTGTATTTCTCACACTAGGCTAAAAGCAGGACATTTTTTAAAGGTGAATCAATTGAATGGGCGATTGCCTATTGCCATGAAATTATTTGGTCAATTAAAGCCTAAAATAACAAATGCTGGTTCCTACATGATCACGGGGAACGCCGGGACCTCTGTGCAGGTCCTGAACAGACGTACACACCCTCAACTTTGACTCACTCTGGAGCCAAACGTTCGCACGTACTGCGCTGGAGTCGTACAGCGTGTCATTACGGGCAAAGGAGACGCGTTTCTCCCATGATGCATTTTGAATAGTTCGTTTGGACCTGCTGTCTATGGTTTGGACCCGGGTTCGCGTTCACACCAGTGTGAAAGTGTGTGAAAGCACCATCAAACTACAGGTCAAGGCTCACTGATGAGCATCTTCAATCTATCCTGAGGATCTCATATGCTTCCTCCTGAAGTGTAGCCAGGTTTCAACCAGAAAGAAGTAGGCAAAAGAAGAAGAGTAGACGTATTAGTTTAAACTTAAGTTCTAAATACATTTTCATGTTCTGAACTGTTATTAAAGATTAAGAAAGTGTGTTGCGTGTTGTTCATTCTCTCTCTTCATTTCCCGTGCAACCGCTTTTTATCGAATACTCAATGCGGCCCAGCCTCACTCAGACTTTATCTAATGTGGCCCCCAGGTAATTTGAGTTTGAGACCCCATTTAGAGACAAGACATCACACACACACAGATTCTCTGAGCTGCCATTCAGTGGTGCTGGCCTGGTGGACTATTTAAGCACTCCCTTCTCTGTCGCTCCCCCTTTTGAAAGCACGCTCTTCCAGGTCTTCTTTGGTGGCCACTCTGTCCTCCATTCCAGGTGAATTCAAATTCTTAAAACTCCTATGGATCTGATGTCCAAATTTATATCATTTAATCATTTCTTCTCTTAGTGCTGCTGCTTGTCCCTTGCTCTATTGAAATAAGTTGTGTGTCGCACAGCATGTGCCTTCATCTGTTGTGACAGGTAAAGAACGCCCGATACTCCTCATTAGTTCATTCATGCCCAAATTCCTAAGAGTTCCTTTTTTCTGAGGTCACTTGTGGACTGAATCAGTCCTTTGCTCTATTGAGCTGTATTGTGTGTTGCTGTGTGCCCTAAAGAGTGGCGGCAATTAATCAAAGTCCTACCTCAAATTATTACATATTTATCCGCCTGAATTACTGTGTGTAGAATCCCTCAGTCATCTAGGTAGAATCCTTGGCAAAAGGAGAAACTCAATTTGTCAAATGGACAAAAGCTTATTTTAGGGCGAAAACATTTTGCAGCTCATCCAAGCTACTTCTTCTGTTCTAGTCAGATGCTGGTGGACACTGTCTTATATCTACCTGAAGGGAGAAGCTAACTACAATGAAACTACTCTGAAACTAACACACCTACTTGTTTACAGTTTCTGTTTGTTAGCTAGGCCTATTGAACTGCACTGAGTGTGGGGTCATATTAACAGAATCATTCAGGGCCATAATGGAGCTTTCACACCTCTGGGCCTGACCTGGCTTCCCTACTGTTTTCTTAGTTTTGATTTGTAGATTTGATTTGAAGTTGTAGATGGGAGACAAATGATGTCTGAGGCTGAGGATGTTTATTTAAGGAAGGATTCTCTTTCTTAACAAAAATAGCCTCTTTAGCTCCCTTCTCAAACCAATTCTTGTCTCTGGCTAAAATCTGTACCTCACTATCCTCAAAGGAGTGGCCTGAGGTTTTTAGGTGGAGATTTATAGCAGACTCTGGTCCACTGCTGCTCTCTCGTCTGTGCTGGTACATCCTCTTGTGAAGTGGCTGTTGAGTTTCTCCAATGTAGCGTTCACTGCAGTCTTCACTGCACTGAATGGAGTAAACCACATTACTTTGTTTGTGGCTCGGTGTTTTGTCCTTTGGGTGGACCAGTTTCTGTCTTTAAGTGTTTGTGGGTTTGAAATACACCGTGACTTCATGTTGTCTGAAAATCCTCTGTAGCTTTTCAGAAACACCAGCCATGTACGGAATAGTTACCCTCTTTCTCCTGGGTTCTGATTCTCTGTTGTCTTGTTTTTTAGCTCTCTTTGTTTTATTGAAAGCCCATTTCTGATATTCACAAACAGTGAGGACTTTCTGCACATGTTGTTCTTCTTTCTCCTTTCCCTCTGTGTTTGTAGGCACCACTTGGGCCCTGTGGCATAATGTCTGAATAATTACGTTTGTGCTGCAGTGGACGGTGTGTATCAAAAAACAGTTACTGGTCCATGTGCGTGGGCTTCCTGCAGACCTCTACATGGAGTGGCTGGTCTTCTCCTATCATTACTGCACAATCTTAAGAAAGCCAATGTGTTCTCCTTGGCATCTTCATGAGTGAATTTGATGTTTGGATCTACAGAATGAATATGTGCAGTAAAAGGTTCCAAATCTTTAATTTGATTTCAGAAAAAATATCATCAACAAAACAATACTAATGTGTAGATGGAGTTCCTAGATAAGAGTTTAAGGCCTTCTGTTCAAATTGTTCCATATATAAGTTTGCAATGATAGGAGAGACCGGTGAGCCCATCACACATCCGTGGATTTGCCTGTAGAAGTTCCCTCTGAACTGGAAGTAGGTGGTATTTAAACTAATTTCCAGCAGTTGGTAGGTGTGAAAGTTTAGTTCTCTTTTCTAGCCCGGTATCCTGCAGTAGTCTCTTTCTTGCAGCCTCCACTGCTACTGATGTAGGGATACAAGTGAAAAGAGAGGTCACATCAAAGGAAACCATTGTCTCGTCCTGGTCAAACTGGAGATGCTTGATTTTGTTCAGAAATTTGACTGTGTTTTCAATATGATGCTCTGTATTACCTACCAAAAGGGCCAGAAGAGTCTTCGGCTGTTTGGTCACATTGTATGTGATGGAGTCTGTGCTACAAACAATGTGACTGAGCGGTACTCACTGTCTGTGAATCTTTAGGAGGTGATAGATACATGGAATGGAGTCATCAGGATACAATCTGTAATACATCTATCGATCAATGACTTCTTCCTTCTCCAGCTTCTGTAAGCAGTTAATGATCTTCTTTTTGTACCACACTGGTGGAGTCTCATTTTAGTAATTCATAGGTAGCTGTGTCACTGAGTAGGCTGGTCACTTAGGCCTCATGATCAGCTAAGTTCAGAATCACTGTGCATCTCCCTTTGTCTGCTGGCAGGATGTGATGCTGTGGTCCTTCTCTAGAGCAATAATGGCCTTCCTTTCCTCTGGTGCTACATTGGAGGGTGGAGGTTTGGCATTGCTCAGTGCAGCTGTTAATTTCATCTGTCATAAAGATATTTGATGTTAGCCACACCTCCTCCTCTGGGATGCTCAAAAAGTGTGCCTCAAGCTATTTCAGTGGATTTTGGACTGGCCTGGGGAGTGTTGCATGGAGATAAGGACATACAGTAGAATAGTTTTAGATTAATTTATTACTCATTAATTGACTGGATGATTGTTCTAGCCTATTATACTTGTATTCAAAATACATTCTATTTTATTGGCATGTATGCCATTTTTGACATCAAATTGTCAGGGGACTACAGTCGGAAATTACATTTGTGTTTGTTTTGTGCACTGTCCCCGATATACAAACAAATAACCTAAATTGATATAGTTTAAAGGTGCACTATGTTAACTTTTAGGGCCGACCACATGCTTGTCTCTGCTTTTAAATCTCCTAAAAACACACCTTTTTTCACTGGCTTTTAACAGATGAGATATAGGTTCCTTGTTGTTAATTACCTTCAGTATCTTGTGTCTTAATGTATTTAATAGTTGCATTGTGACGTTGACAGTGATTGTGTCTGTTTATTCAATGTTTGTGAACAGCACTTTGGCCAGCTGTAAAGTTTTTAAAGTGCTTCATGAATAAAGTTGGTATGGTATGGGGATTGTATTGCTATGCCTGAAATATTCTACAGTATGGATTTAAACTTATCTATTTCTATGAAGACTTGATTTACTGTTTATAGTACCCCACCTCTACCACCAGAAGTTATATAATGTGGCTTTAAAGCAAAGTGAGTTATGTGGTCTCATTGAGAAGTCAGAAATTTATTCAGAATGTTGGACTTTTTATTGTAATTCTTTTAAATTGGCACTGACGCTTTCTGCATTTCATGTTTTATAATCTCTATTTCATCCAGAATTACCCATATTGTTCATTGCAGGTGTATTTTTTTGTACTTGTGATCTGTTTATTAATCAGTTTTATGTAACATATAGAGAACAAAGGTCTGATTTATGATTTTATGATTAGGGGAATGTTATTTATATCACATGTACTCAAATTTCTTACTGGAAGAAACATTAGGGCAATCGTAAAATGCCATAAAGTCTTAAGACGAGTTCAAAACTCATGGGTTTTATTAAATAAAAATAAATATAAATATTAAATATTTTGTGCAATATGAGACATATGAGTAATGTGCTTTTTCTTTGTGAAAAACAATATGGCTGCTGCGAGATCTGGTGAGTTTAAATAACTAAAATTTCAGTTTCTCACAGAAAAAACTAAAGACACAGAGCAATTTTGCTCCTATGAGTGAATGAATCTCCACCAACATGTGCAAAAAAAACAATATATGATCATTATTCATAGTGATAGAATAATATGCACGCAACAGGACAGTTTAAACCCAACTTGTCTTTGCAGAGATACAAGTTCCACCTAGTCATAAAGGTTAGCCACACCTCCTCTGCTCTGGGATGCTTAAAAAGTGTGCCTCAAGTTATTTCAGTGGATTTTGGACTGGTCTGGCGTGTGTTGCATGTAAAAGGTAAGAAAATACAATAGAATAATTTCAGATAAATTTATTGCTGGATGATTGCACTAGCCTATTATACTTGTACTCAAAATACATACTGTTATTGGCATGTACGCCTTTTTTAACATCAAACTGTCCAGGGACTGCAGTTGGAAATTTGTAATTCTGCTATAACCTGGCACAAATATATCACCTTTTTTATATAAACTGAAGTTTTTTTTGTTTTTTGTGCGTATTGTCACTGATATATATACCAGAGGTGGAAAATGTACAGAAAAATTGTCATCAAGTAAAAGTATCTTTACTTTGCTTAATTCCTACTCAAGTAAAAGTTACTATCTAAAAATCTACTCGAGTAAAAATAAAATAGTGTAGTGTGAGTAAAAGTTACTTAGTTACTTTCAGTTATTTGATGTAAAAAAGGATGAGTCACAAATCTAATCTAATCAACTTTCAGGTGATACAGTGCAAACTTTGTTCAGTGTAAACTTTGTACATTTTAAAGACAACTGAGCTAAACCAGGACTATGCCAGGACCAAACCAGGACTCAACCAGGACTAGACCAGGATCAAACCAGGACTATACCCTTGTATACTATACCAAGTCTAACTGATCCAAGTTGAGTCCAGTGGTATGGCACGGGTAGGAAGAGGGCACTGATCACTGGTGTGCTGCTGCTCTCTGCTCAGCATGATCACCTCCTGCTCCACTAGATGCCGGCACTGACCCATGCCTTGCACCAGTTGCTCCAGCGACAGCTCAGCCCCAGGCGTGGTGTAGCACCACAGTCCCGTGGCACACCTCGGCATGTACACCCCACACAAGTGGCCCTCCTGACGCGCCACAGGGGGCAGCAGCCGCAGCCTGGCTCCTGGACAGGAGCTTACTAACACCGGCGTGGCAGTCACATTTTGCATTGAATTATTATGTTATTCTCTATTTTGTGTTTGAACGCAAATAGCTGTCTGAGGTTTGGCTAGGGGTTTCCTTCGCTTTCCTCTAAAGAATTATTCAATGCACCTTCTTCATGAAAATTGTCCATGACGACCTCGATCTGTGGCTCGACACCAGTATCATCCAAGTTGATCCAAGACAGACTGATGGTTCTGTATAATGACTGTACATTCTATAATGAAAATGCCACACGTGCCCCCGTGTAATTTCCTTTCATTTGTTACTTAGTAACAAGGGTGGGTTTCAGTGTAATGAAGTAAAAATACTTGGGTCAAAATGTATTTGAGTTAAAGTAAATTTACCTATTTCAAATACTACTTTACCTATTTCAAAAACTACAAAAAATTACAAATTACTCATAAAAAATACTCAATTACAGTAAGGTGAGTAAATGTAATTCATTACAGTATGGATTTAAACTTATCTATTTCAATGAAGACTCGATTTACTGTTTATAGTACCCCACCCCCACCACCAGAAGTTACATAATGTGGCTTTAATGCAAAGTGCATTATGTGGTCTGATTGAGAAGTCAGAAATTTGTTTAGAATGTTGGACTTTTTATTATATTCTTCCAAACTGACAATGATACTCTTTTTTGTACTTGTGATCTGTTTATTAATCAGTTTTGTGTAACACATGGAGAACAAAGGTCTGATTTATGATTTTCTGATTAGGGGAAAGTTATTTATATCACATGTACACATATTTCTTACTGGAAGAAACATTAGGGCAATCGTAAAACGCCATAAAGTCTTAAAGACAAAGTTCAAAACTCATGGATTTTATTGTTACCATTTTAAGTACAGCTACAGCAAGACACATCAAAAACAACATGTCTGTGATGAGGAAACATTATAATATATATCAAAAAATACTGCAATATGAGCCCTTTAAATGTTTTGTGCAATATGAGACATATGAGTAATGTGCTTTTTCTTTTCAACAGTTCCAAAGTGTGACCCTTCCCGCTGAAAAACAATATGGCTGCTGCAAGATCCGGTGAGTTGAAATCACTAAAATTTCAGTTTCTCATAGAGACTCTAAGAAGATGCAGAGCAATTTTGCTCCTATGAGTGAATGAATCTGTAAAACTGCTCATTTTCACCAAGATGTGCAAAATCTGAGGTGGAGGATATGCAAATGAAGTGAGTGCAGCCACATTTATTACAACTGTCAATTAAAACTGTCTGATAATATAGTGCGCTGGAGAGACAGGTGTACTTTTTTTACACAGGATACCTACTGAAATCTGGGCACCAATAGGGCAGTTGATACAGATATTTAAATGCTTTAAAATGACCCACATGGGCAGATGACATAATGACATGTGGTTTTCAAAGCTGCAGTAACAAAATATAAACTCTACATCTGCAACATTTTGAATCCTACCACAAGCCTGCCACACCAGCTGTCCATGAATCTGGGCTGTCACCATAGACTATATAAAGTGGACTCAGTGAGTGTGACATCACTCATAGCATTATGCTCCACTCCGTGCTAGCGGTTACAGGAGCCAGGCTCTATATTGTGAAGAGAACTGTTTTAGGTTTTAGTTTGTACAAAATTACCAGGGTCATGTAGTGTGGGTTAATATGAAAATTTTAAGGTGAAAAAAAATGACGAGGCTCACAGCAGCAGTTACAGAGAAAGGGGCCACAGTCCAACATCAAGTCAAAGGTAGCCAGGCTTAGTAGAAGCCGGAAGAGCCCACATGCGAACTTCCTATTTGGAAAGCAGGCATGTTAGCTATGTCCATTTATACAGTATATACAGATATGGCTCTCACGTGTCTGTCCCATGTCCTAAAGAATGTCCCACATCCTAAACACAGTTCCACGTCCTAAAGACTGTCCCATGTCATAAAGTAGAGGCTGTGAGGTCCGGTCACTGTGTACAGGGATCCTGGATGAGGTGCGTTTCCCTGCACCACTCTGATGTCACAGACAGTGCAGGATCTCACCCAGACCATAAACATACAAAGAAAAGAGTTGGTGACACCAAGTCATTTCACCTGTAAATGCAAAAAGGTTTATGTCAAGTTTGGCTGGTATTTTGGTCAGGTGAAGATCAGGAAGCTTTCTATATCTTTGGCTTAGTCAGATTCAAATATCTTTTTCGATGTGTCTTGAAATGTTCTGTGCTCTGCTTAATGTGCTTGTGTGGGGTATGGCTTTTACAGTTTATCCATTGACACAAAGGACAAGCACTGGACTTTCATCATACAACAAGTTTTTACAATGTTGTGTGCAAGTGTAGTAATGGGAAGAACAGTACCACAGTACTGCAGTATTACAACCATATACTGTATAAAGAAGTGGACCAAGCTAGTGTGACATCACCCATGGCGTTCAGCTCCACTCAAATTAAGTTTGCGATGCTAACGGTTACAGGGGCGAATTTGAAGCCAGGCTCTATATTATGAATAGGATTTTTTAAATGGATAAAATAGCAAAATAAAAAACCCAGGATCATGTATAGTGGAGCTGTTAAGGACCAAAATAGTGCCCAATTGTTCACTTTTATGGTACAAGCATGAAACGTTGCCAGATGATTAACATCCCTAGGAGCAACATTTCTGGATATGGAACCAAGTCTTAGTCGACCCTGGAGCCAAGTACTGCACATGTCCCAAAATGGCCGACATGGAAACGAGCCTGGAGCTAAATTACTGCTTAAACTGCCTTTTTTTGGAAAATAATGTTAAATTATCATATTGGTTATAAAGAAGAATATGTATTCACAAGATACTAGCTACTTTCAATGCTGTTTTTAAAGTGAAAGTAACATTAAATTACAAAAAAAATTTGCTACTAAACTAATGGTGTTTTTTTTTTAAAGGTGCATTGTGTAACTTTTCTGGTCGCCATGGAGATGTTATTGCTTCATCAGGAATGTTTCACAGTATGGCATTAAACCTTTCTATCTTCATGGAGAATAAACCTGACCAAGTTACAGGTCAGATCTGTGGAGAGGCGACCACCCTGCTCACAGTCAGAATGTCTGTTTTTCTCTGTATTTTTGAGCTTTTAAACCACCTGTAATGGAATAAATGTAAGACAAAGCTGTTTAAAGTGATACTGTGGAACATTCCAGGCAGAGCAGTGACATCTCCATAGAAACAAGCAAGTGACTGACCCTGAATCATAAAGTTACACAGTGCATCTTTCATAGTGTTATTTACTGTTTCTAGTGCTTGTTTGGTAATTTTAAAGTAAACTAGGTAAATTTGCAAAAGAATCTGGATAAAAATGTGTAAAAATAAATGTGCATGAATTCCAGTGGCCTCTGTGTTATCAAGTATTATGTGACATCACCAGTTTTGGGAGTAACACGTTACAAAAGTAACGAATTACTGTAATGCATTGCTTTTTGCTGTAACGCAGTAATGTAAGGCATTACAGGGAAAAAAATTGTAATATTTTACTCGGTACCAATGTGAGTAACGCGCATTACAATGCTTTTTTAACCTGGATTGAAGTTGTGAGTTTTTCTTCATAGAAATTCGCTAAAATCACCGCAATATCAGGAGGGGTGAAACACCAGAGACGCGGCCGCGTAGACGTCAGTCGAGCGAAAGGACCGACGCAGAACTTTACGCTGTTTAGACCTGGGTCACTTCTGGTTTAGACATGGTTTACAGTCGTATCTCACTCTATCGCGCTTTCACCTTTCGCGGTCTCGCTGTTTCGCAGATTTTTATTTTAAATTTTTTGTGCAATTTTGCATGCTTTTTGTTTTTACAGTGTATGAACAGTATTGTGTTCCTCCCGCTGCGTCCTGATTGGCTAAGGGACTCCTGTCTCCTGTACAATACAGAATGTGTTCAGCTGCCAAATTTAAATAAATGTTCGATCTCTAGCAGTGTGATTCTGAAGTGTTGTATGTCTGCAAGTTTTCTCCCTGACAAAATCCACAATGTCGACGAAATGTTCTGCACCAACAAAGGCTCCTATGCTCGTGCTCAAAAGACAGAGGAAGATGCAAACCATCGCACAAAAAGTTGGACTTCTGGACGCGCTGAAGGAAGGTAGAACTTACATGCTGTAGCAGAGTCTTGCACCGGGTCGGGTACAGTTGCTGAAATCAGGACCACGAGCCTGCGTAGCAGGGTGTCCGTAAAGCGCAATCAGGCGATGGCCGCTCTTACCTCCGTGAGGTGCGGAGCAGAGCCAGTCCTTTGTCCTGCGGTCACCTTCGAGCCCATCCCGACAGTGAGTCCTGTTTTAGTCCTAGTTCAGTCTTGGTTTAGTTCTCCTCTTCAGTCCTGGAATCAGTCTGAGGTTAGTCCTGTTATAGTCCTGGTTCAGTCCTGGTTCAGCTCTGGTTTAGTCCTGGTTCAGTCCATATACGGCGCAAAAGTTCAGCATCTTTGCAGTTATTTTGGTGAGAGTAACTTAAAGTGCTGCAATAGTAATGTAATGCCTTACATTTTAAATGCAGTAATATTGTAATGTAACAAATTACTTTGAAATGACAGTAATAAGTAATAAATAATGCATCACAGTTTTAAAGTAACTTGCCCAAAAGTGGACATCACACAGGACTGCCCCGATTACAGCCAGGTGTTTCTGTTTACAAATCCCTGACTATGGGTGGAGTTTGTAGTGTGGATACATGTTAGACCAATCACACTGTTCCTTATACCCCTAGCCCCGCCCCTCTCTCCTTTCTTCTTTAGTCCTCCAGGTAACACTCAGTTTATCTGCTCTATTTGAAATGTGTTTGTGGGCGGAGTTTGGGTGTTTTGTCCCACTTTAAGGCAAATGTAAAACTTCATGAAAATAGTTTTGTGTAGGTTTGATTTTCTATCTTCATTTCTCTCTCCGCCTCCTCGTTTTTTAGTCTGTATATTCAATGGTTAAATCAGCTCTTCGGTCTTCCTTTTAGTTTCCTGGTTCAAGTGGTGAAAAGATGTGGGTAAAAGTGCATAACAAAACATCTACTCAATTACAAGTACTACTGTGAAACATGTACTTGAGTAAAAGTATAAAGTATGTATACAAAAACTACTAACTATGCAAGCACTTTATATAAGGCTTTGTATATAAAACTTGAAGATGACTTAAGTTTCTTTAATACAGTCTTGTTATGGACGTTACGCCTGCTTGTTACCATGGAGATTTCATTGCTTTGCCTGAAATATTTGGCAGTATAGCATTAAACTTATTTATATCACTTTAATTTTATTTTGGGTGTTTTATTGCTCAAAAATACCTTGGAAAAAAACATGAATTCTTATTGTGAGTGGGATCACCTCTCCATATATCTGACCTGTAAACATGGCCTGGTTGCTCCGCTGGCTTGTCTCCATACTACTAATAAATTTATGCTTAAAAAATCTCTATGCCTTAATATTTGAATTGCCAGTGTGTAAATGAGCTTGCATTTTATTATCCTTACCATAATAAAGGAATGTTAGATAAGAAACATTTGCTCTTACATTGTCTTTTAAGGGGTCATGGTGATGGATTTAAATCTGGCATGTGCCACAAATAAACCACAACCATCACCAAGTGTGGCCAAAAGTGGCCATACCGGCTTGTCAAAGCCTGACCTCATCAGATCTCAGAAGCTCAGCAAGGCTGGGGCTGGTTAGTACTTGTGTGGGAGACCACTGGGAAAATCTGGTGTCACAGGGGGCACCAGTCGCCAAAACATTGTCATTGTGTCCTTAGGCAAGGCACTTCACCCACATTGCCTAGTATGAAAGTTGTGTGAGTGATGATGGTGGTTGGAGGGACCAATGGTGCAGATTGACATGGCAGCTGTGCTTCCGTCATGTCTATTTTAGGTATTTGAGCAATGAACACATTTTCAATCCTTAACTGAATAAACACAAGACCGATATGTTTAATGTCGTACAGTGAAACATTCCAGCCAAAGCTATAACATCTTCATGAAAGAAGCAGGTTATGGACCCCCCACCAGAAAAGTTATAATGCACCATTAAGAATTTTAGTATTTTATTTCACCAGATCTCCTCAGCTCTGCAGACTGGGGATGGAAGAGTGATGCAGTCATTGGTTACTGTTGTGGACCACCAGACAAAGGACATATGCTATAAACTTATCAAGTGTGGATGCAGAGTAGCCTGAGCTGGGCAATGCAAGTGTGAAAAGATAAAGTTGGCATGTACAGGTTTATGCAAATACGGCGGCAGCTGCACTTAGAGCACTTTGAATAAGTTTAATGATTTAAGGTAGATCTCTGTTAAGTGTTTGGGGTTAAGCCTCGCTTCCATGCAACATTTAATTATCATTGTCAAACATGATAAGACACTTACAGATCTTTAGAGATGTTTAAATTGTTTTTGTTATCAAAAACCCAATAAATATTGCTTTGAAAAATGGATAACTAAGCAACTTAGATGATAAGAAAAGGATTTTGCTGTATTTTTTTTATGCCAGCCTCGTTTTCATATAGTCCATTTTGTGACATGTGCAGTTCTGAACTCCAGTGTTGAATTAGACTTGGTTCCATATCCAGAAATAATAGTCCTGGTGGTGTTACTAATGTGGCATCATGCTTGTACCATAAAAGTGAACCATTTTGGTCCTTAACAGCTCCACTAGTCAAGTGGATTAATACAAACATTTTAAGACCAAAATGATGAGGCTCATAGCAGCAGGTACAGAGAGAGGAGCCACAAGATTCCAATGTAAGTCAATAGGTCAAGTCGGAAGGAACCGGAAGAGCCCACATGTAAACTTTTCCATTTCCCATTTGGAACGTGGCAACAGGTGTGTTAGCTATGTCCATTTATATATATAGTCTATGATTACAACCAACTAGGTTCCTGTGCATAATTGATAGCATAGCCTAATAGACAGGAAAGCACAGGTTACCTCCCCTCTGCCAAATTTCTTGGCAGGAGGGAGAGTTCCTATGTCCCACTGAAATAGGGATTATCAGTATTTCTTATTTATAAATAATAACAAACTACACATTAATTCAACATAATTCTCATGAATGTAAAAAATCTTTTCATTCCAGTGTCTGAGCTGAAGCTGATTCTTCTGGGGAAAAGTCCGCGTCTGAAGGCCTCAGTGGGAAACTTCCTTTTGGGAAAAAAAAAGTTCAATCAACATAATACATGTGTAAAAGTCAGAGGAAGATTTAATGACAATCCGGTGACTGTGATCTACACTCATGACCAGCTGCTCTTCACTGCCTCTCAAGGACTCAGTTGGTTAATACAAGACATTAAAGATCAGAGTGGCCCTGGTCCTCATGTGTTCCTGCTGTTTGTACAGCCTGAAGCCTTCACTGATCAACACAAATGCATACTAGAGTCAGTCCTGGAGAACCTTGGTGAGCAGGACTTCCAGCATTCACTGGTGCTGATGTCCAGTACACAAGCAGTGACACCAGACTCCATGGAGAAATACATGAGGGAGCCACATATAAAAGACTTGATCACCAAATGTAAGAACAGATATATGTGGATGGATAACATGTATCTAACTGATCTGAATCTGAAAGTTGAAGAGCTGTTTTCAAAAATCTGTAACATGATGAAAGAAAGCGACGCAGATCATTTGAACCCTCACCCCTCTAAAGACCAAGGCACAGGTCAGACTGTGGTGATGCATAGAGATGTGGAGCCACACCTGCCACAGGAGTGTCTGAGGATTGTGCTCTTTGGGAAAACTGGCAATGGAAAAAGTGCCACTGCCAACACAATTTTGGGCCGAGAGAGTTTCAAATCTTACGCCCACCCTCAATCTGTCACCAGAATCTGCATGAAAGATGAGGGTGATGTTGATGGACAGAGGGTTGCTGTTGTTGACACTCCTGGTTTATTTGATACATCTTTGTCCAATGAGGAGCTGCAAGAGGAGCTTGTAAAATGCGTCACATTGCTGGCTCCTGGACCACATGTCTTCTTACTGGTGCTACAGATCGACCGATTCACAAAAGAAGTGAGTGACTCAGTGGATCTGGTCAAAACGTACTTTGGCAAAAAATCAAGCCCCTTTATCATCATTCTCTTCACTAGAGGAGATGCCCTCGAGGGAAAGTCCATTGAAGATTTCATTGAGGGAGATCAAAGATTAAAGGAAATTATTCAAGAGTGCGGAGGGAGGTTCCAGGTCTTTAACAATAGAGAGAAAAACAATAGGTCACAGGTTCAACAACTCATGGAAAAAGCCAACAAAATGGTGCT